>NW_022589714.1:33609314-33806191 GCF_004348235.1 Phoca vitulina
CCTTCCTTCCTTCCTTCCTTCCTTCCTTCCTTCCTTCCTTCCTTCCTTCCTTCCTTCCTTTCCTAATATGGAAGTTATTCAATCATGTTTTATGTCAATAGAAGGGTACTGTTGATTGGGGAATTGGATTGTGAGTGAATCTTGAAGAGGTTCAAGGGCATAGGACTCAAAGCACAGGTAGTGAGCTGAGACCTAGAGAGGACAGTTATCCATCACACAAGGAAAAAGGGGTAGGAGGCGTAGGAGCGGGCATAGGAGACTAACAGCTTCTATCTATGCTATGAAATGGTAGGATTTCTCCAGTTACCCTAACCTCTACAAAAACTTTCCTCATATTCAGAGTTGCTATTGCAATTTTTCAAGCTGAAATATGGTAAAGAGAAGTATAGAAAAGGGATGGAGAAGAAGTGAGAGTGGAGGTAGGGCTGGGGAGGTAGATAGAACTGTTTGGTCCAGAAATTAGACCATGGAATTTAAACTGTTAAAATGAAAATCAGATCACCTCCTTCCTTCTTTATCATCCAGGTCTTCTATACACTGCTGATCATTTGACAAAGTTTCTATCATGCCTAGGCAGGGTATAAATATTTTAAATCCAGTAAAGAGGAAAAAGTACTCCATTGCAGTAGATGTAAAACTCTTGCGACTAACCTGAGGTAGAAAGGGATGTTCTTTTAATGTAACTGTGTGTATGTTTGAGTTTCCCTGGGCTTTTCTTACCATGTGAAGCTTTGAGGTAATGCCCCACAGCTTGCTTGGTGCTTTACAAATTGGTTTTCTCTCAGATCCATCTCACTGGTTCCCATAGGAATAATAATCCAGACCACATTCATCCACCATAGAACAAAACTAACAATCCTTCATATATTGGCTACCCTACTTTTATCAGATAATACACAATGGATGATCATTGCAACAGTTACCATTTACATCTTTGTGTGTTCCGTACTGTGCCAGGCATTCACAGACTTGAACTGTTTCTTACCCTTTGAACAACCTTATGAGATGCTTGCTATGATTCTCACTTGACAGAAAAATTAATTAAGGCTTAACAGATTGTTGAAGAATGAGGAAGAGGAGGAAGAGGTAGAAGAAGGGGAGCAGAAGAGGAAGAGGACAGGAAGAAGTAACTTCCTGGAGACCACCCAACTGGGATTCCAACTCAGGTTTTGGCAGCTTTAGCTCTGAAGCCTGTGCTCCTTGTAGGGGCACATGCATAATGAAAACAGAAAGAATCCTCCAGCCTGGGACTACTGGACAATGCTGTGACTTTCTCACTCACAGTAGGGGCTAAAGGGAAGAAACTTCTGAAAAGGACATTGAAGGAGCAGCCATGTATAGAAGAGGCTCTTTTATAGCGACTCACACTGGATCCCCCTCTTACTATAAAGAAGTCATTGACGTCAACATGATTTTCAAAACAAGGTATTGACTTAATGTCATGTTGTCCAAAACCATCGTCTTGACTTCTGTCATCAGAGTCCACACAAAGGATACTTCTTAGTTTAAGCTTGGAATCAGAATTCCTTTAAGGTTGTTTAGATTTGAATCACTCAGTATCTGAAAGACTTGTCTCCCAAAGCCTTTCCTCAAACATAATATAGTCACAAACATCTGCTTTTGTTTTGTTAATATTCTCTCCCTCTGTAGAAACTAAAGAAATCATTTGTTAGATCCCAGGAGTAGCTGTCCTTTTAGAGAAAAAGACATAGAAATTTGACACTTTGTGGATTAAGGTTGGAAACCACTGTAAAATAGCTTAAAAATGGTGCTCATTTTTCTCTGAGAAACAGCTACATGTCAATAGAAATCTTCATTTGGTTTTTGTATGTGGTGAAGTTCTGAGCCACACCCATTCAAAAATACTGAAAATGATTCTAATGAAATTTCAAAGATCACTCACCAACTAGTGAATAAAAGATAACTCTGACCTCTGCCCAGACATACCCTCCTTCTATTTATTATATTAATTAATTCAAACAACTATTTACTTAACACCTGCTAAGAGCCATACATAGATGGCATACATACATAGACACATGGATATAGAAATGAGTAGGTACTACCTCAGTGTAGTCTAGTGGAGAAGGCCAACAACTAACTCAGTAATATCAGGCTGCCTGGAGCACAGAGGATTGACACCTAATCTTGTGAAGAATTGAGGTTGAGGTGATGAGGGTAAGAGAGGATTAAGAACAACTTCCATAGGTAGTAAAGGTCAGAGCTATGTTTTGAATATGGAGGATTTAGCCGCATTAAATGGTAAAAGGATCTTCCAAATAAAGAAAACATCAAATTTAAAAGCATAATTTAATGTAAAGAGGATGGACTCTGGAACTAGACTCCCTCAGTTTGAATTTGTTACTTATTAGTTGCATGACTTTGGGTAAGTTATATATCATGCTGTGCCCCATTTTTCTTATGCATAAAACAGAGGAAATAAGAGTATCTATGGCAAATGGTTATGGTGAGAACAAAATACTATGTGTAAAGCACTTACAGCAGTTCTTGCCTGCCCTAAGCACAATAGAATTATTTGCCTGTGTTATGTGGGTGTAAGTGATCCATTAGGTGCATTCTGGTTACTGCAAAAAGCTGTCCTCATGGCCAGGAGAAGTGACTACTATGAGGTGGGCTGGGATTAATCCAATCAAGAAAGAAATGGAAAGTCAGAGATTCACATTTGTTTACTCTTTTAGAGTTTTATTTTTTTTCTAATAAGTCTTTCTAAAACTGCTCAAATGGAAAAAGGTATTACAGGCTAAAATATGCAATTGTTCCCCTTAGAGAGCTCCATGAATTATTTCCTAGAGACACACCATTATTTGAAGCAAACTCTGGTTCACTGACACCTTGTGTTGTCACACTATATCTCAAGGGCTACACACGTAATTTAGGAGATAAAGAGAAATTTCTCTAGTTGAAAATGGTTTCTATCCAGGAATGCAAAGCTCAGGTGGTGTGTTTGCTGTTTCCATAAAGCATAATAATTCTGCCTCAAGTGTTGCTTCCTGAAGTGAGCTGAGAACCTGGATAATCCATGAGAAACATGTGTTTGAGGAATTATCACTGTTTTTTCTTATTCCTTTCTAGCCCAATCTAAAATAACAGGCATTCTTTCCAACTCTCTCATATTAGACCAATTTAGTTAAAACAGGTGTTCCTAAATGGTGTGTTGATTGTCATTGCTGTGTTCACTGCCCTGTCAGTCCATCCCATTATTCCTTCCAATCTGAAGTTGAGGGTCCATCCGGAGGGGCAGGTAAGGATTCTGTATTCAGTAGAACTAGCAGCGCTACACTAACATTTTTAATATGCCTTTTTCTCCTGTTATGACTGAGGACCCAGGTTCAAGTTTCGCCTTGGGAATGAAAACCAGGATAATGAATGGAAAATATTTTACTGTACTTAAAATGGAACACATCCCAAAATAGACTACTTAGGTTCCTATAATGTTAAATAGACAAAATTTTCCCTTCTTACCATCAGAAAATCAAAACAAAAACTTAAGATTTTATAACATTTCTAGGTAAAACTTAATTTTTTCTCAGGCTCATTCATATCTATGTGTACTTCCTACATGCACATGAGAGCCTAATATATGGCTCATTTGTGCTAGAATCCATATGTGTCATGATATAAAGATGATGTACATAGAATCCAGCAGGTTTGAATCCAAAATTTGGCTCCATACTTATTAGCTATGTTACTGGGTAAGTTATGTAATTTCTCTAAGAATTGCTTCTTTATCTGTGAAATTGGGCTAAAAGTACTTGCCTTTTAAAGTTAGAATTATGTGTAAAGCCATGTGAAAGCAGCTAGCATATTATCTGACACCTATCACATATTCAAGTGCTGATAGTCTATAACTAAATATTATGTTGATGACAATGTAGTACATAATAAAAACTACTTTTAGTTCCCATCATTCTCTCACTTAGGAACATCTCACTCTAATAAATGGATCATTGGTATTTCAAAAAGTTAATTCAATATGCTCCTATTACTACTTTTACTAATGTTATAATAAAATAAAGATAGGTAGTCACATAGTTCACCAGTTACAGTTCTTTTTCCTTCTAGATGTATAAAAAGTTTACAATTCTTGCTACCCTTGTCATTTAACAGGACCAAGTGTCTTGTTTCTGGCCAATGAGTTGTGAACAAAGGTGATGTGCATTTTTTTCTGGGATAAGGTATATAACTATTGACTCAAGACCCTTCAAAGTTCTCTTCCCTCTGGTGCATCAACTATCAATTTTTTAGATGGTTGCTGCTCCATTCAAGATGTTAGCCAGGGTCCATGAACAATTCTGAGTAGGGCTTCTCTACCAATGGAACTATAGCATGAGTGAGAAATAAAGTTTTTGTATTTTAAAATTTGGGGGATGGTTGTTACATAGTTTAATATAACCTATCCCAACTGATACAATGATAACAATAATAACATTTATGGAAGGTTTCTTAGGCATCAGACACTTTTTATTGGTAATTCTAATCCCCTCAATAATCCTATGATGCCTGTAGACAGATGAGGGAACAGATACAGACAGAATGTTCATAGCAGCAATGTCCACAACAGCCAAACTGTGGAAAGAGCCGAGATGCCCTTCAACAGACAAATCGATAAAGAAGATGTGGTCCATATATACAATGGACTATTACTCAGCCATCAGAAAGGATGAATATCCAACATTTGCATCAACATGGATGGAACTGGAGGAGATTATGTTAAGCGAAATAAGTCAAACAGAGAAAATCAATTATCATATGGTTTCACTTATTTGTGGAACATAAGGAATAGCATGGAGGACATTAGGAGAAAGAAGGGAAAAATGAAGGGGGAGAAATCAGAGAGGGAGATGAACCATGAGAGACTATGGACTCCAGGAAACAAACTGAGGGTTTTAGAGGGGAGAGAGGTGGCGGGGATGGGTGAGCCCGGTGATGGGTATTGAGGAGGGCACGTATTGCATGGTGCACTGGGTGTTATACGCAAACAATGAATCATGGAACACTACATCAAAAACTAATGATGTAATGTATTGTGATTAACATAATGAAAGAAAAAAAAAGAAGCTGAGTAGCTTGATGAAAACTTATGAGTGGCAGAGCTAGGATTTGAACACTTGATCTCTGGAATCTGTGCTCTTAACCAGTGAGCTTTATATCCTCTTGGGCAACTTCCAGAGATGATTTACTTAGAATTGTGGAGTGGTTTGGCGAAGAGTTTAAAAAATGACTATATTCCCATCTCTGGTAAGATTTGACTCCAAGGCTTGTGCACTTTGTACTTTATTAAGAGGAAAAGAGCCAAGAGCTTCCAAGGAAATTAGTTGCTTTTTCAGAGCCAAGAATTATAGATGTAAATTTTTAATTTCCATAGTTTTGTAAATTCCATAAGTAAAAAAGGGCATTTTCTACTTGAAGATTTTACTGGTTTGGTTATATGTAGGGTTCTCCAACCCTTTTGAAAGATGTAGTTACCCCATTTGACACTATCTTTCTCACTGATTGTGTAATTCCTGAGTTTCATTATATTCTCTTATAAACCAGTTTAGACTGAAGTGCTGCCATGCTATTTTTACCTCATCTCTGCATTTTGCTATTGGTGGTGGGTTCCTCTTTGTTTGTTTTCTGTTGTTGAGGGAGGATAGGGGCCTCTCCCTGTTGCTGATGTCCTTAGGAGGCCACCCTGAGTTTCCCTTCACCACAGCCTCAGGCTTGCTCTCGCATAATAATAGGCAGTGCTAATAGCCACCATAGGACCTGGGGAGAAACATTCCAATTCTCCTGTCAACTGTATCCGATTTTCTTTTTTTTAAAACAGGAATCTCTGACAGATCTCACCATGGACCTCTGATTAGCCAGATGACATGTAGATAAGATTTCAGGACCTACTACAGGGAATGAAATCGTGGGGTCTGTCACCAATTTTCTTTTCGTGCTGCAACTTTTTCATTTGGATGTGTCAAAAGGGCAAATCGCTAACAAAGGAACTGCAGCGAGAGCAACTGCAGAGCCCACCACAAGGCAGAAGAAACCGTCAGAAACAGATGTGATAATGACAAGAGCAGAGGTAAAGCTGCAGCCTGAAAGCCCACCAAGGCCTGCAAAGACATCACAGAATCAGAGCTCCCGATGGGGGAAACCCCTCCTCCCAACCCCCCCCCCCCCCCCCACCCCCCCCCCCCCCCCCCCACCTGCTTCCTGCTCTTCTCTGGTCCAGATCCTTGTTTCCAGATTGGCAAAAGCATTTTCTGCTTTTTCACAGATAACCAGGGAAGGAAATCCACAGTCTCTTTACACATACCTTTTAAATGTACCAGTCACAAAGTCATTGCTTATATATTACTTAAATCTCTCTAGATGTCATTTAGACATTCATGCTTCTTACTACACCTGAGAGGTGAGAAAAATAAAGCCTTATTTTTCTTCCTTTATTACTTGCTGAGGTTGAGACTCACATTTAAATATTTCAGATGAGATGAAGCCTCAGCATGTCCAGTTTTCTTACTAGACATTCCCTTCAAGAGATTCCTACATCCCTCCCTGCCTGCTTTTGCTTCTCTCATCTTAAGAGAAAGTTATTATGTGAGACTGTAACAAACTGGCTGTTTTATACCTTTGCAAAGGACAGATGGAGAGGAGATGGATTATTACCAAATTTAGATGAGGCGGAGGGAGATTGAAATGAATTTCCTACTTATATGAAATGAAAATGAGCTAAAAAGGGAGATTATAAAGTTTGCTTGACTTGGTTTCATTGACTTTGGGATTGCAAGTTCTTCTAGTCGAATATCATATTTATCCAGATAAGGAAACTGAGGCCAGACAGTATAAATGGTTGGGTAATTAGTTATCAAAGAATGGAATAACAAATGAACTTTGGAGTTAGGATGGCCTGGTTCAAATTTGGACTTTGCTACTAATTTAAGCTGACATCCTGAGCTATTTTTTTCATCTAAAGAGTGTTCACAATAGTATTTACCTCCCAGGGCTTTACTGAGAATTGAATAGCACTGGGCATGAAAAACCCCTAAAAATAGTGACTTCACTGGGTACTAAATAAAATTGGGTCTCTCTATCAAATTCTGATTATGTTTGTATGATGCAACATTACCTCTTTTTCTTATAGAACAGAAATTCCTGTCCTCTGGGCAATGGCCTCTTTTGACTCAAAGATGGCATTCTTTTTAATCAAGGGATCGATTTTTCATTGCAAAAATTAGCCCAAATTGTCCTGAGTATGAATATAATCTCAGTGTAGAATGTTGATGAAATATAAGAAATCCATTAATATAGTTTATTCCAAAATTAGGGCTCCTTTTTATCCTTTTAAGTTCAGCCTATTAACAATGGAGGAAGTAAGAACAAGAAATTAATATACCTTCCATTTCCCCATTGATCTCTAGTAAAAAGAAGGGCAGATGCAGGTTTTGTAGGAGCTGAATCCTAAACGATTTTGAAGCCTGTTTTAAGAGAAAAAATATAAAATTAGAAATACAATATTAAATATAAAAGCAATTATTTATTTAGAATGAGAAAAGAAATTGCAACAAATTATATGTATCAATCACTCCTTGTAATCAAAGTGCAATTCTTTCTGCCCATGGGTCCTGTCTCTGTGCTTTAATAAAAACACCTTTTTGCACCAGGAAAAAAAAAAAAAAAGCTGACTAATACAACAAACACAAGTACAAAGATACTGACAAATTCAATTTGTATGATTTTCATTGAAAAAGGAAAAGTTTGTGCTTGTAATTGCATATTTTGCATTATTGAGAATATTCCTTTTGTTTTGACTAGGCTCCAGTGAGAACCAAAGTCTCTAGAATATGTACCTCCTTCCGTACTTTCCAGTACTCATTGCTATAAGATATCTTCACATAGTGATCTGACCTTGGGCCTTGCCCCTTCATATCACCATGATGAATCAGGACAGTGAACAATTTTTGGAGCCATTCCTCCACCCCGACAGTGAGCAATAGCTTGTCTAGATATTAAAAAAAACTAAGTAAATATCCCCTCTAACTCACTGTAACTGAATCCCAAAAATCCCTCTACACAGTGCCACCAGATATGAGAGGACATTTGATCCACAGGAAAGAGACGGATATGGATTGCTTGTGGTCAAAATGTCTTCATTTTGCAAACTTTACAAAAGCATGTTCTTGTAGATACATTTCTAGGGACCCTACTAGAGCCTTAGGAAGTGCTTATGTAAGTGGATCCCCTGAAGCTTAAAACTGAATTAGCTTCCTGATACTTAGCAGGGGTAGAAAGGAAGAAGAGATGAGTGAGAGAAAAGTAAGGAGAAGAAGGAAGTGAGGAAAGGGGAAGAAAAAAAAAATTTTTGAGATAATTTCCATGCAGTTCTGTCCTAAAAAGGGGATAGGTAAGTGATAATTCATAATCCCCCTTTAGTTCCATATTCCCATGTTAATAAATGAATATACTTAAAATTTAAGTACAATGGTTTTTAAAATGTACTGGAAATTATTCATTTAAATATTTTCCTGTAAAAGTAATTACCAAGGCATATTATATTTTTACTCGAACAATGATACCTGAACAATGATATCATTCAAACATTTGCAAAACTCCTTTGAAATTATTTCTAATTATATAATGAACTATACAAAAAAATCAGGGTCATTACTGTATTACACCCAACTTTTTAACCTCAAAATGTTTAACATGCCTTTATTTAAACCCTCTTTAACACATAACACTTTTTAAGTTTTTTTATTATAAAATATAGATACATAAAATCACAACAAACAAGTCTATAGCTAATAATTATATATAATACATACTATATTATAAAAATAACATATATATAATATCATATATATATATCATCTATTTAAAGATGAACACTTTTATAATCAGCACTTGGATTGAGAAATAATAGTTTTCTAGTTACCCCATAATATCCTCTCTCTCTGCCCCCAATCATAATTGCCATCTATGCCTTCCTCCCCAAATTCAACTACTTTTTGACTTTTATAAATTCATTCCTTTTCTCCTTATATATTTATTATTCAAAATATGCATACTTTGATACTTTCTCTAGACACTATGATTTATTCATGCCCATTTTTGAAATATATCTTTTAGTCTTCTTGAAGCTACAGGCTATCCTTCAATCCCTTTATCTTGTTTACAATCTATTTGTTGTAGAACCCAGAACATTTGATCTGTAGAGTTTCCCATAATCTGCATTTTCCAGTTGCCTATACTTAAGGTGCAAACAGCATATCCTTCTGTCCTCTGTATTTTCTGCAGATTGGATTCCAGAGTTTTGATCAGATTCAGGCTCAATCTCTTTGGCAAGACCATTCACGTAGTGTGTTCTTTTATCAGAAAGGATATATTACCTGATTTTCCCTTTTTATGATGTTTGCAGATATTGATGTTCATGGCCTACATCATTAGTCACTGAGGTTGCAGAATGGTGGTATTTGATTCTGTCTTTTCTTTTCTTTTTGTTTTTATTTATAGTTTAACCTCTTTAATAAAGAAATACTTACCTTGATTTATTACTTTGTTACCCAGTGGTGTAATTCCTATTGGAAAGACAGGATAAATGCTTGATTCCTTAACTTAATTTACCAATTCTCAAGAAATTGAATTTGTTTCCATATCAACTCCTGAAAGTGACCATCTTTAAAAATAATATCATTATGTATTTATGAACTTAAACATATCATATGGGTTGCAATCCATTGCAATGCTTATCCTCATTGAAGATCGAATTTTCCCATATTTGGCCAGTGGAGGCCTCTTCAAATTGGGTCTTGAGTTCTTTTATTTATTTATTTATTTATTTTTAAGATTTTATTTATTTGACAGAGAGAGACACAGCGAGAGAGGGAACACAAGCAGGGGAAGGGACAGAGGGAGAAGAAGGCTCCCCAATGAACAGGGAGCCCGATGCGGGGCTCGATCCCAGGACCCTAGGATCATGACCTGAGCCGAAGGCAGACGCTTAACGACTGAGCCACCCAGGCACCCTGGGTCTTGAGTTCTTTTAATGTGACCTTATTCTCTTTGAAGATTCTTTGCTATTTAGTATGACAGTTTTTCCAAGCGCGTCTCATACATTTCTCATATCAAATCTGGAATCAGCCATTTTAACTGTGGAGCCCATGTTTCTTTTCATGGGAAATGGTACTTTGATGCTCAATGTCCTCTGCAACTGGGTTGACTATTATTTCTAATCTTTTCAATAGAAAGAATGAGGATGTGTTTAAAGATAAGATATATCATATATTCGTATTAATACTTTCAATTCAAGTTCAAAATCTAGGGGTGCCTCTGTGGCTCAGTCAGTTAAGCAGTTAAGCATCTGCCTTTTGCTCAGGTCATGATCCCAGGACCCTGGCTAGAATCAAGCCCCTCATCATGCTCTCCACTCAGTGGGGAGTCTGCTTTTCCCTCTGCCTCCCCCACACCCCTAACTTGTGCTTTCTCTCTCGCTCACTCTCTCTCAAATAAATAAAATCTTTAGAAAAGATTCAAAATCTGTGTTATATTTCTTTTATTTCATACCAAGAATCCTGGTTGTCAAGGACACAGGATGATAAGAATATCCCATAATTATCCATTTCCTTTATTTCACACTATGTTTGCTACAACATAAGAATAACAATAGTAATATTGTCATCCCAATACAACTACTGAAACAGTTATATGTGTGTGTGACTGCCTATGCCCTTCTCATTCTCCCATGTTTATGGTGGTACCTTTTTTTTTTTATTAACAGAGAATATGGCCATTACATAATATTTTGCCTCATTTTTAAACCCTAAATGCGTCTCAGTTTTATAAGAGACATATTGAATGTTCACCCTTAGTCCTTATATCAGTATCTATTTCTGTTGGTTGTCTAAAGCTTGTTCTCTAATACAGCCTTAAGAACATGGATATGGGGGCGCCTGGGTGGCTCAGTTGGTTAAGCGACTGCCTTCGGCTCAGGTCATGATCCTGGAGTCCCTGGATCGAGTCCCACATCGGGCTCCCTGCTTGGCGGGGAGTCTGCTTCTCCCTCTGACCCTCCCCCCTCTCATGTGCTCTCTCTCTCTCATTCTCTCTGCTCAAATAAATAAATAAAATCTTAAAAAAACTGCTGGGGCTTAATTTTTTAATCCCTATGGACCTCTGCATAAGAACAGAGCCATAGGGATGCCTGGGTGGCTCAGTTGGTTAAGCGACTGCCTTCGGCTCAGGTCATGATCCTGGAGTCCCTGGATCGAGTCCCGCATCGGGCTCCCTGCTCAGCAGGGAGTCTGCTTCTCCCTCTGACCCTCCCCCCTCTCATGTGCTGTCTCTCTCATTCTCTCTCTCTCAAATAAATAAATAAAATCTTTAAAAAAAAAAAAAAAGAACATGGATATGTCTGAGTCCTTACATATAAATAGTTTGTACCTTTTATGTTTCAAAGTCAGATTGGCTGGATATAAAATTCTTTGTGCATTTTCTTTCCTTTAGTAATTCACACGTATTACTCCATTTTCTTTTGACATAAAGCGCTGGTGTCCAAAAATCTGATAATTTAGGTTTTTTTCTATATTGGTTGTTGTTGTTGTTTTATCAAGATGGCCAAAGAATTTTGTCTCTTTCTTTAAAATTCAGTAATTTTATTAGAATAGGTCTTGATACTGATCATCCTGGCATGACATTTTGGGGAATGTAGTGTTATCTTTCAATATCTTTCTTTCCTCCTCCCTTCCTTCCTCCCTTCCTGCCTCCCTCCCTCCCTCTCTCTCTTTCTTTCTCTCTCTCTTCCTTCCTTCCTGCCTTCCATCCATTCTTTTCTTCCTTTCTTCCTTCCTTCCTTCCCTCCTGCCTTCCATCCATTTTCTTTCTTTCTTTCTTTCTTTTTCTTTCTTTCTTTCTTTCTTTCTTTCTTTCTTTCTTTCTTTCTTTCTTCCTTCTTTCTTTCTTTTTCAGTAAACATTTTTTCAATTGTATGTTCTAATATTGGCTCTGTTATGTGCTTTATTTAGTTTTCTTCTTAAGACATCCTCATTACCTGTATGTTGGATGTTATTTTTCCATGTTCAATATGATAACTTTTTTTCAAAAACGTTTTCTTTATTCATTTCTTTATGATTTAAGAAAATTTTCTCCTTTTGGGGTGCCTGGGTGGCTCAGTCATTAAGCGTCTGCCTTCAGCTCAGGTCATGATCCCAGGGTCCTGGGATTGAGTCCCACATCGGGCTCCCTGCTCAGCGGGAAGCCTGCTTCTCCCTCTCCCACTCCCCCTGCTTGTGTTCCCTCTCTCGCTGTGGAAAAAAAAAAAAGAAAATTTTCTCCTTTTTATCTTATATTCTCTTCAGGCATTATATTTCATATTTAGCTATACCTGTGATTCTTCTAAGATAGTCTTTTTAAATGATTTTTCTTTTATTTCTAGTTTTTCTTAGATTTGGTCATCTGACTATTGAATGTTTCTAGCCCTGTTTTATTTTGTCCTTCTATGTATTTATGGGCACACACTTTTATGCACTATTATTATTTATAGAAAAGTTGTCCTGCTCTTTATCATTATTTTTTATATCTTGAAACAGCTAAGTAAGACATTTAATCACAATACTTTTTTGTTGCTCACCTTTTTTTTTTTTTTAACTAGAAGAAGTTGGGTTTCAAGAAAACTTTTCCAACCTTACAGAGCTCTCTTTTCTGTTGTTTTAATGTAATGTTAAAAAAATATGGCCAAAACCTTTTTGAGATTTTCTGGCACTGTTCCCCACTCCCCCCCCCCAATCTGGACCTTCTCATTTCTTAAGTTTTATTGATCCAGTCAATTTTGATGATACCCAACAGTTGCTCTTCCATGCAGGGCCCTGACATGGTTGTTTCATTTGTTAGAGCTCAGAGGGGCCACTCTGCTCCAACCACCCTTAGATCTTCTTTCCATAGGTGCCATGCATTCACCCACCATTGGAGAAGGCAAAACCTCTACCAGATTCAGATACTATTCTTATGGTATCCACCATACTATCTAGCAAATATCTATTGTCCATTTTAAGATTCTTCTTGCTTAGTATTGTCGGAAACCTGTTGCTTCCTTCTGCTTCTTTCAGCACAGATATTGATTTAGATCTTGTGGCTGCTGGTGGTTTCTATGTGCTTGTATTTTGGGGTTTATGAAGATAACTTCGCCACTTTTGTTTTATTGTAAATATTGTCTTGTGTTTTTGATTTTGCTAACTAGTTTCTCTGTTTTGATGTGGTGATCAGTTGAGTTAAAAAATGACACCCCCGCTACCAATTATCTGGAATCTCCAACACTTAAAGTTTTATTGTAAATAATTTTTACTCGTTATCAAACTTAAAATATTCTCTTTGAAGAATTTTGGCAATTTTGGGATCTGCAAAAGTAAATGGCACATCAGTAACATTTTTATTATAAACTGCTTAAATAAGACCTGTGAAAGAGACAAACATCATTTGAATCCACAAGTTCTGATAGATATATTTTAAATAATGAGGTAACATTCCATTTTTCAAAGTCCTGTATGCAGACCAACTTGGTTATAATTAGGAGTACTTTTGAACAAATCCTGAGATGGAGCCATTGTTTATATTGTGGTCTCTGTGAATGGAACCTGTGGAGACAATTTAAAGAACAGTGACTTTCACATAGATTATGGTATGTATGTTCCCCCTGCACTTGTCAACTACTTCATCTCTGCTTAAATGAATAAGGAACAATAAAAAGACTGTAACAATTTTTTAAGCAGAGAACTCCCAATATTTTGCCCACATGATGAAACATGATTCTTAGTAACACTATTTTGAGCATATATATATAATTCCATATCATCGAGAAGCTCTTGTGTGTGTATGTGTGTGTGCACTTTTCTAGGCTTTAAAAAAATTGCTTTATTCATATCTAGTATGTGAGAGAGTTAGTATAAACACCTATCCTTGGATTTCTATAAATGCATCTAACTCTGAGAGACTGACTCTTGGGGGTTCTGTCCCTTTGCAGACACCCTGGGAATTTGAGAGGAAATAATCTCTTACTTTGAAGTATTCCCTGAGACAATGCTGTGATCATCAGGCTTGTGGTAATTGTATAAGTGAATTACTTTGGCTTCCTGAAAGATGACTCTTTTATTGGGTCATGGTTCTAAAAACGAGCCCCAATATCTACGAGCACAAACACACCGACGGAATTATCGATCTTTCTTCTGGCTATGTTCATGAGTTCATATTTAACTTGAGATTTGCCTATGAAACTGTTTTCCTGATAAGGAGTCACTTATTGCCACAGCATCTTTTCACTTGATTATTAAGATTCCTTCTCGCTGTTCTCCCTCGAGCTTTAATTACAGCATTGCCGCATGTTCAAAACATGCTGCCAGATTTCTTCCTTGTACGGGAGACAGAACACACATTTCACATCCCCTGCACGTCCTTTATCCCTCTTATTGATTTCCTAGGCAATTCTGTATTGATTTTATCTTCATATTTCAATGCTTTCTTGGTCTCTTTCTTTCTTATTTTTCTGAGCTCTTAGAACTCTGGATTTCTCCTTGTTCAGTCAGGTCATCCAATTAGGATTTATGTGTGATCCTCTTTTGCCACTCTGAGGACTCTCTGTGATCCAGGCTGTAACCCAAATATTCTTATCAGAATGACTTTTATCTCACACCCAAACTGTCTAACTAAGCTCTGCTACCCTCACTACCGCTTGTCTCAAAGTGTGAAAAGAAATTGTAGCAAGAACCTTCCTGCCCCAAAGTACCCCTCTCTGGACCCCTGCATTCAAACCCTTTCCTGCCATCTGTGTTACTTCTTTGCTTGCTATTGGTGCTGTGGCTTTGTGTCCTCAGGCAGAGCCTTGTGGCGACAAAGCACTTGCAATAGTGCTAGCAACCAGGAGAGGATACAGGGCCTCGTCCGACTCCCGATTTTCCTCTTCTAACATGTTACTGTGGCTTGGGAACCATGATTAGCCTGACTCCTCATGGTGGAATGAATAACACAGGCTGTCATTGGGGCAGTGGACATCATGACAGTTTTTAATCAGGGGAGGCCAGGGCCTAATTTGCATCCCTGAGTGGATAAAACACTTTGAAACAAAGGAGATTCAGCAAATGCCACCTGTTTTGAGGTGTAAGCCAGGGTATGACCTTCTTTTGAGTGAATTTTGCAAGAGATCTTACTCAAGAAAGTCGTTCATCAAATGCTATAATTCAAGGTTCATAGAGACTTGAAGTTGGGGGAGAAAAATAAAATATGTCTTAGCCTTTCACGCAAAAATATATGGCGTTATACTCTGAAAAAAATGTTTCTTTCATTGTTTACAGATTTTTTTTATTACACTCTGAAATCCATAAAGGCAAATAAATGAACCTTAGATTAATCCTTCCTTTAATTACAATTTTTTTTGGATCTTATTTAAATTTACCACATTTGTGCTCTGCCTATCTGCCTACAGATCTTTAGTTCTGTGTGAGCCCTATTTGCGGAGATATCAAGTTCATTACTGTGACTACAGAAGCAATGAGATTGACAATAGCAAGTGATTTTAATCAATGAAATGCTATATTCATCTATTTACTTGTTCCAGTTTACCAATATCCATAGAATGTTGTCTCTTTTCCCCCACTCCTACCTGGTAAAGATAGGAAGATCATTATGTAACTCCCCAATTTTATTCCAGGCGATGTTCTTTGGTTTTAAAGAATAGGAAACGAAACCATTAGGTCTAGTAGTTCAATTAAGTGGGATTAGTTTCTATAACTGAAATGGTTATTGCATAAATGGAACTCATTGCATGCAATTAGAATACGGCTTTACCTTTTCTCCTATTCAAATCCATTCTGTGAGTTGAATTCTTCCCCTTCCCTCTCACTGTATAATGTGCTCTATCAGTGCCCCAGCCTGATTTCCTAACTGGTCACCTTTGCCTGGTGGGCCACAGTCATGAGTGAAGGGGACACTAGCCCTGTGAGGCAGTTTGTGCTCCAGAGCTTCCCTGTAGGACCAGATCTAATATTGAAATTAATGTCCAGCTGAGATCACTCCCTTGTTTAACTTTCTTCTCCTCCCCTACCCTGTTGCCCCTGATCATTTTCTCCTGAGAACACTCATCCCAAAATACCACTTAGACAAGAATCCCATCTTAGGCTCTGCTGCTAGGGAACCTGACCAAAGACATCCCAGATAAAATCTTGTGTAGAACACCTGGCTTATTTGTTTACTTGTAGAAAAAGAAAATCTCTTAGCTATTTTTCCTAGGAATAGTTTCTTTTCAGTAACTAGAAAGTTTAGTCCTGACTAAAAGCCAAAACTTTGGACTTCTCCTTTCATCCAGTTTGGGCTTGGAGGTGGGGTGTGGATGAGTTCTCTGCCTTGTCTCGTTTACTCTGTGCTTGTGCTGCCGGGCCCCTCCCTGGCAGCAGTTGACCCTAGTGAGGCCTTCTCATTCCTCTAAGCTTGAAGCCTGGTAGAGAGAAGAGATAGGGGCAGGAAAAATCTTAGCTCAGATTTCATTTCTCATTGCTTCTTTTTGACTATTGTGGGTGTTTAGAGTTGATTTTAGTATTTATCTCTTGTATGCTTTTGTTAACTATTCTATATACCCCTAAGAACTTTTTGACGACCAGTAAAGACTCTCTCAGCTACCTGCTTATGATCCCTCCTTTAGGCTCTGGGCATTCACTCCACTCAGCCTCTTGCTTTTGGAGCTCCAACACCACATCAGGCAGATTCCTGGGCTGGATCTCTCTTTAAATGACCCCACACCTATACCTAAGTATTATACCTCAGCACAGTTTACACAGGGCCCTGGCAGGCATATATCTTAAACCAGCCATGGGTAGGAGAACAGCTATCTGACATTTGAGCCCTCTTTATTGACCAACTAGAAGGCAGCTCCATGCACTGCCTTTCATCTGTGTAATTTTTAAACCTGACTCTGACACTCCGGTAGAACGCAGATCGAATTTTTCTGGTAAGGTCCTTAAAAGCTCATTTCGCGGCTCCTGGGTGGCTCAGTCAGTTAAACATCTGCCTTCGGCTCAGGACATGATCTCAGGGTCCTGGGATCTAGGCCCACATCAGTCAGGCTCTCTGCTTAGCAGGGAGTCTGCTTTTCCCTCTCCCTCTGCCCCTCCCCACGCTCGAGTGCTCTCTCTCTCTGCTCTCTCGCTCAAATCAATAAATAAAATCTTTTTTTTAAGATTTTATTTATTTATTTGACAGAGAGAGAACACAAGCAGGGGGAACGGCAGGCAGAGGGAGAAGCAGGCTCCCTGCTGAGCCTGATGTGGGGCTCGATCCCAGAACCCTGGGATCATGACCTGAGCCGAAGGCAGACGTTTAACCGACTGAGCTACCGAGGCGCCCCAATAAATAAAATCTTAAAAAAAAAAAAAGCTCATTTTGCTAGACTTGATGTAAGGAGGAGGCATATCCTATCCCTGGTCCATGGAGAGAGGAAATTTCCATTATACTGATAATTACCTCAAAATATGTTCTCTTCATCTTCACTACATTCAAGGTGTGTGAGGTGCTAAGGGCTGAAAAAAATAGTTTTTGAATCCCTCTCTAAAAGTTCAGTGTCTCCCTTAGCTTTGGATTGTGGAACTGGTTTACACATACTGTCTTTAGGTCCCAAAACACTGTGCAAAAAGAAATGCCATTTATATATAATTTGCAAAGGATAACTTATAGCCTAACTAATATCCGTGAACAAAAAGTAAACTTCAGCTAGAACTAAAGAGGCTGGATGTGGGAAATTGGAAATTGGGAACTGATATATCTCTTTCCCTTTTTCTCTCTCTGTGTTGTCTCAAATTTTTCTTGTCTCCTTATGACTATTTCCTATTACCGTATTTGATTCTTAATTTATGCCCTCCATGATTTCCGCTTGCATGTGGCATTGGCTTAACATCCCCTCTGCTCAAACCCTTCCACGGAATCACTTCACCGCTCTCCAGGTCTTGCAGTTTGAATTGCTGAGAATGAGAATCTGATTGGTCAATACGTCATTTGTCCCCTGATTCAGTCACCCGTTCTAGCTAATTCTGAGGAGATGAAGGAAATATGTCTATTTAAAAATGACCCCTGAAGAAAGCCCCTTCTGTAGGGGCTGTAGATTTGGACAATCATCACGGATGGGGAACATATCCATAGATGTATCTTAAAACTTATCTACAAGTGTCATTTTCCAACTTTTCCTACCCTCCAAGTTTGGGCTCTACCACTCTATATGGTGCCCTCAGGCTGTGTCCCAAATCCATTTCTTCACTTGTGATATTTACTCTGACTATAAACTCCAGCTTACTTTAGCCCTTTGTCTAAGTCTGAGCCATTCTTTATGAGACCAAACATCATCTCTCTCAGAAAAATCTGTTCTAAACCTTCACTAAGGGCTCTGGCTCTGGGTTCTTGAAGTACCTTAAAGATGCCCCTATCTTATATACATTCAACACTGCTTTTATTCTGACTTTACACATTGAAGAAGCTGTTTTTCACAATAGACACTTTGTGGATGTTTTCCTTGAAGCTTCAAATGCTACTAGAGTGAATAAAGAGAACAAGAAATAGAGGCAGTGTCATTTTACACAGTGAGTTCAGGGAAGACATGTCTGGGAGTGGGTAAGTAAAGAAAACAACACTGCACGAGGTGAGCTAGGAGCATATTTGGAGGAAAAGCATTCCAGGCCAAGAGAAGAGCTGGTACAAAGACCTTGAAGCAAGAACAGAGAGGAGACCTGTATGGTCGGAATGGAGACATGGTACACCTAGCAAAACATTATGAGCTCACGTTAGCCCTTTTATCAACTGCATCACAGCATTAATTCAAAGGAAGCTCCTCTTATGCTAAAGAGGGCTGTACTCTGGTGCTCATTTAGAAGATGAACTCAAATTTTTCATATGAACTTATATTTCTTCTGGGCATTCTGAATGTTTGTATTTGCCAATAAATGCCTCTTTTGTTATTGAATGCAATGTCTGTCATAGAGTGCAACAATTTAGTATATAAAATATTTTGCTTAATTATTCAGAGGTCCTTGACTTTTCATTAAAGCTAATTTCAGGGGCTCCTGGGTTGCTCAGTCAGTTAAACGTCCAACTCTCGGTCAGGGTATGATCTCGCAGTCCTGAGATCGAGCCCCATATCAGGTTTCATGGTCAGTGGGGAGTCTGCTTGGAGGTTCTCACCCTCTGCCCCACTTCCTCTCCCTCTCCTTCTCTCTCTCTCTCAAATGAATAAATAAATCTTTAAAGCTAATTTCAAAATAGAGTCCACGCTGTCTGTAGCAGAATTACAAAGATCTAAGGAAAATCACAGGTTTTAGCATTAAGTATTTTGATTCCTAAGTTAAAATTTTGGTTAAATTTATGGTTTTGTGTTTTATTATTTACCAACTTATTATCTCACTAGTGTTTTGAAGAAAAATATGAATATTAAAAAAGATTATATAACTATCATCCTACTACCCCACTTAACGTACTTCAACATTTCTCACATAAGAGAAAACATATCTCTGAGGTTCAATGGATGTGTCTTAGAATTTATAAGTAATTTATATAAATTTCCATATTTTGTGGATTTCTCTGAATGATAATCTCAAAAATGTTTGTACAAGCATATTTTGGACATTTCAATGGCCCCTTCATAATTTGCTATTGTAATTTCAGTGTCTACGTGTGCATTTGTGCTTATGACCATAAAAAAGAATGCTTTTTCAATGACCTTGGGCTAATGAGAAAAGGACAGGATAGAATGAGCTTAATAAGCAAACAATACATTTATGACAAGTTGAAGGTAAGATGATGTCAAAGTACAAAATAAGGACCATTTTTGTTAAGTAATTGAAATAGAAAAGAGTGGTGACAGAATGGCATCATCACATGGAGTTCAGGGTATAATCTTTTGCCATAGCTGTATTATATTCATGTAGCTGGCAGCAATTTATTTACAGGAAAATGACTTCTTCAGTCATGTGAAATAAATTATCTTATTTCTATTTTTTATTTCTAAATTCATTTGCATTTAACTTATAAATTTGTTTGATTTTTAGAATTGTACCATAAAGAATGCATTCCAGTTTTAGGTTTATAATATATAATTAATAAAGTGGTTTGTATTAAATCAGATAGCCCTGAGAATTAGTTATTTTTTTAAAGTGGGTAAAGATTTTATTTAAGTTTGATAAATACTGCAATATTGTAATACACTCATTATGTGGAAAATGAAGTGATTTGCAACCAAAAAAGAGAAAGAAATATAAAGGTATTTCAACCATCCTGAACAGAAGTGACTCTGTGCAGGTATCATGAAAATAAGTTCAAGGTCTCCTATGTTAATATAGAAGTTAACATTGCAGAATCACCTGAAAGTACAACACTAAAAAAGATGAATGAATTAATCACTCGGAGATATCATACATTTGGGGCAAATGCTCATACTTTCAAATTAAACCATTGTGGAAAATGAATGAACTATACTATGCTCCTTTTGTAGTCCATGCTTTTTATATGAGGTTTACTCACGTAGAAAAGTTAATCATATTTAATAATTTCACTTTTTTTTAAAGGTACAAAATTGTATTTTGCTTCTGAGCAGTGAAAAAGAAAGATACAAAACATTTTGATAGACTTCTATGATGTAAGTAATCCTTAATGTTCCTATCTTTCAGACTCAAATTTGAAGGCAGATGACAAAAAGGAAGGGACAAAAAGAAGAGAGCTGGGACAGAACAGACGTCTTTGTGATGCTAATAGTCCTCCCCAGCTTTCCCTTTTCCTGAAGTTGAAGTATTTATGTGATGGTGTAACTTTCCCTATGATCTCTGGAAAACTTTAGTCTCTTATGAGAAGAGCAGAACGAGCCAATGGGTGTTAAGCCTAAACAATGGCTACCATGCTGTTCTGCATAGGATGGTTCAGAGGTTCTGTCCAGAAGCACAGCCACATTTCTCTGCTCTGACTCAGAGGTCTGGAAGTGAGAAGGAGTAAAAGCAATGTGTGAGGATGCTTGTATCTGAGGAGGGAATGTCAGGGTACTTTAAAAAAATTCTCCAAGGTTAATTTGAATTTCCATGGCATGTTATCCTTTCCAGGAATTGCTGATGGTAAGTTATTGAACACTGAGACCAGGTGTGGGTGACAGTTGAAATCTCAGTAGTGAAAAAAACTATCCAAAATCTAACTAGATTTTGAGGGGAGAAAAAACCCCACAAAACTATACACGGTTAAAATATATGATGAAAATATGGAATAAAAACACAAGACAGGAAACATACACAAAAGATTGAAGGAAATGAAATATGAATTCATAGGCACAGTCTAAGAGAAATAAAATAAAATGATTCAGATAACTATGATGTATGTGAATGCAAATCGCTGGTGTTTTGACATGAACTGCAATACCATCCAGAAGTCAGAGCAAACAAGTATTTACAACTAAAACTTCTCAGACTAGCCATCAAATAAATCAATATTAACCCTAGATGTCATGTTTTTAAATACTAAAGAGTTTTTTAGATGTTTAGGTAAATTACATTATCATGTCCCTAATAAACTCCAAAATTGCAATCTAAGTTCTAATGCTTGTAACCAGAATTTTGATCCATCATTTATTTTCTTCATAACCACTGTGCCATTTATTGTCATTTAAAATTTATTTTTTGGCTCATACACAGATTTTTTTTTTTTTAATTCTGGTGCAATTTTCCATAAGAGGATTTAATGTATATACCCAGGTCTACTTAGTAGACATTCCCAGCGTTTAAGAACTTCTATTTTAGGATATCTGCAAGAGCAAAACACTGATGGAGTATAAATCCCCCAAACCATTCCTTCCCGTCAAAGCTTATTAGAATGTCTTTGGCATTTCAAGGACAAGGCACAGTATTGCAAGTGATTCAGTAGGTAAATCTTTATTTATTTCTATCATCCTCCTCCTCTTCTTTCCTGGAATGTATTCTTTATTTTATATTCCAGTTTGAGTAATGATCACTTTTTAATTCTTCATCTCCCACTGAACAGCCCAAGTGCCTTAACCTCAGTTGTGCTGACTGGCTTTCGTCCTGCACTGTTGAAGAGTTCCCAGAGGTAATGGTGTGTGCGGGTGCATGAATAATCTCCTTGCTTCTCAATTCAAAGCTTGTGCAGCTCCTCAGTCTGGCAATAACACCCACAACTTGAGTAGCGAGGGGCTAGCTGTGAACTCTGAAATAGCATATGTATGACCTTCTGTTGAAAAAATAAAAATAGAAAAATTAATATTAATATCATAATTTTTTACCCCAAGGAAAAGAAAATACTGAAACATTTTTCCTCTTCTGCTCTGACTTTTCCTTGGTGACAGAGTACTATGCTTAACAATCAACCTGGTCAATTCCTCGCAAATTTAGAACCTAAATCTAATAAAAGTAAAGACATTACCATTGTTAAAAAAAAAAAAGTAAGTAAAAACTAGAGGAACTTGCCAAAAAAGGAAGGTGTTTTTGCTCCTAACCAACTGGGGCTGGCTATAACGAAAACTTCATCTCTGTAATCTGCGCTCGCTGTTTTAGTGCAGTCATCAACCAGTCCCCACAGTGTTCTCTCTTTTGCCAAGTTTTTCACTTTCCAACCCTGCTCCATGTTGCTGAGTTATCATCCTACTTCACGAAACCAATCACATCATAGTGAGGTTCATAGATGACTTCCCATTCCCTACGGAAGAAAGTGTATGCTTCTTAGCCTGGCAAGAGAGTGTCTCCTTTATTGTGTGCTAGCCTGATTGTCCAGGATTGTTTCCCAAAATACTCATCCCTCTACAAACCTCCCACCCAATCTTGCTCTTGCAGCCTTCACTCTATGATTTAGATACATGTGATAATTTGCCACCCTCATTTTCACCGATCTAGGCTCATGCTGTTCCTCTTACCTTAAGTGATCTCTCTCCTCTCTCAGTCAGCATAAATGTGTAGTCACTCGACAAGGCCTAACACAGATGAAGCCTCCTCTTACTTTCTCAGGGCAATCAATGAACTTTATTTCTAGAATATGACACTATGTGTATCAAATATAGTATTAGGGTTATTTCTGTTTTTTTTTTTCAATATATTTTGAGGTCCCAAGAAAGCAAAGACTGTATTGTATTCCCTTATGATTTCTCTTCTATCTTCTTAATTTGGTTTATGAACAGGATTGATATCCAATTTCTTCCCCCTATCCAGTAGCTTGAGCCTCTACAGGTGATAAGGAAAATTCTGTTGTGTATTAACAGCATGAGGGTTAACACAATTAAATAAAGTTGGCATACATTCACAAAGGTACACAGCACTACTAATTCTTAATCTTAGGTTTTCTCTAGAAATGCTCGCATTAAAATTAGAACCTATTGTTATGTTGATGACTGAATTAAATTATTATTTTTATGATCAGGACGTCAGGCACAGTAGAAAGAGTACAAGCTCTGCAATCAGAAAGGTCTCAGTTCAGGGGCGCTTGGGGAGCTCAGTCAGTTAAGCGTCTGCCTTCGGCTCACATCATGATCTCGGGGTCCTGGGATCGAGCCCCCATGTTGGGTTCCCTGCTCAGTGGGGAGCCTGCTTCTCCCTCTCCCTTTGTTCCTCCCCCCTGCTTGCGCTCTCTCTCTCTCAAATAAATAAAATCTTTAAACAAAAAAAGATAAAGGTTTCAGTTCAAATTTTATTTTACCACATACTAGATACTACACCAAGGAAAGTTATTTAACTGTTTAGATGTCCCATATGCAAATGAGAATTAAAATATTTACCTTTTAAGGATGTTTTGAATGTTTGGGTAGATAAAATGGGGTTGAATGATAAAAAATTGCCAATATTCTACCATCTTTACCTACAGACACAGAGCAGTTTTGCTGTGGAAGGCAGTATACATGGTTCTCTATGGGCTAGAAGATCGGTCAATGGTCAGTCTTCAGTAGATGATGCATTATGATGTAATTGTTATAATATTCCTATGATTATCATGTGATGATGATGACTAGGACACGCATTTCTCTGCCCATTATTTCTCATCCAGTCTTGATATAGCCAAGGCACATACTTTAACTTGGCTTAGTTATGCATGAGAAATACAATAAAACTACCTGGGCTGGTCGCACTTGAGCACATGGAAGTAACCGATTGAGCAGTTAACCTGTTATGGGTATGAGAACTAATGGCTGCAAAGCATTAAATTCAATCACTATTAACTGAACCTCTACTCTGAGCTGATATTTTTGGTGCAGGAATAAAAAGACAAGCGAGATGCAGCCCCTGCCTTTAAAATGCTTCAGTTAGACTAGACAGTGATAGGCTTGAAAAGAGATTTAAGAGAAAGACCACAGAATGCAGGGAGAGAGAGGAAGTTTTGCTTTACTGTTGGGATCTACATACCTCTCTAGTCTTTGGGAAGTCTCTGGTGTTTCTATATATGTCTTAATATTGAGGACTTTTAAATTTAATTCAAACCATTCATTTTAATGGGATTCTGAACAGTTTATGAGCATGGTATAACAAGGATTCATTGCTGATTTCTTTTCCCCCTAGTATCTCTATCCCTTCAGGGCTCAAGTTGCTCTCCTTTCTCTCTCTCTGTGTGTCATATACATATATATATATATATATATATATATATATATATATATATATTTGAATACTATATGTATTTATGAATATATATAGTATACATAGTATATGTATATGAACTGCCAGACTCCATTCCAAATCAGGGAAGATAGGCAGATCGTCAATAATATGTTGGCTTCTGGAAAGTTCTCCAAACCCAATAAGGAAAGGAAGCAAATATTTCACCTCTGTGTTGTGACTGGTGGTTTTCAAGATCCTTTGGATATTTAGGGAATTAGAAAACTATATGAGGTACTGAAGAGCAGTTCCACATAAATAACATTATTCCTTAATGACATGGTTTTTAATGTTTACTGTTTAACCCTAAACAACATTATTTCTTGATGACATAGTTTAGAAATTGTTCAAGGTAAATTGTTATTTTACTTATAGAAATTGCCCATAAATATTGAAGAAAAAAAATCCAGTTTTGTATAGAATTATAAAGATGTATTCTACAGAGATCAATGAGACTATATTTCTATAAACCATCTAAAAAAAACGCAGGAAAATAACTTTAACATTCACATCTTCAGTTATTTTACCTAAGTTTTTCCTTCCTTTTCATTTTACTTAGTACAAAATGCACTGAAGAGAAAATTGGTTATTTTTAAAATTTGCCTTGAATCTTTATTTACATGTATCTACCTGAGAGGCAGACAGACCTACGGGAGTTACGTGCTATCAGAAGATTCTACTTTAAATCTGACAAAGCACAGCTAAAATATTCAATTATAAATACAGATACACTGAAGGAAAACAGTTTTTAAGAAATGTGTGTGTATTCTTCCCTTTGCTCTTTATGTTCAAATTCCAGCCACTCAAATTGCAAATGAGTCTCATATGAACACGATGTTAACAATGAGCTCCACGGAGTTTTATTACATTTTCCAGGCACAACCCTGTAAGTCTTATGGTGAAGTGTCTTTTTGTTTTGATGACAACACACTTAATCTTTTATTTACAAATATGTGTCTTTCCCCTACAGTGATACAATGGGTCTCCTTTAAAACTAGCATTTTCAGAACTGACTTCACTTTAATAAATATTTTTCTTCGGATTTCCCCTTAAACAGAAATTCTCTCAGTACAGAGTTTAAAAGCAAAAGAAGTTTTGCATAATAAGGGGAGTTGTTATTTTGAAATCTGTCTATAATACACTATTCCTCAAATTTCAATTCTAATTATTTTTCAAAAGAGACATAACTTCTTCTAGAGCTTGAGAGAATAAGGTGGCACTAATCTTGTGTCTTAAGTAAAGAGAATCCAAAAGTGAAATAAATTTCCACAGAGAGTAGAATGCCTGGCGCAAGCTGAGGACATGGGAAAAAAGACCCAGCTAAACTCTGAGCATGAGTATCCAGCCAAATTAACAAATGTTTCAATGCTTTTTACTTCTCTTATTTGAACAATTGCTTTATCGGGGCACTTTATATTTCAGCATTTCTCCCTTTAAAATAGCAGATTAAGAGGGAATGCAAATGTTGAATCATGAAAGTGTATTTTGATTTTATAAGGGCTTCCACTGTTGAGAAGAAATGTTTCTTTAAAAAAAAATAAAAAATCCCTTCAAGAAGATTCCCATTTCTATTGGTATCACACTATGTCTACAGGAAAAATCTTAATGCTTCTAATGAAAGACAACATGCATGTATTCCTCTCAAATTTGGGGGGTAGGTTATGGAAATGTCCTTACTTCTCTGAACTTCTGTTTAAACTCTCTAAGTATGTACAGATAGAATATATTTTTAGAATGGTTGTAAATATAATAAGCTTATCTTATTTCAACAACATGATATAAAGCAAAAGCAAAAAGATAAATACCAGTACAGTCAAAAAAGAAAAAAAGGAAAGATTAATACATATAAGACATTCTTTTTTTTTTTTTTTTTTAAAGATTTTATTTTATTTATTTGACAGAGAGAGAGAGAGACAGCTAGAGAGGGAACACAAGCAGGCGGAGTGGGAGAGGGAGAAGCAGGCTCCTGGCCGAGCAGGGAGCCCGATGCGGGGCTCGATCCCAGGACCCTGGGATCATGACCTGAGCCGAAGGCAGACGCTTAACGACTGAGCCACCCAGGCGCCCCTATAAGACATTCTTAATCATGCTTTCTGTGTGGATTTTGACCTCAAATGGAAAGTGAGTGGTAAACATGAAACTTTAAAATGCACCTTATTTTGTTTCAAGTGACTAAAAGCATTCAGACCCACTATTGGTTTCATATCCACCTTCAGTTTGTAGAAGATCCTTTACCCAGAGTAAGAAATCACACTCTGCAGTTTTGCTTTGGGTCAATGCTCCCTACTAAAAATTCAGTTTATAGTGAAATAATCACCTTCCCTTACTATTTTAAAATGCCAAAACAAATCTGAGGTATCATTATATTTGAAAGAAAAATTCTCTCATTTTAAACTACAGATGGAGACATGTGGCTCTAATAGCAAATGGTTTGCTTCTAGAAGAGCGTAACTGTGTGTATGAGTGTGTGTGTCTCTGTATGTGTATATATAACATGCACATCACAGCATGCAGCACACAGGAAACATTGGTTAAGGTTCCAAATTGGGCAATATTATGAAGAGTTAATTCCCATTGGCTAGAAGCTATAAACTATCACGGCCAAACTGGAAGCTTGAGTCTAACAGTTTATTTTTCTTATTTCAAAATTAGCTGAAGTAGCAGACAGACAAGCATATATTAGACCTTGAACAAGGATAATAAGCAAATATATGTATGTAGGATCTAAAGATGGAGAGGAAGTTTAGGGTTTATGCTTTCAGTTGCTTCAAACCAAACAATGTACATTTCAAAGTTCCAACGGCATATTTGCACAGACATCCTAATTATTAGTTCACTTTATCTCTCCTGGCTCAACGTGGTTCTCAGCTTTTTAATCACTTCTCTACTGGCACAGCTAATGTGCCTACAAGGTGTCTAGAATTTTAATATTGCTAAATTTAGTGACACAAGTTGTGATTAAATTGTGAAAACTTGTTTAATGCAAACCCTGATTGAAAAGAATACACGCTTATTTAAGGAAAATGTACAACTTTGCAAAAATTATATAGCGCTATATATAGTTCCACGTTTAACAGCTTTACCAACCTGCAAAAAAGTTGGTTCTTGTAGAAAACTGCCAGGCTATGTAGTCTGAAATCTGGAGTCGTAATACCAGAGAGCTGTCAGTCAGCCATCCATCCATCTAATTGGCTTCTTACCATCTTTCCATCATGTTTTTTTTATAACTGGTCGCCTCTGGCTAAAATGCAAATCATGAGGAAGAGCCGTCTAGAAAAAGCTGCTGCTTTCTTAATTATCTGTCAGAGTATGGACCAGTGGACCCAGGGCCGCACTGTAGAGTTATGCTAAGCAGCAAGGCATCATGGGAATTGGAGTGACAGCTCATTTCCCTCCTGTGTTTTCTGTGTTCGAATGACAATGCAGAAATATGGGTTTTCCCACACTTTCTCTGAACACCTGGGCTATTGCTCAGGGGAGCACAAAGCCAAAACTGTCACATTTCCAGACATGGTCTTATTGCTGTCACTATGACAGGATTGTTGACAAATGCCAGCAGTCATCTCGGCATCTTGGGAAATGTCTGCCATGATTGTGTCAACAGCCTGACAGAAATTGTTAATGTTTAAACTTCTTCCACTGACAGAATCCTGTCTTGCTGACAATATTTGTCATATGAAACTCAATCTTTGTCAAACTTGCTTAAAAATTAACACTTTCTCGATTTCTTTTTTTTCTAGTTTACTGCCTAGCAGTGCAAAATTCTAGCAATAAGATTTCAACAAGGTAATGTAACACAGTAATTTAGGTCCACATTCCATCCAAATCCTCCAACCCATTACTAACTTATGACCACCTTGTCCTTTTGACCTTTGCTACCAGGATAATTAGGCTATTCTCTCTCTCTCTCTCTCTCTATATATATATATATATATATATGGGGGTATGTGGGTGGGTATGTGGTTTTATATATGTCCATGTGTACCTTGGGAATCAAACTTAGGAATTATTCAGCATGTACCATATACTATTTCTCAGTATAAAATGTGGAAAATCAATTAAACCTTACAGAATTTTAACATATGAGTATCAGTTGCAAATTTGTAGATATTCATTAACTAATTTCTTAACTTTAAGTTTTAACAATTTTATTTTATTATTTTAAACTTTGATTTAAAAAATAAATCTGGCAGGTTAAGAATTATCTTTTGCAGTAACACAGCAAGAAGTTGTTCCTGTTTTTTTGAACATGTGATTTTGTCAAATCTGGACGATAGGAATAGTTTGAATTCCCTAATTCTAATAAATTTGTCAGGAAATATTTATGTGGGGAGTATAAAAGATATTAGCTTTTAAAAAGACATCCTCTTTAATATCCACAGGTGGCTGATTTTTTAAAATATTTTTGATGAGACACAATGCTCAGATTACTAGAAGGCAGTTAAATCATATGTGGCTGTACTCGAAATACCCAGTCATCCACAGGATGCTACATTTCTTAGACACAGTGCAGAAAAGAGCAATTGGTTAGCTGAATATAGTGTCCATCTGTCCCTGACAGAGCAATCGTTGTCAACTAAGAGTGACAACTTGTTAATAATGACATAACTATTATTAGTTGTATTATTATTAGATTGTATGTCATAACACACAAATATGGTATACACTTACACCAGTAGGGACATATTAAAATAATTTATTATGAGAATGGCAATCTCCTAGAAAAACAGAATGTGTCTAGAAGCACTATTTACCTGAATTGCTGCCAAATATGATTTCTAGCTACTCTATAGACAGAGAATGAACCAGGTACTGAAATAAGTAGACTTCTTAATTTGCTTTTTGGTTTCAATTTTTTTGTTGTTGTTGTCAGAGCTTTGTATACATATTTTTAACAAATAAGCTTTATTTTTTCAAGAAGTTTTGGGTTCATGACAAAAGTATGAACAGAAAGTACAGAGTGTTCTTATGTACCCTCTGTCCCCACTGAAGCACAACCTCTCCTGCTGTCAATATCCCACACCTGTCAATCCATTTGTTACAACTGATGAACCTACACTGACACATTATTATATTATTTTTCTATATCTTTTTAATTCAAATATTACCACAAGTATCCCTAATAGTATAATGAGATCTTTTAGACCAAGAGCTGGCAAACTTGTGATGCAATAAAACAAATAGTAAATATTTTAAGCTTTTGTCTCTATCATAATTATTCAACTCTCCTATTGCAAAAGTGGTAAGTAATACACTCTAAAATATGGGCATGGCACTGTTTCAATAAAACTTTATTTATAAAAACAAGCAGTTGCCTGGATTTGACCTACAGGTTGTAGTTTGCTGACCATGGGCTAAGTTTCAGAACATGGGCTAAGTAATTAAATAAACACTGATTTCAAATTTCAGTTCTACTGTATACCAGGGGTATGGTGCTGAGCATTTTTTTCAGTGTATCACTTTGTTATCTCATTAATTCCTCAAAATAACTCTTTAAGAATTTATTAATTTCCTGATACTACATGTAAGGGTTGGTAGCTCATAAAGATCAAGCCATGCCCCCAGAGTTCCCAGGTAATGAGAAGCAGATCTGGAATTCTAATATGGGTCTGTCTGAATTCTTAGCTCTCTGCTTTTCTCAATTATGATATATTGTCTGTAATTCTCAGTTACTTCTGAAATAAAATTCTAGGTCAAGCTTGGAGACTTAGAGGTCAATGAAAGAAAAAAAAGATGGGTAGGGTGAAAGTATCAATGATTTAAAGAAAAATGTGCTTCTTTACCATCAGAATTGTTTCCCTTGTTGACAGCACGGGGTTCTCTACTTTCACTTCCACCAACATTGATCACCTTTTACAACTGGCCTGGGAAATCAGGGACAGGATACAAAAAAGGAAGAGGAAATACACATCCTAAATAACTGGTAAACATGTACGAGTGGTTGGTTCCTTCAAAAACTCAACAACAGCATGTACGGAAATTAATTTTATATGTCAGTGTCACTGGACCACAAGGTGTCCAGACATTAGGTTATACATTATTTCTGGGTGCATCTGTGAGAGTGTCTCTGGATGAGATTAACATTTAAATCAGTAGACTAAGTAAAGCAGAATGCCCTCACCAATATAAGTGGGCATCATCTAATCTGTTAAGGGCCTGAATAGGACAAAAAAGAGGAAAGGCAAATCTGCTTTCTTTCTGCCTGATTGTGTTTGAGTTGGGACATAGGTCTTCTGAACTTGGACCAGAATTTACAGCATCAGTTTTCCTGGTTCTCAGGCCTTTAAATTTGGACTGGAACTACACCACCAGCTCTCCTTGGCCTCTGGTTTACAGATGACACATTGTGGTACTTACTTCTCAGCTTCCATAATCACATGAGCCAAGTCCTTATAATAAATCTATCATCTATCTATTATCTATCTATCATCTATCTATCTATCTATCTATCTATCTATCTATCTGCATATATAAAATCTTCTATTGTTTCTGTTCCTCTGGAGAAACTGACTAATACAACAGTATCATAACTTCCTTTCTTTGTACATTATGACTAAAGGTTCCTCCAGGCTGGGCCAAGTGGACTGACTTAATCTCATACTACTGTATACCTAGCATCCCTCTCTGGCTCAGTTGGAAGGTGCAGCATCATTCCCTTCTGAACACAGACTCAGCCAGACTCTGTAAGAAGTGTTGCATCAAGAGCCTTCAGCCGAGGGATATATCTGCAGAAGTGGAGGGGGCATCCCCAGAAAATGCCCTGCTGTTCTACCTTTTTCCTCTTTGACAATTCAATATAATGAAAAGCAATTCATGAACAGAGCTTTTATTTTGTTTTAGGTTAAGTGTCATAGAGGATTCAAAGAAACATAAATCTGATTGCTGACTGCTGGGAGACCATGATAACATTTTTGAAATAACCCAAGAATAATATGATACAGTATTTAAAAATCAAGTAAGTAAACATTTGGTTTAGCATTAAATAGGCATGTTTTTAGTATTTATGAAATACCATGAATTCTCCAGATATATTTATGAGTTAGGTGACGTGGAGTGAAATATCTCTGTCTCTTTCTCTCAAACTCAAACTTCCCTGGGGCTAAGAAGGGCTTTTAACAGGTTTGGGGTTAGTTTTGAAGACATTGCTTTAGTACATTGGAGCAGTTATGGGTTGAATTGTGTCCTCTAAAGAGATATGTTCAAGTCCTAACCCCTAGTACCTCAGAAATGTGACCTATTTGGATGTAGTATCATTGCAGTTATAATTAGTTAAGATGAAGTCATCTTGGAGTAAAGTGGACCCTTAATCCATTATGACTGGTGTCCTAATAAAAAAAGACACAGGGGGAAACAGCTATGTAACAATGGAAGCAGAGACCGGAAGTGATGCTTCTGAAAACCAAGGAAGTCCAAGGATTGCTGACAAAATCCAGAAGCTGAAGAAGCAAGGAAAGATTCTTCCCTATGGCTTTCAAAGAGAGCATGACCTAGCCAACACCTTGATTTCAGCCTTTTAGCTTGGACAACTGTAAAACAATAATTTCTTGTTGTTTCAAGCTACAATTTTTTTTAGCACTTTGTTATGGCAGCCCTAGGAAACTAATAAGGAGGCATTAAAGTATAGGCATAATAGGTCTAATTTTAGAGCCCTGTGAATCTGGATTAAAACCTCAACTCCATCATGTACTTTTATAAGGTTTAATTCCTCATCTGTGTAATCAGAATTCCTCCCAAAGAGAAACTTCCTCATACTTACACTGGAAGATACTACCTACAAATAACCAATGCTAATATGCTTACCATCTGTCCTACTGTCTTGACTAACCTAGGTCGGCAGCCAAGGCTACTGTGAGAATTTAATGGAATTCTGGCATCCTTCAGTGTCAGTGAGTGTCAAAAAAGCACAGTGGCCAAAGAGGAGGTGATGAGCATTTTTTCAACTTGCCCATGATTTCCCAAGACAATGGGATATGAATTTTTTTCTGTCTAGAAAACTTTCCTTTAAGGACTGGACATTTGGAATCACTTATATTGTGACTAAATTGTTTCCCAAATCCAAACCAAGCACATGTTTGTGAACAATAAGTGAACTTACGGAGACAACTGGGCTGGATATCTAAAATCAGGATGGCTAAGTACTTTGGGAGTGCATGGCACTGCATAAATGAACCTGTGACCTGGTCGTCAATAGATCACCCAGATACTCAGGAAAAACAATTGTTCTCTGTAAAGACTGTAAATGTTGGAACACTGAAAGAGCCCACTTTGGACAGGCTAAGAAGGCTTTTATTCCAAGGAGATCAATGAGGTTATGTTTTCACATACTAGCTTTTCAATTACTATATAATGCACTAACTGGCAAACCACTTATTTTCAAAATGTGCCTCAACTAGTCATTATTTTAATATGTCTACCTGAGGTACAGAGCTCTAATAGGTCTTATTTACCAGTTATTTAGGAGGCGTATTTCTTCTTCCCTTTAGGTATCCGGTCCCTGATTTCCCAGGCCGGTTGTAAAAGGTGATCAAAAAACTTCTCCAATGTACTAATGTAGGGAGAATTAAGCACTTTTTTTTTTTTTAATAACAGCCTCTGAAAAGAAGATGTTCTGTAAACACAGAATACTGTTTTAGGTGGGCAAAGCCAAATTGTGAGGGGAAAAGGCAGAAATGAGGCCAAGACGGTTCCATACAAAGTAGACCCTGAACTTTCTCCCAAACCTCATAGAAAAGTCACTTGAATCTCTACAGTAATCTGATATTAGTGCAAAGCAAAGAGGAGAAAAAAAAAATCTACTCCCTCCGAGAGGCCAAAAAGAGGACAGAAAAAAAAAAAAATTATGTTTAAAGGCTCTGCAGAAGTCAAAATTGGATTTAGGTTCCACCTAAAGTAATGGACATTGATAGATGGTTTTACAGACTGTAATTATTTATAATCAAAAGTATTGCTCAATGCAAGATAACTGTATGATGCAGGGTTTAGAAGAAAGAATGGAAGGACTGAGTTAATAAGGTGACAAGTGAAGGTTAATAAATTATTATTCCGGGTTTTAGATAATTGGCATCATTTGGGAGTAGGAAAAAAAAAAGAATGAACCTGGAGAAAGATGAACTAGAGTAGCAGAACGCTTTAACAAATGATCTATTTAATACCAATTATCATGCTATTTTGCCATTTCTCCTAGGTTTTGTTAAATATCTTGATATCCTTTGGGAAAATGTGTCATAAAATGACAAAATGAGATTAATCATAATAAATTCAAAACAAAACACTTTTGAAGCCAAGCCTCATATACTAGGGCTTATTTTAAATAAAACTAGAAATTTGTGGTTTATGGTTAGATAAACTTTGGCAAAGCATCACATTTCTGTAAAAGTCCTACTTCCTTTTTGCTTTTCTAATGTATACTTGATTGACAATTTAGATGTTTAATTATTTTTAGTATGCCACCTTCCTTATTCCATAAAGGATTTTATTTGGCTTTTTAGAATGCTGCTGTAGGTAATCCCTTTAACCAAGAGTAGTGATAATATGAACTGTATTCTAATATTTTGCTAATAGCTACATATATATTTAAGTGCATTATGAAAATCCTAAGTCTTGAGTAATCTTTCCACCCCAAACAGGAGAATTTAAACATTTTAAAATACAGGACATCATTGTTGACTCTTTCCTTATTATTCCTCTTACTTTTTGACCAAATGAAGCTAAATTTTCCAGTGAATTGAACCTTAGCTTTCCATCCTGGTAGAGAAGGCCAACAGAGAAGTTTGTGACATGGTTTTATTCACATAAAGGCTATGGGGATTAGGCATAGGACAACAATCTATTTCTGTATCTCATTTCAAGTAAGAGTGAAGGAAGCAAATAAACATTATTGTTTTGGCATAACACTGGAAGTTACGAGTAGTTGGTTTAACCCTCGAACACAACTGCTTGTAAGACTTGGAGGAGATGTTTTGTTTGTTTGTTTTTGTTTTTGTTTTTATTTTATTATGTTACGTTAATCATCATACATTACATCATTAGTTTTTTTTAAATTTTATTTTATTATGTTATGTTAGTCACCATACATTACATCATTAGTTTTTGATGTAGTGTTCCATGATTCATTGTTTGCGTATAATACCCGGTGCTCCATGCAGAACGTGCCCTCTTTAATACCCATCACTAGGCTAATCCATCCTCCCACCCCGCTCCCCTCTAGAACCTTCAGTTTGTTTCTCAGAGTCCATAGTCTCTCATGGTTCGTCTCCCCCTCCAATTTCCCCCCCTTCATTTTTCCCATCCTACTATCTTCTTTTTTTCCTTTTTTTTTTTTTTTTAACATATAATGTATTATTTGTTTCAGAGGTACAGGTCTGTGATTCATCAGTCAGGGTTGCTGGAGTGGTGGGGGGGTGGGAGGGATGGGGTGACATTGGGGAGGAGATGTTTTTGAAGAGATGTCAAAAAAGAAAACAAGAAATCCCATCAACTGAAGAGGTTTATAAAAATGTATTGCATTCAATCCCTACACCTACTATATTCTAAAATCTTATAGAATGGGGGTATCCGCTGAGATTAAGGAGGAAGTTATTATTCCAGTAACTATTCTTGGGACTCTGGACTTCATGGAAAAAGAGAAACCTTGTCAGTCATTATAGACTACTTCTCCACCCCACTCACTGTATAAATATCCTGGAGCAGCCTTTTCACTAAAATGTGAAGTTATGTTAATTTTCATTTCATTTGATGAGCTTAGCCTCCCCAAGGCTCTGAGTGACTTGCAGGAAAGTGTATTGTCAGAAGGTGGGAAGGGCTGGAACTCCGCTCAGAGTCTGGCATATAATAGATATTCAATAAATATATTGGGATTATGGAGAAAATGAAAGACCCAAAAAAGAAAATCTTCAAAGTCCATTACAACGGATTGCTAGAGAAGTTTCCCTCTTCCATACAGATGTTTTCTGTTTCAATGCTCATTAAGCAGCCTTTGTTGTTGTTGGTATTAATTTGTTTGAACTGATTTCCTCCTTTCAGTTAGGATTAGGAATTCTTTAAGAACAGAAATTATTATATATATTTCTATGTGATCCCCCAATTTATAACAGTGGTCATATATAGAAGTATCGAAATAAAACTTAGAGGAGGAGAATGGCTGTGGTCTGAACGTTTGTGTTTGCCAAAATTAATATGCCAAAACCCTAATTCCCAATGTGATGTTATTATGAAGTGGGGCCTTTGGGAGGAGCTTAGGTCATGAGGCTGGAGCCCTCATGAATGGGATTAGTGTTCTTATAAGAGAGACCCCAGGGAGCTCCCTAGCCCCTTCTGCCTTCTGAGGATACAATGAGAAGTTTGTGAGCCTGAAGAGAGTCCTCCTAACCTGACCGTGCTGGCCAAGTCCTGATACTGGACATCCATCTTCCAAAACTGTGAGATTTAAATTTCTGTTTCTTATAAGCTACCCAGTCTATGGTATTTTGTCAGCCTGAATGGACTAAGATAATGATCCCAAGAAATAATGTTTTAGTGCTTTCTGTTTGCCAGGATGACACTGAGGAGGATGGTAATGGCAAGGGTGACAGAGGCTGCGACAAATTAAGTAACTCTGATAAAAATTCATTATTTTACCATAGATGTACTAGCCATTCAAGCTATGAGAAGCATTATCGCTAAGATGAGAATAATTTGAGTGGAAGATGGATGTCCCCCACCCCACCCAGTACAATGTCAATTAACTACTAACTAAATGATAGTGGATTTTTTTTCCTTTTTAGGAGGAGATAGGTAAATTCAGAAAGTCTCACTATGTTCTTCAAACATTTAGATTTGCTCCTTTCAAGCTCTCTGTATTGTTATGTCTCAACAATTTCCTAGTGATAATAGAGAATCATTTATTTTATCAATGTAGATCTCTTGATATCTAGAAATTTTATAAAGAAAACATGGTTGATTGAAAAGTTTCAAGAAGAAATAAAAACTACTAAAAAAAAAAAAGAGAAAAGCTAATTAAAATGATGCATATTTGTAGCCAAGGGCAATGTCCCTTTAAAAGAATGCCTTGCAATTAAGTTGATCAAAACTAGCTTCTCCACTTTGACATGAAGGTTTTGGTATAACACATGTCAGTCTGGCCACTCCATTCCAGGAATGACTTTCAAATGTGCAGCAGATGGTAATCAAAATTGACTGGAGGCTTTTGAAGATATATGTTGTGATTAACCAGACATGGACTGCACAACTCAGAAATCAAGGAATGTCGGGGACTCTTGAAGAGGAATCTGATGATAATCTGGAGTGTTAAGATCAGGTGGCAACATAAGCTAGTTCCAGAACAGCATGGAATGTGACAAGACGTGTGGTGGGGTGATGGAAGTTGTTACCAAAGTCATGTATGAATGGCACTTCCTGACTTCTCACGTTAACCCTGTGACATATTAACATAAATCTAAAATATTATAACATCTGAATATGTACTTGTGACAGCTCCCAAGCATTCACATACAGGGCATTTGCAGCTTCTGAGAGTGTGTGCATGTACGGTGAAAAAGGAGCATACATGAACTGCACCCACTCTCCATATGGCTACCAAAATGTCCTCATTGTGATCAGGATATGAATTAATGACAGGTGTCAATCACTTAATTCTTACAGAACTTTGAGAACAATGGGTTTGTTGGTAGTTTTGTATATAATTATTATTCCTACAATGAATGTCCTGCAGCATTTGGAAGAGTAAACAGGGTAAGACACTAGGAAAATGAAAATAAATGAAGCATCTTCATTAGCTCAAGTCTTGCCTCTAACTTCTGAAATTTTAATTAGGAACTTATGAAATAAAAGTATATTTGGTATTATTATTATTATTATTATACTCACTCTCCCTGAAAATGAAGGAGAAAATTTTTGGCAATATGCTCCCATGATATTATTTGTAATGTCAGAAATTTCTCAGTTCTTATCCCTCCATTAGTTCATTCATTTCTTTTCTCCCAGTTAGATTGCTATGAAAACGTATCTGGGGTCCCACCTGAGGTCTCATGAATAAACATTAGAATAATAATCGCTGATGTTTATTGGCGATGTACTAAGGGTCATGCACTGTTTAAGTGCTTTGCAGTTGCTAAGTCATTTGATCCTCACACTAATCCTATGAATTAAGTGTCAGTGTTTTTACTCCCATTGTACAGATAAGGGAACCAAGGCACAAAGAGGCCTGAGACCAGGTAGCTGCTGGACTCAGCTGGATTTAATTTCATTTAACTGCAGAGCTGCATTTAACCAGGTCAGAATGTCTCCTAGACTGAAGTCTTTTAACTGCCATGCTTTCCTGCAATGCCCTCACCATATTGTATTAGCCTGCACTTGCCCCAAGAAGAGTACAGGCTGCAAAATCCCTGAAATCAATATTCTTTACCGTTGTGCCAGGATTTATTGAACTCACAAATGGCTATCAAGGACATTTGTAGAATTGCATTTGAGAATAAAGGGGGAGAGGGCACAACATTCATGTACAGGAAGTAAAGGTATATGCTGAACTAGGCCTGCTCCCCAATCATGCCCCTGCTACTGTGGAGATGTGAACAAACTATTTCTTTTGTCTGGACTCCAATTATTTTTTAGCTATAAAGTAAAAGAGTTGACTAGATCATTTCTGTGGTCACCTATAACTCTAATATTCATATAACCATAATATTTTTAAAGCAGCGTTAATTATAATATCCTCAGTCATTATCTGGACCTCGGCTACAATGGGATTTCGTCGGAGATGCCATCTGCAACACTTTATGTAAAGGTATCATCCCCTTCCTTTCAATTTCTACACCGGTACCTTCTTGTTTTCATTATACCGGTCTTTGCTGATGGCAGACAGGTACTTATTTCTTTGTTTTATCATCTATCTCACCCAGTAGATGGCATGGTCCAAGAGGATGGAGACTTGGACTGTTTTATTTACCATTTTAGACTTGATATTAAATACACAACTTTGCATATGCTTGACATGAACAAATTATTTACCTCATTTATTTAGTAATGCCATGGAAGGAATTATTGGGTTTTTTAAGATGATAACATTACCAGCCTGTTGTTAGTGAAAACTATATTACTTATAAAGAATCGTTGCACTCATTAGCTTCATAATAGCGATAGCAATAGCTAAGCTAGCCTTTAAACCTCAAAATTATCTGCTATTTTTTTGAAATATGTATAAATAGCTTCATATACAAATTTTCTTCTCTTTTTTTTTTCCAGTCTGATACCATTTGGGATTTCTATGATTTTACTATTATTTATGTGGTATATTGAAAATGATGGCCTCCACAACACTTGGAAGACATAGAATCTGTTTCTTCAGTCCTTAAATCTAAGGAGGCTTCAATATTTGTTTTCATCGACAGAAACTAATAGTAGTGAGATTTTGCCAGTCAAAACCCAAACCATAAGAGGCTTTGCAGCTTCTTTTCTTGCTGTTATTGGGGAAAAAATGCCACCATTTGAGTAACTAGGCTCACCTTCTAGATGATAAAAGACATGAGGCCCAGTCCTGCTTGTTGCCCCAGCTAAGGGCCAGCCAACCACCCCATATGTGAGCGAGGCCTCCTGGGACTAGCCAGCCCTGGAGCACATACCAGCTGCCTCCAGTCAAGGTCAGAGAAGCTTGACCAGACCTAGGGGACTGCCCAGCAGAACTGTGAGCTAAGTAAGTGGTAGTTATTTTAAGCCACTGGATTTTGGAGTGGTTTGTTATGCAGCAAAAGCTAACAGATAAATTCTAGCATAATGATATTCTGTCATTTATCTCAATTGAAAAGGGGCAAGAACCTAACACTATTTTTAATTTTTGAAACTATGTTCTGTAGATTTTCTTTTCTTTGTCAGTATCAGAGTTGATGAGAGCCTAGTGGGCCCTCTCCAGAAGTCAAATCTTTCCCACATTTCTAAATTACACTTTTAATATGTAACATAACCCAGCTTTTTACAATTATGTATATAGTACATAATTTATAATATGTATATATGTATATAATTATGTATTATGTGTATATATATTTTATATAAAAAGATAAAAAATATCTTTTAAGAGTTTTTGAAAAAAATCCCTTATAATTAAGTTTGATTTTTAAATAGATAGCCCTTATGGCATCCTTTTTGATCCTTATGATCACAATTGTTTGTTTGCTTGTATTTGCTTTCTTCCAGGCTTTTTTCTATTTAGTATACTTGAGGTTACATGAAAAATGACACCTAGGTACCTGAATTATTGCCTTAATTAGTGTCAGATTCTCTGTACCCAGATTTCATCAGACTGTTCCCATTTATATCATTCACTTCCACCTTCCATAGATAAAAGTATGGCACAAACTGAATGTTGTTCACCCTTTGGACAAAAAGCCTTAGTAAATTATTTTCTTCTAGCTTGGGAAGAATACTTTACAAAGCATTAACTCTGAGACTTTAGTAGATAAGAGAGGGAGACAAACAGGCCTAGAGAAACAGTAACCAAAATAAAGAAAAATGAATGAATGAATGAATGAATGAATGGTTCTTCAAGGAGAGTTAATATTAACTCTGATGTCTTTCTTCTCCAGTGCCTGACGCTTCTTCTAAAGTGGGCATTCGGTCCACATTACAGCCTGACTCAGGTGCTAAGATGTACAGTAATGCAATCCGCATTACATAACATTTTAAATGCAGGTCTCAGCAGGCTCGTAGCTTTTCAGATTCTCTGACAGATACTTAGGTTGACATTAGACTGCCTGATGAACCCAAGAAAGTGACAGGATCTCTATTAATATCTGGGTACAGAATTCATAAAGGAACACAGTAGGTCAGGAAGAGATTCCTAAAGCAAGAAATTTTGTCTAAGAATAGACTCAATCAATTTGATTTGGTAAAAACTGAAGAAAGAGTTTTAAAGAAGTGAAAGGGTTGGAGAGGAAAGACTAGCACAGACATTTTTGAGAAGTTGACTGAAGAAGGAATAAATGAAAATAAAGAGAGAGTCTATTTGTAAGTCTCAAGAGAAGAAGGTCATTAAGGCAATAGAGAGGGGGAGATGGATGAAGCCCAGAGGAAATGAGATCATGGGTGAGCATCAGCATGCAGAGAAGTGAATAATTGTTGGCTGAATATGATTTGGCCAGAACTGTGTTTAGAACCTGAACGTTTTTCACTCCCTGCTAATGATATACAATATTTATTTATTTTTCCTCTCAATTTGCACGTGTTTGTTTGCAATCATCAGAGTGGATAACTTCCTTATATCATAAGGCTGTCATGACATAAGGTAATAAATATAATTGAATATGGAAACTATAAACTGCTAAAGGAATTTTGTAATAGTCATGGCAAAAATAAGTGTGTATATGGGTACTCTGACTGAAAAATCAAGAGCCAGAACAGATAGCTTCCACCTAATTGAGGGGGAAGCAAACAAATAACGCAGTGAGACACCCCCACATTGACCACTCTGTCCAAGGGACCCACTGCCATATCCTGAGCAGTATTCTATGCTCTCAGTGAGGAAGGCCCTGCAGGCATGATGGGTGATGTGTTCGCTTCCTGGATGCTACATTTTTATGTTGCTGGATTCTGAGGTCTTCTCTCAAACCGTCTGTCACAAACAGACACTAGAGAGATGGATGCTTTTTAAAAAAGAATTAAAATCTGTTTATTGCTCTAGGCATCTTTTACTTTGTTGTTTTGCCTCTCTCATTTTGGTGGTTCATATTTACTCGTTTCTCGGTCAAGGCTGTGACTAAAAATAATGATGAACCTGGAAAAAGAAAACACTCTCCTGCTATGCCTGCAGTTCATGTTTTTGATGCTATACTTGATGACAACTTTTATTCTAAACTCCTGGGAATGGAGACGCACTCAGTGGGGCTTGGTGATAACTCTTGTATTCATTAGTGTCTTTGACATTGCTTTGAAGTTTATTGTATTATTTCGGTTTTAAAGGAAAGCATATCAGCCATAGACAGACCGAGTGAAGGCCACACAATAGGTTAGTGGAGATGTGTGATCCTCTTTAATTTCAACATTGTGTCTAGGCTCTAAGTTGTTAGATGGAAAGTCGACGTTCTCTTGGAGTTCATGAGTTATGCAGTCAGTAAGTGGTGATATGGCAGATTTTAGGTTGGAGTGCCGCTAGTTTCTTAAGGGTTTCTCCCCAGGTCTAGAGATTTCCCACATTGAAAATTAATTCATTGTTGGCCCTGAAGTTTAATGGTGAGCTTTATGGAAGAACCAATAATAATCTAAAAATTGAATACAGGTATAATCTCATATCCGGATGCACAAGCTGTTTACATATACATATATATGATATCATTATATAAAGTAGAAAGACTATCATCGTGTTCTTTATATGGTACAGAACCAGGTATACATGCCACTTTTGGTAACCTTCATGCCTTTAAATATTACTGGGTCTGTTTTTCTGCAAATTTTATAAAAGCTTCAAATCACTTATCCTTTCCAATACTCTCCACTATTCTTATAGCACGTGTTTCTAATCAATCTGTATCATCATAGGTATTTTTTTTCCTTCAAAATATATACAGACTATTTTAGATTCCACATATAAGTAAGATCAAGCAATATTTGTCTTTCTGTATATGGCTTCATAGAACCAGAGAATAGAACAGAGAATAGTAGTTACCAGGGGTTGAGGGGTGGGGAAAAGGGGAGATATCGGTCAAAGGGTACAAACTTTTAGTTATAAGATGAGTAAGTTTTAGGGATCTAAAACACAGCATGCTGATTATTGTTAATAATACTGTTATTGTTAATAATATTTAAAAATTGTTAAGAGAGTAAATCTTAAGTCTTCTCAGCACATACACACAATGGTAATTCTGTAAGGTGTATTAATTAGCTTGATTGTAGAAATCTATACATATATTAAATCGTCGCATACACTTTCAAAAAAATCAGACTGTACAACTTAAATATATATACATTTTGTCAATCATTCCTCAATAAAGCAGGAAAATTTTTTTAAAAAATCCAAAATAGATACAGAATTTCATTTCTTAAAGGAAAACTTCAACATTTTCCACCTCCCTATAGTCTTATTATGTGCTCTGTACATCTATGGTTTCTACAAACCCGTCATCTATTTACATGTGTTATACGTGTTTCATGCACGACAGACTAGCAAAATTGCACAGTAAGTGTTCTATGCATTTTCTATGTTCCTTTCCAATACCTCCCTTCCCTCTCTATTCCCTCTCATTTCTTCTAGGTTTCTCAAAATAGTAAAGAAACTAGTCAATTCAGCAAATCTTATTAAAGGTCATGTATTCAAATAAATCACAAACACTTCCAGATCAATTAATCTAATTCCTTGCTTCCCACAGGATAGGAACTTAAAAAGACAGTGAAATGACTCTGTGATCCAGAATTTCACATTAAAAAATAAAACAAAACAAAACAAAACCCAGCCACTTCTGTTCAGATACTCTTCTTAACTTCACAAGACTGTCATTCTTAAACATCTCATGTGCCATCCCCAGAGCTTCCAGGGTTTTCTCATCCCAGATACCCTACCTCTCATTCTTACTTGTCAAAAGCCCAATAAAACTTGATTTACAAAAGCAGGTGACCAGCCCATGGGCCATAGTTTGTCAAGTTGTTTTTTTTTTAATATCTCATTAAAGCATTTTTTATCTAGATTACTAAATAATTTAGCACTACCTTAAATTTTGTTCTCAAGGATAATGTCTCAATCATTCCCCCCAGGCCTGGACCTCCTATTTATTCTTCAAAATCACCTATATTAAAACTTACCTAATATCTCAGAATTAATTTTGCTTTCTCCTAAAATTTCAAACATTTGGTCATACCTTTTTAAGCTGTTTATCACATTATAGAATGATTATATGAGTATTTTCTACATTCCCTGCTATACACAAAGAAAAACAATTCTTACATATTTCTGTATTCCCAAATATAGCACATTCTTTAGACCATAGTTTGAGCTTACTATATTTGCTGAATGAATGGGTGAATGAATGATCAAATCAAAGTGGAAGAAACTGTGTTTTTCCTGGTGCCCCTAACATAGAGTTATAGTAACTCCTTAATTTACTTTTTGGTAAAGTTATTCGGAGAGACTTTCACCCACAAATTAAGATATTTTAAGCAATTTTAGGGTAAGATCATTTATATTATTACTTGTTTTGTTTTGTTCTTTTTTTTTTTTCCTTTCAACGTACACCAAAGAAACTTTGGGGTTTGGACTAAGCATAAAGTTGTGCGACAGTGACAGCTAATGGGGCCGAGATCGACCATTTTGAATCCCAATTATTTCAGGAAATTTGGTAGTGATATATGTAAAACAGGCATTTTAATAAATATAATTATTCCTTTTAAATGTAAGGGAATTTAAATCCTCCTGTTGCTATATTTTAAAAATAGTCAAAAAACAGTATGCAGGTATCTTACTGAGTATTTTTGAAGGGACTTTCACATTTAAAAGGAAAGCATAGAATACTATATTCCAGCATCTCATCTCCTCAAATGATGTGTGCAGATCCCACAAGAATCAACAGAGCTGGTGCAAGGCATGAATCCATATCACAAAGATGTTCAGAGGATAACATATAGTCCTTTCCCATAAGGGTGTTTCTGAAACCTCAGGAAACATGATACTCCAAAGTATTGGTGTGTATCCTAGCACGTTATTGTGGTTGTTAACTATCATACATAGCTTCAAACACAGTTTTAAGAATGTATTTATGTATGTTAATGCTTACTATCAGATACCTTGCCTAGAAAGCTTTGTTAAAAATTGATTTATCATCATTTGCAATTGAAAGTCTCACAAATGTATTAAAGTCCTAAATCAAAAGACTACCTTTTAGGTGTTAGTGAAAAGTGTCTGAAACTAGGGAATGCAACTCTTATTTTAGTTTATATTGTCATTGCCAAATTGGGCAGACCAGTCTAACAGCAACCCTCGTGGAAGGTAGCCCTGGCTTACTGTTGCTTAACTTTTCATTTGCAGACTCTCAACAGGTGTGGGATGAACTGATGGGAGGTGCATACCCACTACGAATTGATCCTGCACATGTGTGTTAATATTTACTTTGTAGTTTTGAGGATTTGAGAGTGAGATAATGAGGTTGAGGAATCTGTTAGGAATGGAAAGAGTGACAGAAAGTAGAAATGTGGTGCAGTAAGAGTGATAGAAAGGATCCTAAATATAAACTTTACCTAATTCACAGTGTTTCCTAGGCCACATAGTATCATTAACTGGCTGTTGTGAAGCAGAAGCTTTTTGGTAATTTCTTGAGCCACTCATCGTGTATGCATTCTAGTGTCTATATCAGCTCTAACCTGATCGTGTGTGGGAGGTACACTGCATTCTACCTGGGAGCGAATTTCAACTGTTATGTTGGTAGGAGTTGTACCACAGAGAATACAAAATTTTCTTCTAATACTGACAGCAAAATATGGGTTAGAGGTATTTTCAGTTTTTGAGTGGTTTATTAAACTAAGGTAAAGTTTATTTCCCCTCAAGGCTTTTATGACTTACTGTATACCCTCAAATTTGTCTTTTATTATCTTTCTTTCACAATCTGGCCTAACCAGTCATTTCTGCTTTAATACGAAATTCCTTTATCTCTTTTTTAATCTTAAAAGTCAATTTTCCTTCCTTTTTGCTTCTCAGACAATTTTGAATTTTTTCTTTGAAGGAGCTAGTGTTCTATAGTAGTAATATATATATATATATATGTATATATATATAGTGATATCTATAAAAATCTGCAAACGTAAGAAAGCTATATTATTGTCCATCCTCAACTACATAAAATTTTTTCTAGGAAGATGAGAGGAAGGACGGGGGGATTCTTGGGTGCTAATGTCTCCCTTGGAGCAAAACTATTGGATAGATTCTTCATAGTATCTTTTTAAATTTTGCCAATATAGGATATTGGTTCTCTTAATGGTCCCTTTACTTGCGATATCTATACATTTTCTTATCTCTGGACTCTTAAATTGTAGAGACCAGATGCCCTTTTGGTTGTTTTATTTAAAGAACCATAAGTTGTATTAATTTCTAGCCTATTTATGTTCTAAGACTATTTGGAAATGTCTAACCACACACTGAGTATTTTTTAAATTGGCAATTTCACATTTAATTTTTTTCTAGTTAAATGAGCTTGAACTCATTTATAAAAATAAAGCATGACATTCTCCTTTTTTTTTTAGCTGTTGAGTCTACCTCAGAATCCTATCTGAATGTTTCCTGTAGTGTATGTTTCATGTTAATTTAATTTATAATTTGAAACTGTATTTAATATTCTCTTAAAGAAAGGCTTTGAAATTGCCTTATGTAGTGTACTTTCTATTTAAAATTTTTTTTCGTAGCTGTACTATCTAAATTTTCTTTTTTCTACTCTATTGCTTTTAAATATTTCCCCCCATCAATAGGCTAATGATTAGTTGAGCTATTTGGTGTAGATTTATAGTCCAGGATAATAGGTATTTCATAAAATCCTGAATACTGTAGCATTTTTTTTGGTGTTTATCTTCCCAAAGTTTAGCCCCTTAATTATAGCCCTTAACTTGCCTCTAAACAAGTGTTTTAATTTAATTTCTCTAAGTTTGACTTTTTTTCTAATGGTTTCACAAGGTAACTTTTTTTGAGAAAACCTTGAAGAAAGAGTAGCTCATTTAGAAGATCAGGTAGAAAGCTGAATGGAAAGACCCAAAATGAACAACTTATTGCTGTACCCACGTATATGGCAGAATCTCACAAACATGATGTTGGCAGAAAGGTACTGAACTCCCAAGTTTATAAATTGTTGGATTTTTCTGATATAAAATTCAAAATCCACAGAATGAATCTATGGAAAGTGAAGTCAAATAATGGTTACCTTTTTAAAAGGAGGGATGGGTAATGGCTGGGATGCTGGCAATTTTCTATTTTTGATCTGGGTGCTAGTTCCATGGGTGCATTCATCATGGTGTACACTTAGGACTTTTGAACTTGTCTGTATTTCATACTTCAAAAAAGATTAATGATAACAACAACAAAACCTACGTATTCAACTCTAGTGAATTAACTGTAAAATAAAATAGCTCTTTCAAATACCTCCTACATGCATATCTTCCTTTGAGCCCTCTACTTCTTATATTTTACTTTATTTAGACAAGGACAAGCTCATCTCTTATTTCTCACATGAGACAATTGTTTCTTACAACAAATTTGTCCTAATACTATTACAAATATATGGGTCTGAATGCCTTCCTTCCAATAATTCTCTCTCACCTCTCTCTCTCTGTCTCTCTCTTTCTGTCCCTGCCCCCCTGACAAACACACAAACTGAATATAACATTGTAACAGTCTTAGATATTCAAATTTTAAAAGAGGAAAAGAAAATGATTTTAATGCCCCTTATTAATTTGTAAACATTACATACACATCATGAAATACTTGATACATCATTTCTGAAGAATTAAAATTCATAACCAATTGCAGGATAATATTTTTGCAGATACAATAAAATAATTTTTATGTCAAGCCAAGATACCCTTTCTTAACTTTCTTAACTTACTTTCTTTTTTTTTTTTTTTAAAGATTTTATTTATTTATTTGACAGAGAGACACAGCGAGAGAGGGAACACAAGCAGGGGGAGTGGGAGAGGGAGAAGCAGGCTTCCCACCGAGCAGGAAGCCCGATGCGGGGCTCGATCCCAGGACCCTGGGATCATGACCTGAGCCGAAGGCAGACGCTTAACGACTGAGCCACCCAGGCGCCCCTTAACTTACCCTTTCTTAACCAGAGGGGCAAAAATGAGCACTATGTTAGAAATATGGTAGCAGGAAGGGAATCAGGGAAAATGTAGGAAGTGGGTTTAGAATTGACAGAACATTTTGTGCCTCCAAAATTATTCTAATGCCATTCAATTTTAATTCAGGGTGAAGATTCAGGTCAGTTGCTCAGTAATCCAATCTGGCTCTCCCTTTTAGGCTACTATTATTAACTCTTTTATTCAGATGTTATTCAAATGAGTTTCTCTATTAAAAAAAGCAAACTGATGCAGACAAAACATATTGTTAGTAAATCTTCCCCAGTTTGGCAACACATTAATGATAGATCTGGCATTCTCAGTGTCAAAAACTCTATCGGCATCTGTTACAACAGAATCAAGATAAAATGAGCTAAATGAAAACAAATGGAGACAGGGAGGGGAAAGTGCTATAAAATATTTGAAATGCTCTACAGATTCTTTGTCCCTAAAGACTCTCTCACTTTTCATCAAACTGATCGAGAGTTTGGTACCACATCATGTAGGCAACTTTCCCGCTGAGATACAAATGGGTAAACATGTAGTGGTTTGGAAAAATTGGCGGCAGGCAGGTGCTATCAATATAAAGTGTCAGAAAAGTGTCTTTGATGGACTCCTATTTCTTTTGTGACCATCTTGCCTCCCTTTACATCCCTTTCACTAGGCGTGTGTTGTCCTCTCCCATACCTAGATCCCCAAGAGATCGAGTGCAGTGCCTGCCCCAGGCATTAAACAGAACTGTACTTTTACTTCTCCCTATAAAATTTCATCTTCCCTGAATCCCATTCTGGAAAAATCTCATTCTACAAACTATTGCATTTATTGGACAATCTGGTCTGACTAAAGCAATTCTTCATTAACAACTCATCTCACTAAAGTAATTAATAGTCATGTAGGTTACTGGTAATGGACATAGACTCTGGAGCTAGGGTTCAAATACAGCCACTAGCTGTGGGACCTTGAGCAAGTTTCTTGACTTCTCTTTCCTCAGTTTCTCATTTATAGAACAAGTGACAAAAATAGTCCCCATCTAAAGGGCTTGAAAGGGACTGAATGGATTAAAATATGCAAATTTTTTGTGATGGTATCTGGCACATAGTCAGCACTGTTTGATTATTAACTGCTTATTAGTTATTAACATCCCAGGGGAATTTTCTTCTCAATAGGAATTCTTCGAGATGCCAACAGTCTAAATTAAAAGAAAGACTTTCTAATCAGGAAAATGCCAGACAGCTTATGAGGCACTTAGAAAAAAATGTGGACAAATATTTTAAGAACTCTCAAAATATGACCTCCCCCTAATGTATGACAACTGCTAGGGTCCAGATAATCGACGCCCAGTGAGGTTAAATGGCCTAAGGGCATGGAGTTAATAAAAAGTGGTGCTAGAGTTTATGGTGGTGGGCACTCGAGGTGCAGCATGAAGGATCTGGAACACAGAACTTCTAATGAGAGGACGCAGCCCAAAGAGCTTCAACTAGCCAAACGTGTCTATTCTCAGATTCTCAAATCTACGTATCTCTCTAGGTGTGACTTCAGCCTCTGGGTAATATATTCAGGTGCCTCCAAGACATCTCTGTTTCTATATCCCAATGGAAAATCACATAACGTCTGACTAAAATGATCTTCTCTCCTGAATGTCTTGCCCTGGCCCCCACTCAGTTATCTAAGCCAACATACTGGCAACACCAGAATTCCTTTCTCCCCACCTGTGTTTTCTTTAACCCCAGATCCACTACCTTGGATTCAGAGTACGATTTTCTCTTACAGAAATGACAGCATTCACATAACTGATCCCCTCAATATCATTCCCATGACCTATTCTTACAAGGTGGTCAGAATTATCTCTAGAAAGTGCAAATGATCATGCTAATCCCACTCTTGAAACTCTTCCGTGGCTCCCAATTGCCCACAAGTTCAAGATCAAATTTCAAAACACGGCTCCCAGGTTTCTGCATGATTTTGCATAGGGCCTAACACTTCCGTATCCACTCCCTTGCATTTCCTGATGCAGCCACCTGAGGTACCCGCTGCTCTCTGGAGAACATACTACCATCTCTCAGCTCTATGGATTCTCATATGTTGTTCCTTCTGCCTACGATAGTTCTTCCCTCAGGTGGTATTCCTGTATATTTGAGGCCTAGATCAGGTAATTCAGAAAATATTCTACCTTTTATATATAATTTGATCGTACATATGTTTGTACTCTTTTACTATTTTCCATATTAAATTCAAATTAAAGTTTCAAATAGGCATATAGAATTACAGAATTAGAGTAACTCAAGTTCTGTTTCTTCATCTTTACAATTATGGTACTAACATTGTTTACTTGAAATCTGTTGTTTGTGCAGAGGAATATTTTGTGCCACTTGGGCTGGAAACAGTGACTATGTTTGAAATGAGCACAGGTGATTCTGAAGTGTTATTAACGTACTCTAGAAATGAAAACATGTAGCTGAGTTGGAATGTGTTGAGGGCTTGGTGTACAACTGGGATTTCTCCAAATTAATTTTCTTGTAGAATAAAGTGTGTATGAAAGGAAAAGTTTAGTAATTAGATTTTTTAACTGAATGAAATCTGCAGGTATTGTTTAGAAAGTAGACCAACAAAAGATTTTTTTGGTAGGGGTATTATATCACTGTTTAGAATCATTTTTTAGAATCATTAGTGCCATGGAGATAATAAAAGCAGATTGACTTTTGTTCGTTATTGTTTTTAAACAATCTACGGTTGATGCAGCCCTTTATCGTTTGCATCTATTGCAAACCCCTCTTACTTCCATGCACTTGACACTCTACTGCTTTCTATTCCCATTTAATATCTGTCTCTCTTCCTGCTTTATCTCTCTGCCTAACTAACTTTTAGCTTATTGCTACCACAGCTAACTCCTACTAATCCTTCATATCACTACCACTTCTTATGAAATTTTTCAGTAGGCTAGACTCCTTGAATTATACTAAATTAAATGCCTGATGTTATAAACTCCCATTGTCCCAGTATATGTTATATTTATGTTACAGATCATCTTACCTCTTCTTTTTTTTTTTTTTAAATAAACTCTACCCCCACTGTAGGGCTCGAACTCATGACCCCAAGGTCAAGAGTCCCATGCTCTACCGACTGAGCCAGCCAAGATGGGGACCTTGCTCCTTTTTTAGTGATCAGTTTGCTAGTGTAAATTTTTCATTGCACTATAAGCTCTAGGAAGGCAAGGATTACACATTGTTTCAGGAATAGTCAATTACTAAATAGTTGTTAAGCAAATGAATTTCCTCTCTACTGTCAAAAAGTAGCCCAAATCCTAACAAGTGTGGACAGATTTGCTAGTTTTACTCCAACGTAGTATCAGGATCTATCTTTTAAATTCTGTGTTTCAGAAAAGTCCACCAAAGTCCTATTATGTCCACCTTTTGTGACTGGGCCATCCAACATGAGGATAGACCATCATGAGTAAATACTAAACAACATCCATGTGTCTGTGCCTGAGGCCCAGCCCAGGATAATGCGGATAGAACAAGGGGGTGAAGGTAGGGGACCCGTGCTAACAAAAACCATTTGATTGTGTTTCCTAATCAGTCAGTCACATGTTCCCTTCTTTTATCATTTGTTGAAAAATGGTTCACATTAAAAGCTTCAGGTAAATTCTCTTCTCCTTCAGAAAATCTTTCGACTTCTTCTCAACATTTCTTGTCCCTCTTGAGTATCCTCAAAATATTATTTGCCCACTTTCCATGAAAGCGTTTATCACATTTTATTAGAATCTTTAGTTTTTTTCAGTTTCTTCCACCGAATCATAATCTCTTTAAGAATATGGATACATGGATTTATTTTTAATTTATGCTTGAATTCCAGTCATCAAATTTAGTACCTATCCATAACATATATTGAATATATGCCTGTTGAATTTTAAATAGCAGAATTGAGGACCATCCACTTATAGTGTTAATTGAGGTGTCACAGAGGTGAACCCAGGTGGGCTGGTATACTTCTCTCTCCCTCATCAAGGCACACCCCTGGAATAGTTTTCTTAAGGCAACACCTTTCTCAATATTTCTTCTTTCATTTGCTTAATTGTCTTCCTCCATGCATCCCTATCTCATAGCAGGTAACTAGGTGGAACTTGGTCTCTGAGGACTTGAGTCCTAAGGAGATAATCTTTGCCAAGTGAGAGACAAATAGCCTCCCAGAAGGAATTTACCATTTTCTACATAATATCGCTATTTATTGTGCCCCCTCCCTACATCTATGATCCATCTTCTTGACTCAGAGAAGACACTATATTTCCAGTTCTCTAGCCTAGCCTATAGAATGACAACCTCCCTAAATTATAGCCTCTCTTATTTTCTTTCTAACAAAACAGTCTCATATAGAGTTCAATTTGAAGTTTTGACCTCAGAATGTACTCCTTGGATAAATAGATTACTAGAAAATTTCACATTCCTTCAGAAATTTATGGAGAATTATTCTGCCCCCTCTCAAGCCATAAAATACTCTTTTCAGAAAATTTAACATACCTTGGAGCTCAATTTCCTGTGAGATCCTTTCTGCTCTCTGAGTGTGAGAAGGCCCAGAAACTTGAGATGCCATTGAGGAGTAGACAAACTGTTGGTTTTCTGTACATATTGGAGGTTATGAGTTATCTGGGTCTACATTTTCCATCTCCCAGCAAAGAAAATGCATACTTTCTCACTGCCTGGTTGTCCTGGATAGGATTCTATGTCTGCTAAAGGCACATCATAATGGGGTGGGCTTCTTAGATGTTTCATTATCCAATATGCAATCTCTAGGAAAGCTCAGGTAGACATCTATCATCTTAGTTGAGCATGAGAATCCAAGACATGTGAAAAACAGTGGTTATAACAGTAATGCTTACCATCTATTGCACATTCCAATTACTACACTACTGGACATACTTTATGGGAATTCCTCCCATGATGTAAATAAGGAAGTTGAGGCATGGAAATATTGAGAAGCTTTCCAAAGTTCATACAGAAACCAGATTGAAACCCACATAACTGTACTCCAGAGCTCAGTTTTTACTCCTCTGCCTCTAAAGTACCCAACATTTCTACCAGTTGAATGTAAATTTCTAAATAGGAAAGACCATATCCTTGCTTCTGCATCCCCATGTAGTGCTCAGGCCAGGACCTCATGATTCTTAATTACATTTTTTTATATCACAAGTGAAAGAATTAATTACAGGTGTGTTGAAGGTAAGAACTGCCACATATTCTATACCTCACAGAGTGCAAATAACACTGAACTTTGTTTTTTCAATTTTAGATTGATTTAAGCTTATTAAGACAAAGTATGTAAAGAAAAATGCTTTTAAAAAAGATACTCTTCATTAATGACAATTTTGGAAAGAATATTGTGCTCAGAATGGGGCAGCAGAGGAGCAACATAATGATAGCTAACATTTTTCTAATAACTTAATATGAGCGAAGTTCGTCATGGATTATCCCATGTAATTATTATAATAACCCTCAAATTGCAGTTGCTACAATTATCCTTAATTTCATAGGTGAGAAATTGGGTCTCAGAGTTACTAGGTATCTTGCTAGTTTACAAAGTTTGCAAGTAATGTAGAGCCAGGATGGAACCTCAGGTGTCTGTTGTCATAGCTTGTTTTTTTTCATTAATTGCCATAATACAACACTGAGAAATGCCTTCCCTCTTTTATATTGAATAATTTGGATTTATAAAGACCTCAGATTGGTCTTATATACTCTATAAACTATGCAAAGTAAACTCCCACATATCTGTCTCATCAAGACAGGATTCTGGCCTTTCCTTGACACTCCGTGTGCATATTCTCTGTCGATCACTAGAGGGCAACGGTCATGTTTTTAGGGTGGATTAATTCCAACTAAGAAATGCTGACTCCTTCCAAACCATTGTTCTTCTGACCTTCACAGGGACTTAATGTACAACTGATAGAAATTGACCCTTTTCAGCACCTTGATGTTTGTAGGTGATTGATCTTTACTCTTTCCCTCTGTCTAGATATCCTTGGTGTATTTTTATTGTTGTTTGCAGAGTTAAAACCTAAGATGGCTGAATGGATCAAACATGAGTGGGTGTGTTTTTAAATTTCATTAAAAAAACCCCAACAACTCAGTTCTATGCCTCAGACCTTGTTTGCCAAGTTTCAACAAGGAGAGAATTTTTATGGTCAAATTATAAAACCCTGAAAATAGGACTTTATAATGGAAATGCTGATACAACCGTAACTATAGTATTGCAATTGCATCACTATAAGAAAATTGGTTTAGATAATATACCCTTCTGGAATGAATGCCATTCTAAATGATTGTGCATCTCCATAAATCTAAGCTAACTCAGTAATTCAAAATTACTAAGATTTAAGTTTAGTACCAATAAGCAATAAACTTATGGCTACTGCTATAATAACGGTTGGTCGCTGCACCCTTATTTCACAGCAGGTGGTCTGTTCCATGCTGGTTGCAGGCTGAATGAAAGCAGGCAACATTTTGAAACTAATTCCTGAAGTTGATGGAAGACTCCAGAGCCATTTCAACTGGTGAAATAGTGTTGTGTTTTGTGCATTTTTTTCTTTTTAAATTAAATGCTCTGAGACACTTGACCTTTCTGACAACTGAAGGGCAAACACAGGTTTACTTTCATTTCATGTCACAATTATAAGTCTCCAGATATTTAAAATTGTCTTGAGCAGATTGTTTTTAGCTCATAAGCCATTACTTCCCTACTATAAAGGAAAAATAACTTATTTGTCATTGAATGGATTTCTTTGAGTCAAAAAAACTGAAAAGAGACTTCACTTAATCCATCCATATTTGACTCCGGACAAGCAATCCAAAATATCTTGTTCCCTTATTCCTAATTTCTTCATTAAACTGTCACATACTTTGTTTAAAATATATGTTCAGGTCTAACAACTTAAAATGTCCACTTTTAAATGGTGAGGTAGACATCTGGAAACTTCCTTTCTGGTTTTATAAACATGGGAAATAAGAAATAGTTCCATGAAAGGGAAGAATGAAGGGGGGGAAATCAGAGGGGGAGACAAACCGTGAGAGACTATGGACTCTGAGAAACAAACTGAGGGTTCTAGAGGGGAGGGGGGTGGGGGATGCGTTAGCCTGGTGATGGGTATTAAAGAGGGCACGTACTTCATGGAGCACTGGGTGTTATACGCAAACAATGAATCATGGAACACTACATCAAAAACTAATTATGTAATGTATGGTGATTAACATAACATAATAATAATAAAAAAGAAATAGTTCCATGAAATCATTGATGAGATTCAGTCCTCCTGGTTTTAGAATCTAAGGCTTTTTCTTTTTTTGAATTTTGATGAAGTGTTGTTCTGAATTATTATACAGTTTACTAAGAAATCTTTGTTAACAGGGGCACCTGGGTGACTCAGTCATTTAAGCATCTGATTCTTGGTTTCAGCTAGGTCATGATCTCAGGGTCATCAGATCATGCCCCACATTGGGCTCCACGCTCAGTGGGAAGTCTGCTTGAGATTCTTTCCCTCCGCCTTCCCCTTGCTGGCATGCGCTCTCTCTTTCACACACAAATAAATAAATCCTTTTTTAAAAAAAAAATCTTTGTTAACAGGAATTAAGTGAGTTAGAGCTTGGCCTAGTTTTGTATAATTTGAAGCTCAAAGTTCTACCATTTTCCTTTTTTTTTTTTAATACTTCTTTACATAGAACAGAACCTTACACAGAATAGTCAATAAATCCTTTTCCCTTTATTTTGAAGAAAGTGGGGTACACTTAAAGGAGAAAGTGGCATTAAAGAGAAAAGAGAGAGGTAATTGATGTAGTCAAAATCTGATGGCAATTATTGAAAATAGTAAAGAATATAAGTTAAAACACTAACTGAACAATAATATTGAATAAGAAATAATAAGAAATGATTTAGAAATAATAAGAAAAGCATCATGGATTCCATGAAACAATAATTACAGTGTGAAATAGTTTTATAGAAACCTCAGTTGAAAATAATGTTCTCTTTAGCTAGGGTTTTTCACTTCAAATACAAACTATTAAACATTTTAATCACTTAGTATTTGAATATAAAAATATCAAATAATTATATAATGCTTATATTCTTGAACAGGAAAGCATATTTTTATTTTTTGAAATTTGTTATCAGTGCTTTGATTACAATAATCATAGTGGGTTCTAACATGTGGAACCTTGTAGACTTTTGGATAGCATGTGATTACAAAACACTTTTCAGAAAGTTCCACACCGCTGAGCTTTGACAGTTCATTGACTTGCTTGTTATTGTCTTATGAAGTCTTAGGCACCCCATTCCCTATCAATCCATTTGGGGAACTCAGCCCCAGACAGTAATTTAGAATGTCCCTCTAAGGAAATATTTAGTCTTTCAAGTGGCATTCAAATCCCCTGTTCAACTCTAAGACTGCATCTGAATATATGGAGGAAGGGGTTTCATGTGACCATAGAAGAGCAAAATGATGGTGTTGGGATTCACACATCTATCCTCTGGTCTCCTTAGTAATGTCCTATGCCCACCTGGTCTGTTTGCCCTCCCAAAATTTGTGTCATAATTTTACTGTTGTTCAACTTGTGATTTATTCTTTCCTGACTCAGTTGGGGCCCAGAGGTCCTCCCCAGTTATTATGACCAACCTTGGTTCTTACTGGCATTGTAGACCCTCTGATACACAACTTTTAATTTCAGGCTCTGGCCGTCCTTGAATCCAAGATCAATTTGCTCCTACAAGTGCCAACTTTTCTGGCAACATCACAGACTCTGAGCTAACTTTTGTGGGTCCCTCTCCACATTTCCAAGTGCATGTGGAAAATTCTGAATCTCATCCCAGCTGAGATTGGCATGGCAGCTGAGATGTTTGGAGAAAATTGTATCAAGTTCCTCCTTTGCCTAACCAGCCTATGTGGACAGTTTTTTGTTTTCGTTTTCGTTTTGCTCTGATTATGGTTGCCCCCAAGTTGGTACAAAAATAGCCTTAGTGGAATTTCTTCTTTAAGCATTAAAGTGGGGTAAAACCATCTCATCAACCCATCTTGTCCATGTTTTCTCTGCCCACGTGAGAAGCTCTGAAGGGAAATTTGTGCTACAAGCTTCTCTCTACTAACTGCCCTTCTTTTGTTTAACTTCTTTTCACATTTTTCTGAAGCTTGAGGGAATTAGCTTGTTTCTTTTACTTCTTACCTGAATGGGATACAACTGCAAATTATGTTCTCCTCCTTCCTTAGGTGAAAAATGACTGTACCCATTCCCTGGTGTTAGAATGATAAATCGATCTCAAGGAAGGAGAATATGACTTACTGTTAAGGGAAGAGAATGAAAGGAATTTCCTTTCCCTCAATATTTTCAGGCTCTCACCTGTAACGTCTTACAGTATCAAAGTGTCTAGTACTTCTGTTCCACTGGTACACACGGATATGATCATAGTAGTTGTTAAAATATTGAAATTCTTTTATACTTTTTGGTAAATGGCCACTGTTCTAGTTCTTCACTGTCACCCAGGCTACTATCCTGGAACATCTACAGTTTCCCAGGAATTATTAGTAAAAGGGCAATGCCTAGCATATCAGGGAAATTTCAGAACTCTGCTCCAATATCATGGTTGACATCCTTTCTGACTGATCATTTGCCTTTGCCATTCATGTTGTAAAATATGGTGAATATCAGCCTTGAAACTTCTTATATGCAATTGTTCCACTGCTTAAGGTCTACTGTGAGCTTAAGTGTCAAACAATCAGTTTAACCTATAAGTTCACCAGAATCCCTTTGTCCCACAGTGATCTGGTTAAATTCAGTCTGAACCCTACTTTCATGGTCTGGTGAGAGTGAGAACTCTTCTCACGATATATGAGGTTTTCCACAGTTGGCATCTCATGCTTCTCTTTGCCTTTGTACTCCCTCATCTGCACCTCTGCATTTAATTGAGCTTCAAAATGAACTCACTTCTCTGGCTACTCCAAAATCTCCACTTGCATTTAAATGGTATTTCAAATTTAATGAAAATTTAGGAGTCTTGGGGAAGGTTCACACTGTGGCATGCAGAGCCTGCTACCCGGTATTCTGGTTCTTTATAACTCAGCTCCCTGGAGCAACAAATTCTTTCTGCTTGTGCAGACACCTCTATTCTTATTCCTGCTTAGAGAATCAGTTTCTACCCAAAGTAAACATTTCAAAGAAGACGCCCATGGAAGCAGGGAGTTTTTTCTAGCGAGTTCTTATACTGGCTGTTAATATAATACAAAGTATCCATATTGTTATACAAATGTGTTAGACTTGTATGCAAATCATGTATATTAGATTTCTGTAATTTATCTGTATTTTTGGATGTAGGTGGAATTAATTCACTTTCATTATTAATTAGCTATTTTGAATGTGCCACAATTTCTTCATTCTCACCCATGAAATTTATTTCCATGATATGCTACTACAAATTATACTATTATGATTATTCTTATACCTATCGTCTATAGGATAACTTCTATTTTCATATGTCACATCCAGACCTGAGATAAAAGACTGCATAGGACTAGAAGATCTTGCTCTAGATGGAGGCTTTGTTGGAATTAGATTTCGAGATGTCTCCTTTGGAGAGGTAGGGAATTTGTTCTACATGTGGGACAGGGACTTACAGGAATATTTGGTGACCAGAAAACTCAGTTGTGCCTGAGACTGGCTAGCTGTTCAAAAACTCATTTTCTCTTCCTTCTGAGACCATAACAACTCCATTTCTCTTAGAGTTGAGTGGGCATTTGATTGGATTCTGGTAAAAGGAAGTTGTAGATATCATTTTTAGACTGGTCCATAAAATACTCCCATGTGAGATTCACTTTCTCTTCCTTTCTCAGTAAACTTAAAACCCATATGTTGAAGGTGCCAGAATCCTAAAATGGAACAAGAGCTGTATCCCTGAAGAAATGTTTGGAAGAGAGACTCCTTCAGGTGTTACCTATTTTGACATTACATGGGCAAAAAATAAACTTCTGTTATATTTAAGACATTATACAAGTTTGAGTTGCTTTGCTATCACATTTCACATTTCCTGAATAATATACCTTCTTTCAATCTAAGGTTCCCACTCTTCATTTTAAGTTGTTAATTTAATTCCTGTTAGTTAACATACACTGTTATATTAGGTTCAGGTATACAATTTAATGATTCACACTTGTATACAACACCCGGTGCTCATCACAACTAGTGCACTCCTTCATCCCTGTCACCTATTTCACCCGACCCCCCATTTACCTTCCCCCTGGTAACCATCAGTTTGTTCTCTATAGTTAAGAGTCTGTTTCTTAATTTCTCTCTCTCTCCTTTCTTCCCTTTTGCTCATTTGTTTTGTTTTTTAAATTCCACATATGAGTGAAATCTTATGGTATTTGTCTTTCTCTGATTGACAGATTTTGCTTAGCATTATACTCTCTAGCTCCATTCATTCATTTCAAATGGCGAGATTTCATTCTTTTTTATGGTTGAAAAATAATTCCATTGTGTGTATATATCACCTCTTCTTTATCTATTCATCAATCGATGGACACTTAGGCTACTTCCATATTTTGGCTATTGTAAATAATGCTACAGTAAACATAGGAGTGCATGTATCCCTTTGAATTAGTATTTTTGTATTCTTTGGGTAAATTACCCATTAGTACAATTGCTGGATCACAGGATAGTTCTTTTTTTAACTTTCTGAGGAATAAGGTTTCCATTCTTTAAAATAGTGATAGCAAAAACCATTCAGCAAGGTTATTATGAGAAACAGGCCAAATGAAAAGTGTCTTATACAATACTCAGCATAGTGATGTCCAATAAATGCTTGTCCTTTTTATTTTAAGAAGTCTTTGAGCATGGAAGAGGCATTAGACTTCTCCCAAGCTAATTCCTCCACTTTCAAGGAGAATGTTGAGATGTAAATAGGATTATTATATATATTATATATATTATTAAATAAAAAATATTATTAAATATATAAAATATTATATATATATTTTAACATTTTGTATTCTGAGGACCATAGCTTTCCAATAGGATTGTGAACATAAAATTGTGGTATAACTAAAAGGAAAGCAGTCTATATTAAGTGAATAAAGAAAAGGCTTTGATAAGCCTCTTCCTTTTACAAGTATGGAGAAGCCACTTCTTAACCTGGAGCAGCTTTAAGGGAAAGAGAAAAGAAGGTGATCATGTTATAATTCTTCTGCTTCCCCCTGAACATTCTGGAGCCCTTACACTGGTGTAAATTAGCTCACTCCCATAGGCTTTGTGACCATGAGTTAAGACGGCAGCAATGGCCACAGGGGATTCTTAGATAAATATTAGCTACTTACAAAAAAGTTCCAACCTTGCTTATTTTTATTTGGCTGCTTATTTGCAGCCAAATGCCTTTCACTTCTAGCATACATATTAATGCAATCTTTAAGTCAGGAAGTGTTTAATGACCAAAAATTTCAAGTCAGTTCTCAAATTTTGGTTCCTTTTTGCCTTTGTTACGTTTGCTTTGATTTCTTTTTTTGTCTCACACAAAGATGACTTTCATTATTTCCACCATGTGATAAATTCTATCACTAATATAATGACTACCACTGCTTAGAATATTAGTGGGGCATAGATTTGGATCAAAGGGAATGCAAAGTTTTAATCGACAATTTATTCGGAAATAGCCGTGTGTTTGGGTTGAAATGTTACAGGCTGTTCAGTTAGAACTTTCCATCTTTAATTAATTTTGTTATCTGTGCTTGATATTACAGAGTGTTCTCAGCCTTAGAGGTTTCACCTTATACTCAGCATGAGCATATTTCCATTTCAGAGATCACAGGAAAGCATTATCACTTCAAGATCACCTAAATTATACCTTGTTCTCCTACATCAATTCTGGGCAATATTTCCTTCACCTTGAACTTATTTCTCATTTGATTACTTTGTCTATAACTTAACCTTACTATTGAGAACCTCCCTTTCTTTTCTTCAAATGATGCAATATAATATCTGCCCTAGCCTTTATCCAAGCAGAGTTCTTTCTGCTCCACTTTCAGATTCTGTAATGTTATATAGAAATCATGAGTATCTTCTTATCGTTTGAAATTTGTTCTTGCAATTGCTCAATACACACATCATATTCTTTACAATCTGCTTCCTTGAAAACACTCTCATCTGCATCAAAATCTCAGAATCAGGGACATATTTATTTTTCCACTTTTTTCTACCATTGACATAAGAGGCTACCAAAACCTGGCTATCATCTATTCCTTGAGAAAATAATCAAAAAAGACATTCTTGGGTTGTAAATCTTATGAGACTGGGAGATTATTTACATCTCACAGGAGCAGAGAAATAATTTCTAATTGCAAATTTTCCCAAGTAAATGCTTTAGGAAAATGAGGGTCAGGGGCCTATTGTCAGAAAGAAACCTGTCTAAATTTAGCCAAGGTGAGGGGAACAGTAAAGCCATATTGGTCAAGAATCTGTACAGATAGAAATTGCCTCTCTGTTTGCTAGGCCAAAGGTCATTCTGATATATGCTTTTTTGTCTCTTGGATAGTCTAAATAATGTCCTCAGAGAAGAAGTGTTTATAGTCTTTGAAATGTTGGCTGAGTTACCAGAATATAAAGGACACTTGAACCATAGTTTCTTCTCAGCAGCCCAATGATGCTCATTTATGAAATGTTCACTATGAAGTCCTTTGCCAGATTCATAAATTTCTTTGGTAAAAATAGGGTTTGAAAAGGAAATGTATGTTTGTGAAAAGGATTTGTATGGGTCCCCAAACGCTTGTAGTCTAGTAGTTTTCAAAATGGGTTTTCTATAGGAGCCAAGATTGTTGTGAAATTATTTTAGACCACCACGAAGATGGGAAGATGTAGAGACCTATTTCTTCTTCTCCTGCTGCAGTTTGATTTTTATAAATCAAGGTTATACATACAATTTCATTTCAAAAATCTATAATTTACAAAGTTTGAAAATTGTCCAAAAGTCTCAATTCTGTATCTTACAGAGGAGGAAAGAGATGCAAAGAAATGATGACTTGACCAAAGTTTGGTGGTTATGACTACATATTTTGGATAAAACATACCAGAGTAAGGATTCTAGTCCTTAGACTTATTATTTAATTTTGGGAAAGTTATTTACCTTCTCTTAATCTAGAAAATGTAGAGAATAATATCTACCTTATAGGTTCTTGTGCATACTGGATGAGTTAACATCTTCTAAAGCACAGCACTGACTTATAAGCTTTCAAGAAATGGTAGTGATTATGAAAATTTTGACAATAATCACCTTTTATGTGACAAAACCTAAATTAGACATTATGCTTGCCATCTTAATGGGAAAAAAGACTAAGTATTGCAGAGTTAAAAATCATAAGCTCAAATTTATTTCCAGGGCTAGCCTTATATGTACAATAAGGTTAGAAAACAATTTCCATGTTTTTCATGGATTTAAGACTAGCTCATAAAAACATCCTGGTGAATCAATATTAACATTTTCTTTTTGCTATTTTCCCCTTCCAATTTGGAAAACATAGGTTCAAAAATAAATATTCTAATGGGCTGCAGCCCTTGAGTAAAGGAATAATCTCATATTTGTTATCTCTTTGGAAAGGAATAGTAGAAAAAAAAATCAATGAAATGTTCTTTATTCTTCTTGTCCGTGGTCCAGGAGTTCTGGTAGCAAAAGGATGTTCTAATTGATTTGTTCATGGGTTTGGTGACTCACATTAATAATCATTCTTATTCATAACAAAATTAAATTCTGTTGTTTATTGTAGGCTTTGAGCAGGACCAGATACATGAATTTTACTTAGAAGCGGCTAAAATGTGACCTTCATGTCAATTGAGGGGAAATTCTCAATCTTTTACTTCTCTGCAAGAACGTGTGTCATAATCAAGTTTCAAGTACTAAATTTGAGTAGTTGGAATGTTGATTCTTATATTGTATGGGGAAAGATTGATTGAGGAGGGGATCAATCTCTGGGTAAACCATTTTATCTCAGTGAATCTGTCCAGAATGTTTAGGCATCCCAAAATTATTTACTGAATTATTCCTGAATTATTATTCTATGACACTGTGACCAATAATTGTGTTGCTTTTTGAAGACAGCCCTGCTTACCACTTTACCACCAATGCAATAATTGTCTTGCTTCTGAAGAACAAACATGAGTAAAGATTATTGACACTCCTGTGATTGATCCTATTCATTCCCACAGTCCAGGCATTCTTGGAGTATTGTGGAAAGAAGTAATTGATCTCTGTTTTCAGTACCAGTATCTGAGGACTAGAGATAAATCTTTATATAATAGCCTGTAGAAATTTTATGGGGTAGATTAGATAATTCTGATTTATTTAGGAAAAAGTTAGAGTCATAGAATTTGGTTTCAAAAAATAAATGTTTATTATTTGTCATAAGATCTACTTTCAGAATGTTTATCAAAATAATCTAAGTTTGGCTAGAGAGAGAAAACCATTGGTGAATCTCCACTTTTAATAAGTTATAAAGAATATATGTTATAATACATCACCTAACCTCTTTGGTTTTTAGTGTCTTCAGCTATGATATTAAGTGTTTTTTTTTTTTTTTTACAATACCTCAAACTCAAATTGTTATGATTCAGATGTCTCTGCACATTAGGACTCAACATTCTGATATTAAGAGTATAAAATACATTTTCAGAGACCAATTAAATTGTTGTAGTATAATTTTAAAACTTGATGTCTTAAGAATTTGAACATACATACTTTGTAATTATAAAGTTTGTACCCAAAATGATCTCCTTGAGGTTATAGTAAACAGATGGGTATATTTTCTGAGAAAATGCAAATTTTCTTATCTGACCATCTCTCTTTGAATGTGGCATTATTCAACTAAGCATAATGAAAACTTCTTGGGAGATTCTATGAATGAAAGAGTTTTCTATTTCTAGTTAAGCAAGATCTGAATTGAGAGATCATATCAATGGATTCCTTACATTCAAGAAATCATTTATAGTGAAAATTCTCTTTTTCTTTATTTCTCTGTTCTTTATTTCTCTATAATTACATCAGGCAGTATGGAATTTTTTAGTGGACTTATTTAGAATACTGGAGTAAGGATCATGAATTTTATATCTAAACTGTAATATAATCACTAATATTATAGGACTGAGTTATTAAGATAATCATTATTATCAGGCAACATTTATTCAGAATTCAGTATCATAGGTCTCTGCACCTTGACTAAGAAAACATATGGATATTTTCTTTCACCCTCTGCACTGACCGTATGTTTGACTTAATACTGACCTTCTCCTTCATGTTATTGCCAATAAACTATTTCAGATTTGTAGGACACTTGAGCCAACTCTACTATATGGGAATTGGAGACAGAGCATTTCTACTAAGGGTCTGTAAATTTTACTTGTCATTACTGTTCTCAAAACATGAGATTGTTTTTGAATGCAAATACATTATCCCAAAGTATATTTTTAGTTTGAGTTTTCTTTCCTAAGGAAGTATCAAATCCTATGTCTCAAAAAGCCCTAAAATTAGATATGTTATTCCTTAAGGACAGTGTTTATAAATAAATGCCTTTGCAGTGACAAGGGCTGTGTATATTCATTACTATAACATCAAATTAGAAAATGGGGTGACAGAATTGCAGTCACTCAATGAAATACAAATCTACATAATAATCAATTTATATGTAATATGTATTTGAGGATTAATAGTCTGGATATATAAAAATGTATTTAATATGTAGGTAAGAATTAATATTCTGAATATAGCAAAGTGTATTTAATATGTAGATGAAAATTAATAGTCTAAATATAGAAAAAAATGTATTTAATACGTAGGCAAGAATTAATAATATGTATGTAGAAAAAGATGTTTGAGGCTGGATAGAACTTGCAAATCTCTATGTCAGGCTCTTCATCTTTTACATGAGATAGAAAAGACAAGTTAGGTAAAGTGACGTCCTTAAAATCACATAAATTATTATGTTAGAATGGAAACGAGATCCTCAACTGATATTTTCTTTACTGTTTTGTCTGGGACACACACACACACACACACACAAGCCTACTGAAATCATAAAACTTTAGAATAAAGTAAATCAAAAGTTGATTATTCTTACTTTGACTAATAGGTAAATCACTTTTAGCTGATAATTTATCACTAAATTACTTTGGAATGTGTAAACCAAGCTATAGCATTTATGTTAAACAGGAGAATAATTTTCTTTTTATTTTCTTCAGAAATCTCAATACTCAATAGTTAGTCATTAAGATTCTTTCTAGCTATATGGGGTGCCTGGGTGGCTCAGTCGTTAAGCATCTGCCTTTGGCTCAGGTCATGATCCTAGGGTCCTGGGATTGAGCCCCGTGTCTGGCACCCTGCTCAGCAGGGAGCCTGCTTCTCCCTCTCCCATTCACCCTCCCCCCTGCCATGCTCTCACTCTCTCTCTCTCTCTGTCTCTCTTAAATTAATAAATAAAAAAATCTCAAAAAAACCCGATTCTTTCTAGCCATAAAAATCCAAAAAAGATATTATTAACAATCATATCTATAATAGTGATAAAGTAACTAACATGTATTGAGTACTCTGCTAAAGATTTTCTATATATTAGTTTACTATTTCTTCACTAGCCATTTGTCTATTTGTAAAGAAATCATTCAGGCATTTATTTATTCATTCAACATACTTTCATTTTTTTTAAAGATTTTATTTATTCATTTGAGAGAGAGACACACACACAGAGAGAGCACAAGCAGGAGGAGAAGCAGAGGGAGAGGGAGAAGCAGACTCCCTGCTGAGCTGGGAGCCTGACATGGGGCTGGATCCCGAGACCTGAAATTCATGATCTGACCTAAAGGCAGATGCTTAACCATCTGAGCCACCCAGGTGGCTCTCAACATACTTTCAAAGAAATGTGTACTGTAGGCTTTTTATATTTAAGTGAGGAGCATAGAGATATTAACTAAAGATGAAGACATAGTGTCATTACTTCTGCAAGCACCTTTTCTTATACTTTCAAATAAATTCATTTCCTTTACAGTGGACTCACACCAAACTTTTAGAAAACTGTTGCCATTCTCTTGACAAGAAGAGAAAATTCTTGACAACAAAAAGTAGATTGAAGTAGAATAAGTAAAATTAAGAGATATATATTTCTTCTAAAACGTTTCTTCATGTGTAATATAACAAAAATATACAAAGATTGAAATTGTTAGGATGTTTTGCTCATTGTAATATATCAACAGTTTGTTGCTGTTCAACTCAATCAAAAATAAATATATTAAGTATGTATTTTATGCTTCACTTTCTGTCTCCTCACTTCTCTGATTATATAATATGAAATCTCCTACGGAATGAGTAATTGTGAATCTCTTTCCAAAGTCAAATGATAAGTTTATGATGAAATCATGTCTAGTTTTCTAACCACAATTTTTTTTCCAGAAGAACAACTTCTTGGCCATTATTCTTATGGTTCTTTCTCTCGGTACATTCAATGCCAATATGGTGAGGGGTGAGGTGCTGTTTTACCCCTACCCCTTCATGTTTGGATGGCAAAATACTTTGTTACCAGTCAACATTTTTATAACCTTGGTATATCTTTTGGGTAGTCTAAAGAATACAGATATGTTGAAAGCATTGTCAGGATGTTTTTGCTAATGCTGAGGCTGGGGTAAGAGTGATAGCTCAAAAGAATAAAATACAGGTGAGTGACAAAAATCTAGATTTCTGGAGGACTTTGGGAAGAATTTTTCCTTATTCTGGCCCTCATCTGAATCAGGATTAGAATATCATTTAGGAGAAGTCCCTCTCAAGTTGTAGTGCTGTAAGTTATGTATGAATGGTGCAGAGTAAATAACATGGGAGAACAAAGGAGGTGACCATCATTTTCATGAGAGTTCTCAGACAAGGTTATCAGAAGATTTGACTAAGTTCCATGATGGCAGGACCTGGGTTCTGGCCACTATGGTTCCATAAACCTGATCAATGTTTGGTATATAGTAGAATACATACAGCAAGAAATAAAGATTTCTAAGATGGTAGGATAGGTTTTTCTCATTGGTATATTGCTTTCTGGTGGTTCTTGGCCTATTTTATTTTGGAGCTGTGCTTGTCATAGTTGGATTTTAATTCTAGCTATTCTTTCCTTATTTTAGCCAAAAGTAAAGAGGACCTGTACCCCTGAAACAAATAATACATTATATGTTAATAAAAATAATAATAATAAAAAAAATTCCACTTAAAAAAAAGTAAAGAGTGCCATTACTGTGGCTTGGACTTGTAGAAGGCATGCAAGAAAAAATTATGGACAATGCAATGATCACTGGGGCAAATAATACGTTAGAATTGTTTACTGCTTAAAACCTTCATCTCAGGCTGTATATTAGCTGATGTGAAGTTAAGATGATGAAAAACTAAGAATGACAGAAAAAAATAGAGACCCATGCATCCAGAATTTAGTATCTTTCTTAAAGCTTTCTTAAAACTTCCATTAAGGACTACTACTCTGTTCATTAATTTCTATAATGACCAAAGGATGAGAAAATGGAATATATATGCTTGAGACATTCAGGAGTAGCAGTCATTTATATATAAACATGAAATCTCTGTAGTTCAGTTCTCCTTTTCAAGACATAAAAAATAAGAAAGACAGAATCGATTACATTGAAGGTATTTCAGAAACACATTTTCTATTTGCTATGGAATTAGCTATAGAAAGTAATATTGCCCCATAGATGGACCAAAGTATGGGAGAAAGTCTAATTTGAAAGGCAAATCTTACTAGTTTCTCTGTCATTTTGTCTTAAGAAAGTTACATCATAAAACAATTTAGATCCGCCAGACTAGGGGCACTCGATGTGGATGTTCAGATATTTCTCATGAATGGGACACAGATGATTAGGAGAATGATTGGTATATGGAGAGAAGAAAAAAAACTACCCGTTTGGAATTTTATTTTATTTATAATTTGTCAAACCCGAAGTGAGACAGGGAGCAAAAAAAGGGAGTAAAAAGTGAGGAAACAAAATGGAAAAGAGGACACTTGATATAACTACCTTTTCCCAAAGAGTCAGGAACTTTGAACAGCTTCCTTTAAGATTAAAGTACTTAAGATGTTTCTGCTTGAGATGAGTTTAAGAAGGAGGTATGGTGAGTGCTGTGAATTGTGTAAGACTGATGAATCACAGACCTGTACCCCTGAAACAAATAATTCATTATATAAATAAAAAAAAAGAAGGAAGGAGGAGTGACTTTTGCCCTGTAGCTCACTCTTCCCCAGTTGCCCTCACCACCACTGTGAGGGTCCATAGTATTCTTCCCCAAACTGTCCGACCAAGTTATCTGTTCCTTACAATTTCCAATCAAAAATGTCAATTTGATTCTTCTTATATGTTTAGAAGTTAATTTGAATCATGTTTTATTCAAAATGCTTAGAAATAACAGCAAAATAATAAAATTAAGGCAAAGCAAGTGAACTCCCCAATATTCTTGAGTAAGGAATGAGGGTGTTAAAAATGTTTATGTAGTAGACGATGTTGAGCAATTGAACAATACTTATTTTAGATACATTGTATTTTTTTCAAAATTCAAGTCTTGCAAATAAAGAACAAAAGTACAACTCTTAGAAGTCAATTAGAATTATGTTTGCTGAATATCTATTAAATAGTAGGAGGATGAATACAATTTCTACAAGAACTTGAAGAACTCAATATCTAATCAGGAGGGAGAAGGAGAGAAAAAGAGATAATTTAAAGGAGAGTAGAACCTAATCCAGGGTAGTCATGATGATTACTGATAAAAACACGACACCTACATTGAAAAGAAGGAAATAATTGGAATTAGCTAATGGAATAAGGGTTGGGAGGGCATTCATGCTGAAGAAACTATGTGGAAAAATTAATTAGCCCATGAATAAAAGTCTGAACAGATATAAACCTTCAGATAAGATATCTTTTAATTGTAGTGACCATTTTTTGTGAGCTCCCCAATGTGACATTTACAATTAGATTAATAGACATGTGAGAATAATCCAACTGCCACTGACTAGAAAATTAAGCACTTATAGTTTCAAGTAACTATTAAGTTTAGGGGGTTACCTCCTCAGGACTAAGAGCTAGAAAAAGATGTCAGAAGGAGGGTTCAGAAAAAAGGGAGCAGCTCTGAGCTCAAACATAGAAGCATGGTAGAAAAGATTTGCTGATTGCCATTTTAGAGAAAATTGAGAAAAAATTGCTAGGGTAGGTCTGGCAAATAGATTGCATATATATGCCTATGTGAGTAATACTTATTTCAACTTTAAGAGATAGCCAATGACAGTGTAGCAAGATTTTTGGTATGGAGCAAAGAGCACATTTCTAACAATGAATTAAAGTAATTAAATGTTTGGGATTTTTCTAATTTTTATAGACTAAGTTTACTTCTCACGTACAGGTACGCTTCCATTCTTTCTTTTCTTTCCCTTCTAATCTACTCATTTTCTCCATGAAAGAGTCTCTCACTGCCAACCCCTTCAGGATTACACTCCTTAAAAGACTTGCAAAGCTGCTTGCTTTAAATACTAGAATTTGCATTGCTTTTCTTTTAGAAGTTTACCAGTAATAACAGAAAATAATAACATGTGAAAGTTACAAAGATTTTATGATCCTATGTATTTCATATCATTAATTTGGAGACGATAAATATGTGATAATTCTTTAGCAACTCTCCTTGCCTGGAATGTTTGATATACATCACCATTTAGTTACAACACTCTTTCCCACTGAACATAGAATTGGCCTTAGAATTCTTTTCAGCTCAACAGTCTAAATAGCCATTGCCAATTGATTGAATTGACAAAATGCACACCTTTTGTACATTTTTACTCTTAAGATGGTGTGGTTTTTGATAATCGTGAATGTTGCAGACCCTGGGCCACTAATTAGAGTGATAAATTGCTTCTCTATAATTTAATAAGGAAAATTAGGAAATGAAGAGAAAATGAAACAGGATAAAATACTTTCTTCAATGGACTCAATGCAATAGTTTTTGCTTTAGTTTTCACAATTTAGATTTTTCTGATTAGATCCACAAAATCCCTAATCCAAAAACACTGTAATATGCAATCTTCCATGTTGAACTTTGTGATATTGGAGGGGAAAAACTACACTCAGAACACATATAAAAATTATTTTCCTACAACTTTTATAACATTTACCCTATTGCTTTGTCATATATTTCTTTGCATGTCTTTTCTTTTTTTAAATTAATTTTATTTTATTATGTTAGTCACCATACATCATCAGTTTCTGATGTAGTGTTCCATGATTCATTGTTTGTGTATAACATCCAGTGCTCCATTTGCATGTCTTTTCAAAAATAATTTGAGCTCCTCAAGGCAGTGACAAGGTCTTTTTTTAGGTTTCCTAAATATCTGGAATGACTACAAAGTGATCACAGATTGGTGATCAATGAATCCAAACCTTCCTAAATTGTCCAGTTGTCTATGATTTAAAATTCTTTGTATTTGTAAAACAAAAACTATTTAAATGATATGTACTGTCATATTCAAATAATAAGTGTTGAAAAAATAGTCTAGTTCTGCTTCATGAGGTAGATTCTGTGTTTAATGTGTTGGGCATCCAGAGTAAAAGACTGAGATGGTGCTTACCTGCTCAAAAAAGGGAGGATTTCCACGTTCTACATGGGATTAGACCAGAGTCACAAATTATCCTAAGTGAGTCAGCAGTAATATTTTCATTTTGTTGTTTTTTCCCTTGAGATTTAATAAATGAAATATCCAACATAAATTTCTAATTGGCTACAGTCTCTGAAGGTAACAATATTGCACCTTTGTCCTACCTTTGGAAAGGAATAGAATAGAAAATCAAAGAGAGACCTTTCTTCTCTGCTCTTTCCTTAGGGTTTATTCACTGGAGTTTTGATAACAAAGAAGCTACCCAATAATTTATTTTTAATAGAATTTGAAATTTAGTTGTAGTGACTCAACTAATACTTATTCTCATCCACAACAATCAAATACACTATCTTCTTCACAGTTATACTACAGCAACTAGAGCATTAATAGGCACATTAATAGGTATTAGATTAATTTCTGATGAATTCATCTTATGTAGAGACAGTCTTCATTTAAGTCTTCTTCCTCTATGTCAGATGATGACAAAATTCTCAATCATGTGCTTCCCACCAAGTTCTTAACTTCCAATCCCTCATTTTAAATTCAGATTTTACAAAGTGAAGAAATTGGTTATAGAAGGAAACAATTCTTGGACATATCTCTATTACTTTGTTCATAAAGTTTTGCTAGGATTATAAATATGCATGTTTTGATAGCAAACACCTCTGTTGATATAGAATAAGGATGGCTAATGTTGACTGGGACCCTTTATCCCCAGATTCTTAATGCCTTCTTTGGGTGTAGTAAGAGAGAATCAATGGACTGTTGCTCCTAATGTCTGTTTATGGGATCTCAGGAACAATTTCACCTGCACTTCTCCGATATCTGCTATAATAAACCATGGAAAACTTATGAATGATCTCAGAAATGACTTCATGTTACATAGAAAAAAAATAGAAATGCACTTTGACTTTTTAACATAGGATGCTTACGCACTGACATTCATAAAACTTACTTGAGGGGATAGACCTTTCTTCAGGGTACAACTGATCTAGATAAGATAATTTTCAAACAAGTCAATATGCTGTCATTGTTTATGTTAATATATATTTTAAATAAAAATGTTAATGGATTATGAAATCACTTGACCACACTAGATCTCATACTTTTATGTGTAAAATTAAATATCCTCAATGGTAATATCAGTCTAAAATTCTGTTTTGGATTTCTCATTACACTGAGATTCTTATATTGGGGACATTAAAATGATAAATGTGGTTATATAAAACACATACTTCTGCAATATCATGTGAATTACTGCAGGGTTATTCTCAACCTTTATTTATTTATTTATTATTTATACCCATAATCTTGTAGAGAAACTAGCCTCAAGATAAATCAACAGATGGCATTTTTGTATGGCAATGCACCGACTTTGTCTAGCCAGTATCTTTTTGAACATTCAACCAAGCATAGAAATGTTCTTCCTCTTAACAAGCTTCAGTAATCAAGACTGTGCAGAAGAGTTCTATAAGTGAAAGGATTTTTTTTCTTTCTTACTTCAACAATACATAAGTTAAGACAGAAGATCTGTGAGCTGTTTTCTCCTAAGAAATCATTTACAATGAAGATCCTTCTTTCTTTTTCTATTTTGTCCTGTGGTGTCTTCATTCCACCAGGTAATATGAATGTTATTGCCACAGGGATCAGCACTAAGTGGGGTGGGGTCAGGATTTTTTTAAGTAAATATCATTAACATTATAAAATCATTACGTTAATACTATCAGCAAGACCATATTATATTTATTTACAGCCCCTAGATGGAGAAAATAGTTGAATAATTTTTCAGGGACAATTCACTAATAAAGTCTGCAATTCACTTTGATTACATGAGATTTTATATATATATAAATATTTATACATACATGTACATATATATGTAAGTTATTGAAAAAAATAGTACTACCATGATTTAATCAATCCCTGAAATGTGTCTTTATTTAATATTCAAATTCTACTAAATTTAATATATTAGTAGATTTGAAAAAAATTGAGAATGGAATGAATTTATGCTTGCAAATTATTCATCTTGCATTTATAGTATTGATAGCAGAGGTTAAGTGAGGTTAAATGCCTAGCCAAAAGACCAAAGACTAGCTATACATATACTCACTTCCATTTAAATTTTTCTTTATTTTGCTACTTTCTCTGGGTCACCAAGATATCTGTCATTATTGAGATGGGAGGAGATCACCATAAAATAAATCTATAATTACCCATTCTCTTACTGCTACTCTGTTCTGACACTCAAACATAAGTAACTTTTTAGCTGACAATTTCTCACCAAAAGAGAATTGAGTTTCAACTGATAATGTAACTCAAGGACATGGAGTTAATTTAAGTAAGAATAATTGTTTTCCTTCATCATCTTTATAAAAGTTTATTAAAACCTTCATTAAAATTCTCCATATTTGTAGAATTTTTCTGAGATACTATGTAGAATTACATAGATTTAAATATGCACTGATGCTTTTTTCCTTAATAGTAATGATGTTAATAGCTAGCATCTGTTCTGCCTCTTGTCCTTATTAATTTATTACTCCTTACAATAGTCATGTGAGGTAAGCTTATTAATAGCCAAGCCATTCATTTATTTAGTCAACCTAATTTTGAAGAGATATATTTTTACAAGCTCATCATTTTTTAAAACCTCTTATAGTATATAGAACCATGAAATAAAGGCAAATACAGTATTGTCTTTATTTTGGAAAATACCCTTTTCTTATGCTTTTAAAGTAATGTTTTTCTCTTTTGCAGTGGGTTGTGACCAACCTATTACCAATTCTATGCCACTATTGACCATATGTAGAAAAAGATTTGAGAAACTATACTCAGAGATGCATAATTATTCCACAATATTTGGAAAAGCAAAATATGGTACAAAGGAAAACAATCCAGGTAAAATAAAACAAAGAATTATATCTTGCAATTTTAATCACTATCTATCAAAAGAAATGGAGGAAATATCCTATGTTCTCCATCCCACTCCCATTTATTTAACTCTTCTTGTCTTTCAAGGTCTAGTTTTATGAAGGTTGAATTTCGTGTTCAGAATGAGAAAGAAGTCTCATTTTAAAGTCGTAGGGTCTTATTTTTTATGAAACTCTATCTAGACAGGTGTTCTTACTATTTCCAAAACGGAACATTCTCCAATCATTGCTTCTAGCATCCTTAATATTTTTAAAAATGTTGTTAGTGTCATTATGCTTAGAAGTCAGACTGGGACTTCTAAGTTGTCTTAGTTTCCCTCTTATGTGACAGCTGACAAAATTTCTTTTAGTCAATCACCACTGCCCCTAGTCAATCACCACTGCCCCTTGTCCATAAGCCTGATATCTTTGGATACATAAAATATAATTGTTACATAGAAAGACTAATTAAGGTGTTCTTATTACTTCCAAAGATGCTGTAATTAAGATAACTTAAAAAGGCAATTGAGCAAGAAGAGTCTAGACTAGGTGTTGGGGATTTATTTCAAAAAGAATTCTCTGCTTTAGTCTTTATCTCAATTATGATTTAGAATATCATTTAGCAAGGTGTCTTCTCAAGTTAGAATGTTACAAACACCATGTGAGTGATACAAATAAATTTCTGTGGGAAGGTAAAGAAAGAGGTTGTCTTTGTGACAGTGTTCAGAAAAAGACGTAGGGACGAGGTCATTGGCCAAGTTAATTTATACAGGGGCCAAGTTTTTTGTGTTTTGTTTATCATTGCTGAAGACTACCACAGTGCATGATATATATAGAGGTGCTCAATTAAGATTTATTTAATGAATCAATGAATAAATGGACAGATGCATGGATAAAGGGAGAGAGGAAAACCAAAAAATAGTCTTCAGGAACGCACATATTTAGAGAGCAGAAAAGGAAAAAAAAAAGGAAGAAGACAAGGATATTTTTAAAACAAGAAAAAGGACAGAGGCATGTAAGAAATTGTTGATTTGTTGGATCATAATGCCAAATTTGAGAATTATTCTTTGAAGATGTGGTAACATTAGCTAAGTCAGACTGTACTCAGATTTATGATATAATACTTAAAAACATAGAAAAATAATTTGTTCTTTGGTTATTCTATTTGCTTAAGTTTTGTTGTATATCACATCAGTTCAATTATGGTATGAAGAAAGTAAGTTTAAAGAAGAGTCATCCTTTATTGCAGTTATGTATATTCATTAACAGCTATTGTTTTGAGACATTAACAAAATAAATACCATTTTTTGGCTATCAGATATTGTTGGCAATGTGTATAAGTGGAAAAGCCTGCATTTATGACATAAAAACTTAAAAACGCATTTACTCCCTATGACTGGATATGCATTAGATTAAATCTTCCCTTAGTCTGTAATCTGCAATTCTGGAATTCTTACTCTTCAAAGTCAAAATTACCTTGTTTATAATATACATTGATTTATCTATGTATCTCTATCTCTAAATGTCTATTTTTGTTTATATATCTATCAATATTTCTCTACATATACCTGCATTTATATGAACTTAGAGAATTATGTTATTCTTTTTTAATTTCAAAATAATTTAATTTATATTAATTACAGAGTTACATTAGTATACAGAGAAAGTGTACATTATCTCTGGTCACCTTATCTCAAACCTGGGCTTTAGTACTCACAAACTTCTAAGATTCTTCCTTCTTGGCCATAGCCACCACTGTCTTTGTGACAGTGTTCAGAAAAAGACCTAGGGACGAGGTCATTGGCCAAGTTAATCACCACTGCCCCTTGTCCCTCAGTTCTTATATAGCAGCTGGGCCAAGCCATAGAATGGAATATTAAAATTACAAAATATATAACTGGCAAAAAGCTTGTATCTAAAATACATAAAGAATTCTAATAAATCAAAAGAAACAGAAAATTCAGTAGAAATATGGGAAAAAGACTTAGGTAATTTGTCAAAGTGGATACACAAACCTATTTAAAGTGTTTAACCTCATTAACAATCAGGAAAATGCAAATTTAAACCATGATAAGATACCACCACACATTCAAAAGCATATTTAAAATTTTTATAGTTTGATAATGCAAAGTATGATAATGCAAATGAAATAGTAAGAATTTTCATGCACTGCTGAAGAGAGTGAAACTGGTAGCGCCAATTTGGAAAACAATTTGTCACAATCTATTATAGCTGAGAACATGTATAGTCTATGATCTAGGATTTCCATTGTGAATATGTCTACCCAACAGAAGACTGGTACATGTGGTTGAGGAAAGAGTACAGGAATATTAATAGTAACAATATTTGCCATATAGCAAATAACCTATATGGTCATCAAAATTGCAATAGATGAATAAAGAGAATATCATATGAATAGTATTTCTACTTTATTTAAAATATGTATATAAAAAAAAACCTCTGTAAAATATTTTACTGGAAAAAGATGGACAAGGGTTTGGTTAATTATAGAATTAAAAGGTCTCTGGGATGAAAGCTTGCCTACAGACATCAGTGACAATGGCTTACCCGTTCTGGCTGACCTTCTAAAATATGTCCAGTAGGGCCTGATTATATTTATCTAGGATGATGGATGTGTATTTACTAATACAAGATATTTCATGATCTTTATAAAAGCATTAAATGTTAAAAAGGCATTTATTATATTGAGCTAAAACCTGGTTCTGTGTTAATCTGCACCATTTATTTATAGTTTCATTTTTGAAGATACAGGGAATAAATGAAAACCATTTCAGAACTTCTGTTCTGAAGAAACAGCAGATCCTTACCTTATTCTTCATGATTGTTGAAGTTACAAAATCAAAGGAACTACACTGCAAAGTGAGAGTGAAAAATTTTAAAGTTTCTATAGCTTCAGAAACTTTAGTGTAAGAGAAAAGGGAAAGTAGTACTGAAAAATTAACAGCCTTGCTGAAACGTTTGCTATGTTTATCTTTTCTGTTAATTTCCTATTCATTATGTTAACCTCCCAAAGTATCTGTTTTTAAGTGAACATTTCCTGGGGGTTAAAGTGGGGTACAGATCCAAGAAGAGTTGAGATATTGAATAAAATTTTTAAAAAAACAGTATTTTTTAGTATTTTAAAACACTAAAGTCAGGTTTCGATGAACAATGAAACCTTGTGGAGGAGGAAAGGTTCACAATAGAACAGAACTATGCATTTATAATAAATGAGAGAGAAGATGGAGATTGGCACACTCATATTCATTAGGGATGAGCAAGAGAGGTAGAACAAGGTATTACGATGTTGCAAGCTCTCCAGATATCCCTTATTGAGTCATGACTTGATCAGTTGAAATGTGTAGGGGTGGGAGATCTAGCTTAGGAATAGGATGCTTGCTGATTTCCTTGGTTTGCTCTGATGTATACAGAGACAGAAAGATTCCAATGAAAAAACCAGTGAATCCCTTTCCTTTTTCTTCCCTCTGTGGTCTGTGCTTCTTTGTGTGTCTTCTTTTAAATCTTGGCATTTCTTACCTGAATTTTTAATTCCATTCATTCTTGCCTTCTTTCAGCTAGAAGTAAAGAGCACTATGCTGTCTTTAATTGGTGGGAAGCATGCATAAAGCTTAGTGGTCAATGTAAAAATCAATGTGGTGAAAAAGAATTTAAGATGGCATACTGTGCAAGACCTACAACTCTCTGCTGCATGAGACAATGTGAGCGCATTGAGTAATTGAAGAGACCCATTCACAAAAAGGACAAACATTAACTAAATCTTCTCTTTAGTTCATTACCTCTAGTACTTCATTCATGACCTAGTATTTCTGTCTGTATATGTCTGTAATGAATAAAGAGCTAAATAAAATATATTTCAGCCTGAATCATTCATGAACATTGTGTTGGCTTGGAAAAAAAGAGTAGAATACAGAATGGGACTTTGAACTCAAGAATAGAAACAGTGGAAAAGAAAAGTCCATGGTGGGACTGTGTTAAATGTGATTCTGGGGCCAATTCTATGTTGATTGTGAAAAGCATTTGTAAATGATTGGTGATGTGTATCAAGAATTCTTTGAGGAGAGTCAGGAGTGGGGAGAGAGTTGAAGGAAGATGGAAGGTATGCATTATCCCTGAATTATTATGGAGTCCTTGTAACTTTCTCATATTAGCTGTCCTTTCCTGTTTATTGATAGAATAATTTTTCCAATTTTAGCTATTCTTCTGAGTGTGTAAATGTATATCATGCTGGTTTTTCATTTACTTGTTTCTCTCAAATGATGTTGATAAACTTTTTTACATACTCTTTAGCCATTAGATATGCTCTTTTGTGAATTTCTATTTGGATCTTGGGTCCATGTTTTTATTGATTGTGCCTCTTTTCCTACTGATTGGTAGGAGTTATTCAACATTAGTTCATGATAAAATGTCATATAGTTGGAATCATACAGTATGCAGCCTTTTCAAATTGGGTTCTTTCATTTGGTAATATGCATTTAAGATTCCTCCATGTCTTTTCATGGCTTGACAGTTTATTTCTTTTTATCTCTGAATAATATATCATTGTCTAAATGTACCACAGTTTATTCATTCACTTCCTTGAAGACATTTTGATTTCTTCCAAGTTTTTGCAATTATGAATAAACCTGCGTGTGTGAGTTTTGCTGTAAATGTGTTTTCAACTCCTTTGGATAAATACCAAGTAGCACAATTGCTGGATTGTATGATATGAGTATGTTAACTTTTGTAAGAAACTGCCAAACTATCTTTAAAGTGGCTGCAAAAGTCAAATTATGAAAGTATACATTGACCAATGAATGTATAAGGAAGATATACACACATATATGATGGCCATCAAACAGAACGAAATCTTGTCATTTGCAACAACATGGATGAAGCTAGAGTGTATTATGGTAAGTGAAATAAGTCAGTCAGAGAAAGACAAATACCATATGATTTCACTCACATGTGGAAACTCATATTAGGAAACAAAACAAATGAGCAAAAGGAAAAAAAGAGAGAGACATACCAAGAAATAAACTCTTAACTATAGAGAACAAACTGGTGGTTACCAGAGAGGAGGAGGTGGGGGGCTGAATTAAATAGGTGATGGGGATTAAGGAATGCACTTGTGATGAGCACTGGATGGTGTATGGAAGTGTGGAATTACTATATTGTACACCTGAAACTAATATTACACTGTATGTTATCTAACTGGAATTTAAATAAAAACTTTAAAAGAAGTGGCTGTACTATTTTGCATTCCCACCAGCAATGAATGACAGTTCCTGTTGATCCAATCCTCATCAACATTTTGTGTTGTCAATGTTCAGATTTTGGCCATTTTAATAAGTGTGGAGTGGTATCTCATTTTAATGGGCATTTCCCTGAAGCCATTAGAACATCTCTATATGCTCATTTGCCATTTGTATATCTTCTTTGGTAAAGTGTCTGTTACGGTCTTTGACCCATTATTTAATCAAGTTGTTTGCTTACTGTTGAGTTTCAGGAGTTTCAGGAGTTCTTTGTATATTTTGAATATTAAATTCAACTTAAATTCCTTTATTAAATGTATCTTTTGCAAATATGTTCTCCCAGTCTCTAATCTGTCTTCTTATTCTCTTAACATTGTCTTTCACAGTGTAGAATTATTTTTTAATTTTAATGAAGTCTAATTTATTATTTCTTTCATGGATCATGTCTTTGTTTTTATATCTAAATAGTCATCACTATACTCAAGATCATCTAGGTTTTTTCTTATGTTATTTTCTAGGATTTTTTATAGTTCTGTGCTTTACATTTAGGTCTGTGATCCATTTTGAGTTATTTTTGTGAAAGGTGTCTAGACTCATTTTGGGTTTTTTTTGGGGGGGGTTGTTTTGTTTTTTTGTTGTTGTTGGCATGTGGATGTCCAGTTGTTCAAGTAGCATTTGTTGAAAAGACTATCCTTGTTCTATTGTATTGCCTTTGCTCTTGTGTCAAAAATCAGTTGCCTAGGGGTGCCTGGGTGGCTCAGTCGTTAAGGGTCTGCCTTCGGCTCAGGTCATGATCCCAGGGTCCTGGGATCTAGCCCCGCATCGGGCTCCCTGCTCAGCAGGAAGCCTGCTTCTCCCTCTCCCGCTCCCCCTGCTTGTGTTCCTGCTCTCACTCTCTCTCTCTCTGTGGAATAAATAAATAAAATCTTTAAAAAAAAATCAGTTGCCTATATTTGTGTGTCTATTAATGGGTTCTTTATTCATTGATTTATTTGTTTATTTTTTCACCAACATCCCACTGTCTTGTTTACTATAGTTTTATAGCAAGTATTGAATTCAGGTTGTGTCATTTCTCCAACTTTGTTCTTCAATATTGTTCTGGCTATTCTGGGTTTTTGCCTCTCCCTATGAACTTTAGAATCAGCTTGTGGATATCCACAAAGTAACTTCTTGGGATTTTGATGGGAATGGAATTGAGTCTATAGAGCAACTGACATCTAGATGATATTGTCTTCCTATCCACAAACATGCAATTTCTATTTATTTAGTTCTTTGATTTCATTCATCAGGGTCTTGTAGTTTCCTGATACAGATCTTTCACATATTTTGTTAGATTTGTATATAAGTATTTCATGTTTGGTGTGCTAATGTAAACGATATTCTGTTTTATTTCAAATTCCACATGTTAATTGTTGGTATATAGGAAAGTGATTGACATTTGTATATTAATCTTGTATTCTGCAACCTTGATATAATTGCTTATGAATTTCAGGAAGGTTTTTTTTTTTCTTTCAGATTTTCTTCATAGACAATTGTGTCATTTACAAAGAAAGTTTTAGGGGCCCCTGGGTGGCTCAGTCGGTTAAGCATCTGCCTTTGGCTCAAGTCATGATCCCAGGGTCCTAGGATTGAGCCCCGAGTCAGGCTCCCTGTTCAGGGAGGAAGTCAGCTTCTCCTCTCTGCCCACACCCCCTTCCCCCCCGGTTCATGGCTTGTGCTCTCTCTCTCACGCTCTCTCTCTCTAAAATAAATAAATAAAATCTTTTAAAAAAAGAAAGCTTTATTTCTTCCTTCCCAATCTGTATACCTTTTATTTCCTTTTCTTGTCCTTTGCATAAGCTACAGTTTTTAGTATGGTGTTGAAAAGGAGTAGTAAAGGGAATCCTTGCCTTGTATTTGATCTTAGTAGGAAAACTTTGAATTTCTTACCATTAAGAATGATGTTAGCTATAGCATTTTGTAGGTATTCTTTATCAAGTTGAGAAATTTCCCCTCTATTCATAGTTTACTGAGAGTTTTTGTCATGAATGGATGTTAGATTTTGTCAAATACTTTTTTTTTTTTGTCTCTAGTGATATAATCAAATGATTTTTTTTTAGTTTGTTGATGTGATATATCATATTGACTGATTCTTTAATGATAAGCCAGGCTTGCATATATGGGATAAAACTCACTTAGTCATAGTGTATAATATTTTTTCTCTTATTTATTTAAATTCAATTAGCCAATGTATAATATATCATTAGTTTTTGATATCATGCTCAGTGATTCATTTGTTGCATATAACACCCAGGGCTCATCACATCGTGTGCCCTCCTTATTGCCCACCACCGAATTACCCCATCCCCCCACACCCTCAGTTTGTTTCCCGAAGTCAGGAGTCTCATGTGGTTTGTCTCCCTCTCTTATTTCTTCCCCTTCAGTTTTCCCTCTCTTCCCCTATTGTCCTCTGCACTATAGTGTATAATATTTTATACAGTGTTGGATTTGATTTGCAGATATGTTGTTGAGGATTTTTGCATCTGTGTTCCTGGGAGATATTGGTGTGTAGTTTTCCTTTCTTGTAATATCTTTGTTTGGTTTTGGTATCGAGGGAATATTTTTAAACTGATAATGTTTTGCTGTATTAAAACCTACATCAGGGGCGCCTGGGTGGCTCAGTCGTTAAGCGTCTGCCTTCGGCTCAGGTCATGGTCCCAGGGTCCTGGGATCGAGCCCCGCATCAGGCTCCCTGCTCCGTGGGGAGTCTGCTTCTCCCTCTCCCACTCCCCCTGCTTGTGTTCTTGGTCTCGCGATCTCTCTCTCTCTCTGTCAAATAAATAAATAAAATCTTAAAAAAAAAAAAAAAGTTTAAAACCTACATCAAACTTCATATTTTATAGTGGAATACTGAACACTTTCATCCAAGTTCAGAAACAAATTAAGAATGTCAGTTTAATAACACTTTCGTACAACACTACACTGGAGCACTTCACTAATGCTATAAGATAAGAAGAAGGACAAATAGTATAAGGAGTGAAAAGAAAGAAATAAGGTTGTCATTATTCACACACAGCATGATTATATATCTAGAAAATTCAGAAAAATCTATAGACTACTAGAATTAATATGTCAATTTAACAAGATCACTAAACAAAGTCAATACAAAAAAAAGTAAATTATATTTCTGTATACCAGAAATAAACTAAAAACAAAATTGAAAAATATATAACATTTAGAGAGGCATTAAATATCTAGGAATACCTCTAATGAAAAATGCATCTCATACATAATAAAATCTTATTTTCGAAATGATATAGATAGAAATCTAAAAAATAAATGCATAGAAATTTTAAAAATAATTGAAAGGATATGACCTGTTCATGTAATGAGAGAATTGGATTGTAAATATTTTTACTGTCTCCAAATTCATCTATAGACTCAAAGAAATTACCATCAAAACTCCAGAAAACTTCTGCCCACCCTGTAAGTTGACAATTCAATTCAAAATGTGTATGGAAATGCAAAGAGCCAAGAAAAGACAAAGTAATCTTGAAAAGAACAAAGTTAGAGGCTATTCTATCAAACACTAAGGCCTAATATATAGCAATAGTAATTAAATGTGTATGGAATAAGTGCAAGGATTTACTATAGAACAAAATAGAAGTCTAGAAGGAGACTTAGAGTCACTTGATTTTTAACGTAGGTAAGACTGCAGAGAAGTAGGGAAAATGATTTTTTCCAAAAAATGATACTTGAATATCACATGGGAAAACATTTTATCTTGATCTCTAAATCACAACATAGATTCAAGAATGTAGTTCCAGATGGATTACTTATATAAAGTGAATGATAAAACAATAAGCATATAGCATCTTCATGGCCTGGAGAAGGAGTATATTATAAGTAACCCTCAAAATTTGCTAATTAAAATTAATAAATTGCCCTCTATTCAATTTAAGAAATTCTGTTCGTTGAAATATATTTAGGAAGGGAAAATGCAAACCATACAGCGGGAAAAGATTTTAAACATCCATTTGTCCAAAAGGAATCATCCGAAATATGTAGAAAAAACATATAAATAAATTTTTATGACATAAAATCTGACTTTCAATGGATAAAGAGTTGCACAGACACCTCAGAAAGAGGATATATATAAGGCTAAATTAGAATAGATGAGATACAATCAAGTATATCCCATATACTGGTGAGTATACAGTGGTGAGGATGTGGAGCTTTTGGAAACCCTTAAACATTGCTGGATGAAATAAAAATGTTACCCCACTTCTTCATCATCATTATCAAAAGGCATAAACTAAAATCTCATAACGACATTTTTCATTAGTTTCTAATTAGAACAATGCAAATTGCCAGTGGGATGGAAAACTACAATGTGCTATTCACATAATGGAAGACCATATGAAAATGAGAATGAATGGGACACACAGTATGGAGGAATCCCACAAACATAATCTTGAGCAAAAATGAAAAACAAAAAGAATATATGCAAGAACATAACTCCATTCAAAAGTAAAATTATAATCATCATCAAATTCATCTATGTTGTTAGATGTCAAGATTTTGGTTACCCTTGGAGTGAGGATGTAGTGATTGGAAGATATATTGAGGAAAACTCCAAGGTACTTGGTAATGTTTTTCTTTTTGATCTGGAGGCCAGTTACATACTGGGGTTAATTTGTGGGTATTTAATGAACTGTATACTTACACATGCACTGTTCTGTACGTATATTGTACTTCAATAAAGACTTTAGAGATAAAAAAAACTACTGTGCATTAATTACCTGTTTTCTTTCTAATCAATTTTCTTCCTTCTTTGGATAAACAATATTTTCTGAGAACCTTTGCTGCCTCTCTTCTGAGTGGTTTAGACAATTGAAAGCACCCAAGGAAGAATGCCTGAAGGATAGGTAAAGCCTGACTAATTTTTCCCTTCTCCTCTGTTTCAAGGCATTATTTCCTGGTACTGGCTAATTCTCCTTTTGGTTATAGGTCCTCACTGAACATGGTCCCACTTCCCTTCAGGTAACACCCAACATAGTTCTAGATCCTACTGAATAGCCATAGCTTTTACATTCTGGACATACAACTTCTCTCTCTATTCCCTAGCTCTTAGACACAGTACCAGTCACTAATTCCCAGATGGATTGTTTAGAATAGCTTTGTTTTCCTATTGGAAATAGAGAAATTAAACTAAAAATAACTTTAAATAAAAATAAAATTTAAAAAGTAAATTAAATAAAACTACATAAATGCAGAGAGGAAAACATTAGTCTCTAATTTGGGAAGCTCATATTTCAGTGTAGGCAGCCAACATGAAAATTATAAATATGATGTAGAGTACTATTGTATATGGTAATAAAAAAATTTGACTAACCCAGTAAATTGAGGATTTTAGCTGTTTTACCAAATTTATTTCGAAAAAGGTAGAACTTAAGGCAAAGTTGTAGACTGATTTACTAATGAATACCTGTATACCTTTCATCTAGATTCATCTAACCAGTTGTTAACATGTTGCTATTTTGGTACAGGTTGTGTGAGTGTGTGTTTGTGTGTGTCTGTGTGTGTGTGTGTGTGTGTGTGGTGCTCTTTTCCACTCTCTTAAAATTATTTCAAAGTAAATTTTAGGGGAGGAGCAAGATGGCAGAGGAGTAGGAGACCTAAATTTTGTCTGGTCCCAGGAATTCAGCTAGATAGGGATCAAACCATTCTGAACAGTTACGAACTCAACAGGAGATCTAAGAAAAGAATAGCAACAACTCTCTGAACAGAAAAGTGACCACTTTCTGGAAGGTAGGACGTGCGGAGAAGTGAATCCGAGGCATTATTTGGGAAGATAGATGGCAGGGGAGGGAGTCTACCTCAGCCGCTACGAGCAAATGATAGAGCAGCAGAGCACAAAATTGGAACTTTTAGAAGTCTGCTCCGCTGAGGGACGTCACTCCAGTGGCTAAGCAAGAGGTGGAACCCTCGCTGGGACAGTGTGGTCTCAGGACCCTCAGGGTCGCAGAAAGACTGGGGAGTGCCTGAGTGCAGCAGAGCTCCCAGGTATTGGAGTAGGGAAGCCGGCTACAGAGATGGAGCCAAGGAGTGGGCTTTCAACTCGGGGTTGCCATAAACCATGATCGTGGCACAGTTGGGCCACTGCTCCTCCAGCAGGGACCCAACAAGTGGCAGATCCGGGGAGACTCCCCTTCCTCCCCCAGGAGGAGCAGCGCAGGAGTGCACTGCAGGGATCTGCTGGGTTTGGAGACTCCACACAGGGTCGTGTGTCAGAGATAGAAATGCTTGGTCACAGGCCGGGTGAGCACGGAGTGCGGCCAGAGACCAGGGAGACGGGAGTGACTGACTGCTTTTCTCTGGGGGCTCACTGAGGAGTGGGGCCCCGAGTTCTTGGCTCCTCTGGGGCAGAGATTGGGAGGCCACCATTTTCACTCTCGTCCTCCAAAGCTGTACGGAAAGCTTGCAGGGAACGAAAGCTCCCGAGAGCAAACCCGAGCAGATTACTTAGCCTGGACCTGGAAAGGGTGGGGCAATTCCGCCTCTGGCAAAGACATTTGGGAACCATGGCAACAGGCCCCTTCCCCAGAAGATCAACAAGAATAGCCAGCCAAGACCAAGTTTACTGATCAATGAGAACGGCAGAACTCCAGTGTTAGGGGAATACTGCACATAGAATTCATGGCTTATTTACCATGATTCTTTAGTCTTTCAAAGTTAATTTTTTTTTAACTGTCTTTTCTTTTTTTTTTTTGAATTTTTCTTTTTCCCTTTTTCAACCAACATCTTATCAATCCCTTTTTTTAAAAATCTTTTTTATTTTTCATTTTTAGAGTCATATTCTATCCTTCATAGTAGTTAGCCTTATTTTTGGTATATATATAAGTTGTTCTCTCTTTAAAATTTTGGGATACAGTTTATTCTAACAGACCAAAATACACCGTAAATCTCTAGTGTGTGGTTTTGTTCTAGTCTCCTGCCTAATCAAATTCTCTCCTTTTTTTTTAAATTCCACTTCTTTCTTTTTTCAACCAACTTCTTATCTTATCAATTCCTTTTATAAAATCCTCTAACAGACCAAAATACGCCCAAAATCTAGTGTGTGGCACTGATCTATGCACCAGCCTGATCATATTTGATCATATTCTTTTTTTTTAATCTTTTTCTTTTTCTTTCTTTTTCTTTTTTCTTTCTTTCCCTTTCTTTTCCCCCGGTTTTAGGTCTCCTCTGATTTGTTTATTGTATATTTTTCTAGGGTCGTTGTTACCCTGTTAGCATTTTGTTCTCTCATTCATCTATTCTCCTCTGGACAAAATGACAAGACATAAAAATCACCTCAAAAAAAAGAACAAGAGGCAGTACCAACTGCCAGGGACCTAATCAATATGGACATTAGTAAGATGTCAGAACTAGAGTTCAGAATGATGATTATAAAGATACTAGCTGGGCTTGAAAAAAGCATGGAAGATATTAGAGAAACCCTTTCTGGAGAAATAAAAGAACCAAAATCTAATCAAGTTGAAATCAAAAAGGCTATTAATGAGGTGCAATAAAAAATGGAGGCTCTAACTGCTAGGATAAATGAGGCAGAAGAGGGAATTAGTGATATAGAACACCAAATGATGGAAAATAAAGAAGCTGAGAAAAAGAGAGATAAACAACTACTGGATCATGAGGGCAGAATTCGAGAGATAAGTGATACCATAAGACGAAACAATATTAGAATAATTGGGATCCCAGAAGAAGAAGAAGAAAGAGAGAGGGGGGCAGAAGGTATATTGGAGCAAATTATAGCAAAGAAATTCCCTAATTTGGGGAAGGAAACAGGCATCAAAATCCAGGAGGCACGGAGAACCCCCCCTCAAAATCAATAAAAATAAATCAACACCCTGACATCTAATAGTAAAACTTACGAGTCTTGGAGACAAAGAGAAAATCCTGAAAGCAGCTTGGGAAAAGAGATCTGTAACCTACAATGGTAGAAACATTAGATTGGCAACAGACTTATCCACAGAGACCTGGCAGGCCAGAAAGGACTGGCATGATATATTCAGAGCACTAAATGAGAAAAATATGCAGCCAAGAATACTATATCCAGCTGGGCTGTCATTGAAAATAGAAAGAGAGATAAAGAGCTTCCAGGACAAAGACTAAAGGAAGTTGCAAACACGAAACCAGCCCTACAAGAAATATTGAAAGGGGTCCTCTAAGCAAAGAGAGAGCCTAAAAGTAACATAGACCAGAAAGGAACACAGACAATATACAGTAACAGTCACCTTGCAGGCAATACAATGGCACTAAATTCATATCTTTCAATAGTTATCCTGAATGGAAATGGGCTAAATGCCCCAATCAAAAGACACAGGTTATCAGATTGGATAAAAAAACAAGACCCATCGATATGCTGTCTGCAAGAGACTCATTTTAGACCCAAAGACACCTCCAGATTGAAAGTGAGGGGGTGGAAAACAATTTACCATGCTAATGGACACCACAAGAAAGCTGGGGTGGCAATCCTTATATCAGAAAAATTAGATTTTAAACCAAAGATTATAATAAGAGATGAGGAAGGACACTATATCCTACTTAAAGGGTCTATCCAACAAGAAGATCTAATAATTGTAAATACCTATGCCCCTAACATGGGAGCAGATAATTATATAAGCCAATTAATAACAAAATCAAAGAAACACATTGACAACAATACAATAATAGTAGGGGACTTTAACAACCCCCTCACTGAAATGGACAAATCATCTAAGCAAAAGATCAAGGAAATAGAGACTTTAAATGACACACTGAACCAAATGGACTTCATAGATATATTCAGAACATTCCATCCCAAAGCAACAGAGTACACATTCTTCTCTAGTGCCCATGGAACATTCTCCAGAATAGATCACATCCTAGGTCACAAATCAGGTCTCAACCGGTACCAAAAGATTGGGACCATTCCCTGCGTATTTTTAGACCACAATGCTTTGAAACTAGAACTCAATCACAAGAGGAAAGTCGGAAAGAACTCAAATACATGGAGGCTAAAGAGCATCCTACTAAAGAATGAATGGGTCAACCAGGAAATTAAAGAAGAATTAAAAAAAATTCATGGAAACCAATGAAAATGAAAACACAACTGTTCAAAATCTTTAGGATGCAGCAAAGGCAGTCCTATGAGGAAAGTATATAGCAATACAAGCCTTTCTCAAGAAACAAGAAATGTCTCAAATACACAACCTATCCCTCCACCTAAAGAAGCTGGAGAGAGAACAGCAAATAAAGCCTAAACCCAGCAGGAGAAGAGAAATAATAAAGATCAGAGTAGACATCAATGAAATAGAAACCAAAAGAACAGTAGAACAGATAAACGAAACTAGGAGCTGGTTCTTTCAAAGTTTTAACAAGATTAATAAACCCCTGACCAGACTTACCAAAAAGAAAAGAGAAATGACCCAAATAAATAAAATCATGAATGAAAGAGGAGAGATCACAACCAACACCAAACAAATACAAACAATTATAAGAACATATTATGAGCAACTCTATGCCAGCAAATTAGATAATCTGGAAGAAATGGATGCATTCCTAGAGATACATAAACTGCCAAAACTGAACTACGAAGAAATAGAAAACTTGAACAGACCTATAACCACTAAGGAAATTGAAGCAGTCATCAAAAATCTCCCAAAAAACAAAAGCCCAGGGCCAGATGGCTTCCCAGGGGAATTCTACCAAACATTTAAAGAGGAATTAATACTTATTCTACTGAAACTGTTCAAAAAAATAGAAATGGAAGGAAAACTTCCAAACTCATTTTATGAGGCCACCATTACCTTGATCCCCAAACCAGACAAAGACCCCATCAAAAAGGAGAATTACAGACAAATATCCTTTATGAACATGGATGCAAAAATTCTCACCAAAATACTAGCCGATAGGATCCAACAGTACATTAAAAGGATTATTCACCACGACCAAGTGGGATTTATTTTTGGGCTGCAATTTGGTTCAACATCTGCAAACAATCAATGTGATACAATACATTAATAAAAGAAAGAACAGAACCATATGATCCTCTCAATAGATGCAGAAAAAGCATTTGACAAAGTACAGCATCCTTTCTTTATGAAAACTCTTCAGAATATAAGGATAGAGAGTACATACCTCAATATCATAAAAGCCATCTATGAAAAACCCACAGCAAATATCATTCTCAATGGGAAAAAACTGAGAGCTTTTCCCCTAAGGTCAGGAACACAGCAGGAATGTCCACTATCCCCACTTCTATTCAACATAGTATTAGAAGTCCTAGCCACAGGAATCAGACAACAAAAAGAAATAAAAGGCATTCAAATCAGCAAAGAAGTCAAACTCTGACTCTTTGCAGATGAATTGATATTTTATGTGGAAAACCCAAAAGACTCCACCCCAAAACTGCTAGAACTCAGACAGGAATTCAGTAAAGTGGGAGGATATAAAATCAATGCACAGAAATCAGTGGCATTCCTATACACCACCAACAAGACAGAAGAAAGAGAAATTAAGGAGTTGATCCCATTTACAATTGCACCCAAAACCATAAGATACCTAGGAATAAATCTAACCAAAGAGGCAAAGCATCTGTACTCAGAAAACTATAAAATACTCATGAAAGAAATTGAGGAAGACACAAAGAAATGGAAGAACATTCCATGCTCATAGATTGGAAGACCAAATATTGTGAAGATGTCAATGCTACCTAGAGCAATCTACACATTTAATGCAATCCCCATCAAAATACCATCCACTTTTTTCAAAGAAATGGAACAAATAATCCTAAAATTTGTATGGAACCAGAAAAGACCCCGAACAGCCAGAGGAATGTTAAAGAAAAGCAAAGCTGGTGGCATCACAATTCCGGACTTCCAGCTCTATGACAAAGCTGTCATCATCAAGACAGTATGGTACTGGCACAAAAACAGACACATAGATCAATGGAACAGACTAGAGAGCCCAGAAATGGACCCTCAACTCTATGGTCAACTCATCTTCGACAAAACAGGAAAGAATGTCCAATGGAAAAAAGACAGTCTCTTCAACAAATGTTGTTGGGCAAATCGGACAGCCACATGCAGAAGAATGAAACTGGACCATTTCCTTACACCACACACAAAAATAGACTCCAAATGGTTGAAAGACCTCAATGTGAGACAGGAGTCCATCAAAATCCTAAAGGAGAACACAGGCAGCAACCTCTTCGACCTCAGCCACAGCAATTTCTTCCTAGAAACATCACCAAAGGCAAGGGAAGCAAGGGCAAAAATGAACTATTGGGACTTCATCAAGATAAAAAGCTTTTGCACAGCAAAAGAAACAGTCAACAAAACCAAAAGACAGCCGACAGAATGGGAGAAGATATTTGCAAATGACATATCAGATAAAAGGATAGTATCCAAAATCTATAAAGAACTTATCAAACTGAACACCCAAAGAACAAATGATCCAATCAAGAAATGGGCAGAAGACATGAACAGACATTTTTCCAAAGAAGACATCCAAATGGTCAACAGATACATGAAAAAGTGCTCAACATCGCTCAGCATCAGGGAAATCCAAATCAAAACCTCAATGAGATACCACTTCACACAAGTCAGAATGGCTAAAATTAACAAGTCAGGAAATGACAGATGTTGGTGGGGATACGGAGAAAGGGGAACCCTCCTACACTGTTGGTGGGAATGCAAGCTGGTGCAGCCACTCTGGAAAACAGTATGGAGGTTCCTCAACAAGTTGAAAATAGAGCTGCCCTATGACCCAGCAATTGCATTACTGGGTATTTACCCCAAAGATACAAATGTAGTGATCCGAAGAGGTACATGCACCCCGATGTTTATAGCAGCAATGTCCACAATAGCCAAACTATGGATAGAGCCAAGATGTTCATCGACAGATGAATGGATAAAGAAGATGTGGTGTGTATATATACAATAGAATATTATGCAGCCATCAAAAGGAATGAAATCTTGCCATTTGCCATGATGTGGATAGAACTGGAGGGTATTATGCTGAGCGAAATAAGTCAGTGAGAGAAAAACATGTATCCTATGATCTCAATGATATGAGGAATTCTTAATCTCAGGAAACAAACTAAGGGTTGCTGGAGTGGTGGGGGATGGGAGGGATGGGGTGGCTGGGTGATAGATATTGGGGAGGGTGTGTGCTATGGTGAGCGCTGTGAATTGTGCAAGACTGTTGAATCACAGACCTGTACCTCTGAAACAAATAATACATTATATGTTAATAAAAAAAAAAATAAAGAAGATAGTAGGAAGGGAAAAATGAAGGGGGGGAAATTGGAGGGGGAGATGAACCATGAGAGACTATGGACTCTGAGAAACAAACTGAGGGTTCTAGAGGGGAGGGGGGTGGGGGGATGGGGTAGCCTGGTGATGGGTATTAAAGAGGGCACGTTCTGCATGGAGCACTGGGTGTTATACGCAAACAATGAATCATGGAACACTACATCAAAAACTAATGATGTAATGTATGGTGATTAACATCACATAATAAAATTTAAAAAATGTAAAATAAAAAAAACACTAAGGGAATAACTGAACTCTCTAAACACAGAAAAAAAAAAGTAAATTTTAGCTATCATAATATATGAAATACTTTAGCATGTGTCCCCTTTATACAATGGTATCTTCCTGTATAACCACCGTGTCATTACTATATACAGGAGAGTGACATTGATAACACATTATCTAAAATAATCTATATTCAAAGTACACTAATTTTTTGATAATGTCTTTTATATCTATGAGGCTAATACTCAGAAAAATGGAAAAAATACAAAGAGAAGTATAATAGTTAGCCCTTTACTTTGTTGTCTGTAAACATTTCCCCAAACTCTGAGTGCAGTTTCCAAACATCAGAGACATGAATCTAAGACTGGAATAGAGCACTAGAACTTTGGAACTGTGAAGAGACAGCCCACAGCTGGTAGCTTCAAGGCAAAGGAAGTGATAGAAAACTTTAGTGAGGTCCTGTTGTTCTCATCCCTGAACTTAGTTAAATCCGTGTGGGAAGACAGAATGATGTCCTATGGCTCTGCTTGATTTAGCTAGAGGTAGTAAATGATAAATTAGCTTTCTCTTCTGTCACAAACCAGCTGGGTCCTGTAAAGGAAAATAAAAGTTATCTCTGAAGGTTTATCTCTTTTTTTTATATCTGTACTTTTTTTTTCAGGTGATCTTACTTGTATGAGCTTGCTAGATTTATCTTACTGTTTTCTTCTAGAAAGTCTGTAAAACATTTTTATTGACATAAGAAGTAATGAAGACTTTTAGTGGGGAAAGTACAAAAATAATTTGTATTATAAATAAACAGAACTCATTTGTTGGCTTAAACAATTTTTTCTCCATTTAACCAACAAATAGAATATACTTTTTTTCTTACCATTTTTATTATCCAACATGGTGAGAATTTTTTGATAAGTCTAAAAGGATTGGATGCCATACTATTACTGGAATAGATCATTTGTTTTATCCTATAAGTGGTAAAGAGAATTGAGTCTATATGGTACCAAGCACAGAGAGGAAAAAACAGTAGAATGTGGATAAAATGAGTGAGAAAACAGTCCTTCAACCTACTTATATTTGACATGATAAGATATTTTTTGAATCAGTTATAGTTCTAACTCTAACTTTATGCTGCTTAAATTTGAATAAGAAATTTTTGCTTTGCTTTTTCTTAAAATGTAGATGCCATGGGATTTGATTAAGAAGAGCATTTCAGTTAAGAGGTCTGGTTCTGATGTAGACAAACAGGAATTGATATCTGAATGCTGATACTCATTCCCCCAAATCTTTACAAGTCACTTAATCTTTAAGACATTTATTTTCATAATTTCTAAAAAAAAAAATTCTCAAAGAGCTATGAAGATTCATTGAAATAATATAAAAACTTAATTTTTTTTTGCCTGATAGACTTTTAACACTCCTTAAAACTGTAGATAATTTGCTTCTAAATATCATTGGCTGGAACCTTAACAGGTGTAGGTCTACTACATATATGCACACAAACATAAATATTTAATTTAATCTCAAGAACACCTATAAGAAAAGTATAGTTAAGAGATTATTTTTTACAGATAAAACCCTGAGATTAAAATAAGTTAAAAAAAAAAGAATTTAAGAAGATTGGCTTCTGATTATTCAAGAATTTTTATTCTGGGGCACCTCGCTGGCTCAGTTGGTAGAGCCTGCAACTCTTGATCTCCAGGTTGTGAGTTTGAGTCCCATGTTGGGTAGAGATTACTTAAAATAAAATCTTAAAAGGAGAATTTTTGTTTTAAACATGATACTTGGGGTGAGGGTATGAATGCCAAATTCTTTACTGAAAGGAATGGTACAAAGAAATAGAAGAGGATGATTTGGGAAAACTTACAAAAAAAAAAAAGAAAAAGTAAGGCAAACATGCATGTGCTTCATTGACAAGATACCCCAGCGGCTATGGGCCAGCCAGCTAAGACTGATCCCTTTACTTCACTTTCTCCCTGTGTGCCCCTGTCAAAGAGATTGTCATGCCAGATTCTGTGGCCCCATTTTGTGCAAGTTGGTTACATGGCCACCCAATTCCATGATGTATTTCACTTGTTCTTTCACCTAATAAATCTCAAGGATGCACATAAGTGGGATCACTTTTTTCAGTGGCTTGTTTTTAATGTCATTAGCAATTAATTCATATATTTTTCCAAGTGTCATGAACACTCGCATTTAGCTCACTCTGTCTTCATGTTCTGGTTTCTTGAAATTCTGAAGGAAGATTCAGCCATGTCATCGTTCTGGATCTTTATCCATTTCTTAGTATGTTCTCTTTCTTCATAACATTGGTAAAGCCACATTATTATAGTCAAAGTAGTAAGACATGGACAGGTAGCTGGGAGGCATAAAACTCCAGGTTGATCTAACAGCTGATGGTGTCCTCCATGTTCTGTTGTTAATTCATTGGTTTTTTTGTATGTCAAATATGGAAAATGGTTCACAGGCAGACCGGATCAGAAATACCTCTGAGACAACACAGCAAAAATAAGAGAATAGTACTAGGCTTCATGAATAAGATTTTTGTGCCATGATATGCATAATTTTACTTAGAAGGCATACATAAGTGGGTTAGGATGACTTTTGAATTGTTAACAAATTCCCATTCTTATCATATACTTTAAAATTAATATACATAAAAAGAACTATGATAATTCACTCATGTTCTCTGGACCTTACTGTATACATCTATGCAATAAAAAATCTCTGTGGTAAATTCTAATTCTAGGGTCTTAGGCGTCATAATATTGAGCATTTTGAACATTTTGATATTGGAATGGGAAGTGCCTTTGAAACGTGTGTAAAAGATGGATGGGATCACTGAGGTATCATTTTTACCTTGATGTTTTAGTAAGTTAAATCCACTACTAGTGGGATTATAATGCCCCTTAGGGTCTTCTGCAAAAAGGGACATTTTAAGATTAGTACAGACAGATGATATTTTATATGAAAATAAAATAGACTTTTCCTCACTGTAAGCTCTTTGCACATGACACTATTCAACAAAGGATGCAAATGGTCTCAAAAGTGATAAGTCTCAGTAGTCAGAACTACTTGCTAGGGCATGCCTACAAATTAAAAGGTTGTTTCCTTATTTCATGAATACCTTTCTGTCTCTTTCTCTGTGTGTTTTATTCTATGTAATAACTATAGTCATTCATTTCCACCATTCAATTTGGAGAGTCATGATATAGGAGAAAAAAGAAAAAGTGAAAATACAACAATGAAAATGATGTATGGCTTATAGTTAACCAATACATGATGGTTAGGTTGACATTAACAACATTATTTTTCTTTTTTTACAGTATCTTAACTGCCTATATTTTTTCTTGTAGCTTTTTGGAGGTTTAAACTTCCTGTTCAAAAATGGGGTAAGAAATTTCATAGGAGTAGTTTTATGATATAACTCTGGCTAGACAGATGTCTTTACTTTCTCTCTGTAAGTAAATTTCCTAGCAGGTATTTTAATCATCTTTCTTTCTTTTCTGAGGTTTGTAGGGTTGTGTATCAGTGGAATTCCACATCAAGGTAAAATGTAATAAGTGCCATATGAGTGATTCAAATAAAATATTATGATGAGTAAAGGGGGTCAAAAGATACAAACTTGCAATTAGAAAATAAATGTCATGGGGATATAATGTACAGCACGATGACTATAGTTAATAATATTGTATTGCTTATTTGCAAGTTGCTGAAAGAGTAGATCTTAAAAGTTGTCATCACAAGGAAAAACTTTTGTAACTAAGTATGGTGACGGATGTTAACTAGACTTACTACAGTGATATATAAATGTATATAACGCAATGTATATAAATATCAAATAATTATATTGTATACCTAAAACTAATATCATGGTATATGTCATTATACCTCAACAACAACAATGAAAAAAGAGAGTGAGAGACAGAAGGACATCGGATCTACTATAACTATCCTGAGACATCTAGGTGAGGAGTCTTCTAGGAAAGAAGATATATATCAAGATGGTTTGTATTCTAAGGAAGTTATTGGAAATGCTTTCCAGCCCTTAAAATACTCCCATGGAAATAAAAAGGAGGATGATTGTTTTATCTCAGCAAGAGTGAGTATCTGAACCAAATCTAACCTGACATCCTGAGGCTAATGTCACCTGGAGGTGACCCTGCATGCAAATTAAGAATGGCTGGATAAGGGCATATTCCCTGTAGACACCAACACCTTCTACCACACTGGTGCCTGCTATGGACTGAAGGTTTGTGTCCTCTCAAAATTTATATATTGAAACCTAATCCCCAATGTAATGGTATTTGGAGGTAGGGCCTTTGGGAGGTGATTAGGTCAAGAAGGGGAAACCCTCGGGCGCCTGGGTGGCTCAGTTGGTTGGGCGACTGCCTTCGGCTCAGGTCATGATCCTGGAGTCCCAGGATCGAGTCCCGCATCGGGCTCCCTGCTCGGCAGGGAGTTGCTTCTCCCTCTGACCCTCCCCCCTCTCATGCTCTCTCTCTGTCTCATTCTCTCTCTCAAATAAATAAATAAAATCTTTAAAAAAAAAAAAAAAAGAAGGGGAAACCCTCATGAATAGGATTAGTGCCCTTATAAAAGGGGTCCTACAGAGCTCCTTCTGTGTTTCTACCATGGGAAGATACAGCAAGAGGACAGCCATCTATGACACTGGAAACAGACCCTCACCATATGCCAAATCTGCCAGCATCTTGATCTTGTACTTCTCAGCTTCCAGAACTCTAAGAAATAAATTTCTGTTGCTTATATGCAATACATACATACATAAAATGAAATGAAATGAAATAAAACAAAATAAATACTATTGCTGTCAAAGGAAGAAATAATAACTTTTTAAAAAGTATTCAAGGAAGACATGACATAGGATGAATGAGATTTGGTATTGAACAAGTTCCATGAAGGCAAAAGCACCTGTTTGGTTACTCGATCTTCCTAGAGGACAGAAGAGTATGTGACATATAATAGTAAAAACCCAATAAATATTAATGGAATGACTGGATGGACATGTGGATAGAAGAAAAAAGCAAAACTGAAGACACAATATTTAGGAATCCCCAGTTTATGGAGCAGAAAAAGGAAAGTTACAAAGTAAGGAACTCTTAGAGAAGTGAAGCAGGAACAAACATGGACCCATACAAAGGATATGATTGTTTCCAGGAGGACTTGTGGGTAAACAGTATCAAACATTAAGAATTGCCAGAAGGGGCACCTGGGTATCTCAGTCCATTGAGAGGCAGACTTTTGATTTTGGCTCAGGTCATGATCTCAGGGTCGTGAGGTCGAGCACCATGTGGGGCTCTGTGCTGGGTGTGGAGCCTGCTTAGGATTCTCTCTCTCGGGCGCCTGGGTGGCTCAGTTGGTTAAGGATTCTCTCTCTCCCTCTCCTTCTGCCCCTTCTCTCTCTCTCAAAACAAAACAAAACAAAACAAAAAAAAGAATTGCCAAAAGATGGGCCCCTGTTTGATAAAGTGAGCATAACTTAAGTTTCTAATTTTGAGAAGATTCCAGGCATGCTTGATTGTTTGAACCTCTGAGAACTAAATTACAGGATAAATAATAATACGAGTTTAAATAAGAGTGCTCAGGGTAAATGCTTTTCTGTGCTTCTGTTTCTCTAAGTCTTGTGTCTGCACCACTTGAGTTTAATGAACAAAAAGCCAGTACTAACAGTCTCAACTCTCTGCGTCCAATGACCACTTGAGCTTCGGGTTTACACCATCACTAATAGGGGTTTTCATTAAGAATAGCCTAAATAGATGGTGTTTCCATTCACATGTATTGAATCTTTTGCTAAGTGTTTTATTTGAATTGACTCTATTAATCTTTATAAGAGCTCTAGGAGGTTGTCCATTAGTTGATTAAAAAAAAAAAAAGTGTATACAGAAGGCTTATGCCTCCTTAAACTCTGTTTAAGGACAGGGGAAAAAAATAAAATATGCTTCCCATTAGTTTTTTAACTACTCTTTCTCTTCATTTCAAAACATGCACATTTTTTAAAGATATCTTTCCAATCATTTAGCAAGCTCTTACTTTCTCTATAATCAAATCCAGTCTTTGGTAGTATAAGTAATATGTAGAGGCACATATTTCCCCCACAAAATTTGGAGAGGTGATATATAAGCTAGAGGAAAACAATGCTTGCAAATATAATAAAATAACATCTTTCACATTATGATTCATAAAGACATGTTGATGGAACTAAAATAAATAAAATCAATACCATAAATATTTGTCTTGTGCCAATATGTGTAGAAGTGAAGTTTTAATTTCTTTTTTTTTTTTTTTTTTTTTAAGATTTTACTTATTTGACAGAGAGAGAGAAAGCACAAGCAGGGGGAGCAGGAGAAGGAGAAGCAGGCTCCGCGCTGAGCAGGGAGCCTGATGCGGGACTTGATCCCAGGACCCTAGGATTATGACCTGAGCTGAAGGCAGACGCTTAACCGTCTGAGCCACCCAGGCGCCCCTGAAGTTTTAATTTCAACCTCCTTGTCATCTTGTAAAATTTCCAAAGGCCTATCACAATTTTGTATAACTTTAATATATATTTCTTATCATGACAAGTTAGTGTTGTCTTGAAAAGATTTTCACAATTTTCTGGTCCATTTCAAGGAAGATATAATTATTAAACCTGAAGGAGAAAATACAGATGAGTGACAAGATCAAAATTAGAGATTGCGATAATTTCGCCCATTACAGATCCTTTTTGTTCAAGACTTAGAATATTGTTTCCAAGAACCCTAACACAGATACAATGATATAAAAGCAGAATGAGTGAAACAAATAAAGAGCTAAGGGAAGGCAAAGGAAGAGGTAGTCATGTTTGTGAGAAACTTCCAGGAAAACTTTCAGAGAAGGGATAATACTGAAGTAAAGGGCACGGACCCTATTGTTTTTGTCTTCCATGGATCCTGAAGCCAAACTTAACATTTGGTAGATTCTTAACAAGTAGTTGTTGAATTAATAATAATTGAGGAGGATGAAAGAGGAATTCAGGATGTAGAGATGAAGAGATAAGAATCAAAGTTGTAATCTTGGGGTGTGCTGTCATTTTCTCTCCTGAAAATACTCTATAGTATTAATGCAAAAGCCTAAATCAAGGGTTGGTGAACTTTTTCTGTAAAGGTGAAATTTCAGATAGTAAATATTTTGGGCTTTACAGGCAACAGCTAGCTCCACTGCAATCCACTTTGCCGTGAACAGAGGCAGCCTAGACAACATATAAACAAATGGGTGGGGCTGTGTTCCAAAAACTTTATTTATAAAAACAGTCAATGGGCCAATTTGGCCTGAGAGCCGTTCCCTGACCCCTGCTCTAAATCCACAGGGCTCAGGACATTTCATGTGCCATGGCTGGATTACAGATTTCATTTATTCCTATTTTCTGATAGCCAAAACTAGAAAAAAACCACCATAGCAATATGGCTGTGGATGTGAATTGCAAAAGACTTAATGGGCAGGGAAAAATGATCTGTAATGAACAGGAAAATATTTCTTTCTGCCCTGGATCTGTGACGTTTTCTATGCCATCATATAAGACTATTATAAACAATGGATGACAGAATGGAACAAACAGATATATGAAGCTAGAACGAGATCATTCCCTAGCATCATTCAGAGGTGAGAACATCTGCTCTTATATCTTTGTAATGAATAAAGAAATACAATTTAATATTAAAGCTTGAGCAATGCCAAATAACTGTCATGAAGGTACATGGTAAATTTGCATTGTGTCTTCCTTGGATAGCTTCATTCACCCATGCAGAAAGTTTATTCTATGGCAGTGTAGTTCCAAAAGCCAGTTTCATCTACCATGGAGTTAGTGGCTACAAGTAGATCATGTTGAACCCTAGGCAGTCGAAAAATTTTGAGGAGGCATAACTTTTAAGAACAATCTTTCAGTAGACCCACCCTGTCGTGGTCTCTTCAGAAACAACTTTGAAGTTAACAAATGAAAGATTCTAGATTCAAGTGATTTCAGACCCTTTACATGGCAAAAGCAGATGTCCCTGTGGGTGATCTGGAACAAATGCAAGAAAACTGAAGAGTCAGGACGCATAGAACACTTGTGGTATTTCCTTGCTCCATTATAATTGTTTATAAATATGTGCAGGAACAATCAATTAAAATGTATTATTATCAAGGGTTCAAACTTATAAGGAGTAAGACTTATATCACATCTCCAGAAAAGCCACCAAACCTCCTGATGTGCTAGCTAGGGTGAAGGGTATTTAGGATGGACAGTAGAGGAGGGAGAGGGTAAGTACCATTTGAGACCCAGCAATCAATAATAGTGATAGAGGCTAAGATTTATCTCACTAATATCTTCTAAGTTTGCCTTCAAGAAGGATTCAAAGGAATCATGGAGGAGCTGCTCCTCAAAACTAGGTGGAGAAATAAATTTACATGACATAAAGGGCAAATTTAGATAGCCATGAAATGTGACTGTAATTGATCACAGGTCCCAGCTGATAGACTTTGAGATAAATCTCTGCATTTGTGCTGAGGCCACACCCTTCACAGGTTGTGGCAAGGTTACTAAAGCAGACACTTTCCTGAGAGACACAGGATTCCTTGGATTGCTGATTTTGTGGGGAGTAGTCCTTTATGGCTTTTCTGAACTTTTTGTCATTTACACAGGAGCCTATGGATGCATTCATCCAAATGTTTTTTGTCTACTTCACTCAGGATCAGCTTTGCATCCCAGTCTGATGCTCTCCTAAACTTTCCTAACTCCCTTCTTTTGCTCCTACAGGTATTTCCCCTAATAAAATCCTAGCACATTTAATTCTGTACTGGCATATATTTCCTGCACACATGGACTATATATAGTTCACCACTAGTTTAGGTATATACTTTAAAATTTTTACATCTTTATATGCAATATTGTAAAATACTTAAACATTTATAATAAATATTATCACAGCAAACAAATGAGATGCATGCATAACTAGCAACACTTTTGACAGGTCACACTTTATTGTATCCTCATAACAGTAAATGCAAATTAATTGCATATATTAATGTATCTTACTCGGGTTGGATATAGTAATTCTTATCATTTCAGTGCAAAGGGATTGCGGAACTGAAAAAAATATCAAACTACCTACTTTTGTATCAAAATGTGTAATCACATACGATCCAAATCCACCCGAGAAAAAACATAAACACGAGCTTATCATCCTAATAGACAGCAGAAAAAAAGATTGTCAGAATACATGAAAACCGGGGCACCTGAGTGGCTCAGATGGTTGGTTAAGCGTCTGCCTTCTGCTCAGGTCATGGTCGCAGAGTGCTGGGATCGAGCCTCGCATCGGGCTCCCTGCTCGGGGTGGAGCCTGCTTCTCCCTCTCCTTCTACTGCTCCCCCTGCTTATGCTCTCTTGCTCTCTCTGTCAAATAAAAAATAAAATCTTTAAAAAAAAGAATACATGAAAATCATAATCAATATTTCAATATGGAATTAAAATATTTTAATAAAATGATTAAAAATTTAATTAAAAAGAATAAATAGATTGAGACATTTTTCTTAAATTAGGACTCTGAGTTGTTCCAAGCCTTTTGTTAATTTTCAGAGTTCTGAAAAAGTTAATTCTGACAGTTTTCAACAGTTTTTTTTCATTGCTTTTACTGAGGGGCAGATTCTCAAGAGGTCTTTACCCCACCACTTTGGTTGATATCACCCTCCAACATTAATATTCAAACTCTGTTTTTTTTTTTTCATACGCCATCAGCTTATAGCAAATTCCACATTGGCAAATTTTACTGCTCAATAACTATTTGTCGAATAAATATTGCATGGTGACACATTGAAGTGGTCTTCTTCCTATCAGCTGAGGCTGAATTTTCAGGGTTTTTTTCTTTCCAGAAAGAAAGCATAGCTAAGTCAAATTCCTCACATTTGATTTAAATCCAGTTTCCATTTGTACTTTATCATTTGAAACATTGTTTTTGGTAAAGGATAAGGAATGCTAAGCAAGTAAGTTAATCTCTTTTGATTTCACTTTTCTCACCTGTAACATGAGAGGGTCTGATTATCCCTAAGCAGCCTCACATTCTTTACTCATCTGTGACATAGATTCTATGACCCTGGGATTCATTTTCTCTGATGGTTAATAGAATGAATGAATCAGGTTTCCTGGAGTAATATGTGGCCCCTTCCACCAGTCTTAGCATTCCAGGATCTTGTTAGAAATGCAATTGTTAGGTTCCATTCTAGACCTACTAAATCAGAAATGCTGGAGGTGGGGCCTTGCAATTTGTTTTTAACAAGCCCTCTAGGGGATTGTGATGTAGCTAAAGTTTAAGAACCATTGTCCTAGAAAATCTCTTGACTTGGTGGTAGGAGAGGATCAATTAGTTGTTCTCTGTTTACAGCATCAGCTTCTGGGTATTGTGTAAAACTTCCAGCTTTTCCTCCTGTATCTGAAATAATAGATGTGGGCAATATGCAAATTGGATCAGAATATACTTCCAGTTCCATCAACAGAATTAAAAACATTAGACATTAGAATTGTGAAATCAGATGATTTATTATAAGGAATTCATAAGTCATACTTAAAAATCTATTGTGTACAGTATTTCCCATACTCATCAGTGAATCCAGAATTTCTTGATCACGTTACATTTAAATAATTACATAGTGTATGAATTGAAATAAATCATTCAACCTCCCTGGTTCTCATCTGTAAACAAAATCTCAATGGAAACTTATAGCTATAAAATCCAATGTTTCAGACGTTCAGTAATTTAATACTAAAATATTAGAATATTTGGCATCATATGTAATATATAATAGAGGAATGTATTGCTATAACATTTCCACCCTGATGTTTTAGCAATCCAAACACATTTCCTCTACAAGTCTCTTAAAGTTTGTATTTCCAGGAGAGTCTATTTAAGGTAACACAGGTGGGTTTTACTTTTATGGGAAAAATTTAGTAATAATTCTTGTGACTGTGTTCTTTGAACATGGCACAATTCAACCAAGCATACAAATGTTCTCACTACTGATAAGGCTCAGTAGTTAAAATCACTTCCCAGGAGAATCTATAAATAAAAGGATTCTCTGTTTTCTTATTTGGAAACCCCTGACTTGAAAAAGATCTGGTGACACTTTTTTTTTTTTTTTCTAAGAAACTCCACCATGAAGATTCATCTCTTTTTCTTTATTCTGCTCTTTTGGGTCACAATTTTACCAGGTAACATGAAAATGTTTATGGGCTTATTTGTGCTAATGAATTTGAGAAGACATAAGTTGTTTCTTGTTAAAAGTATGGTAATAACATAGGGATTAAAGATTTTTATACTAACTGCAATGTGGTATTCTGGCTTGGACCCCCGAATAGAAAAAAAAAATTTAAAGACAGTAGTGGGAAAACTGGTGAAATGTGAATAAAATTTGCAGTTTAGTTGATAGTATTATACCAATGTTTATTTCTTAGTTTTGATAATGTAAGCATGGTTACGTGAGATGTTACCATATTGGGAGTTTCACCTCTATTACCTTTGCAACTCTTCTATATATCTAAACCGATTTCAAAACAAGGAGGGCACGTATTGCATGGAGCACTGGGTGTTATACGCAATGAATCATGGAACACTACATCAGAAACTAATGATGTACTCTATGGTGACTAACATAACATAATAATTTAAAAAAAAAACAATTAGATCAATACATTAGTCTCATCAGCTTCATTCTGAAGCAATTTGTTAGAATCTATTTTTACTGGAAAAAAATGTTCTTTAGCATAATCAGCTGGTAAGGAATAAATGGTTCAGTATTAGAGAAAGATCTATTTTGCTTTTTTTTTTTGCTTCTTTTTAACCTATACCAGTATACTACCTCCAATGAGCAGAAGCCTTTCTTACTATTCCGTTCTCAGTATATAGGCAAATCATGTCTGTTGTTGGCCTTTCTTTCTCTATTTCTGGTCACTACCTTTCTCTCTCAGTGCTACAGATCACATGGATGTTGAGTGTAATACCTTGTACACAAGCTATGTTTTTCATGAGATTTTTTTTCCACCCTCAAAGGCTACCTTTTCACATCAGGTATGTAACAAGATTCTCTCCTCCTGAGTTAATGTTTAAGTATGAATTGTACAGAAATAGAATAATACATTTTGGAAAAGAAAAGACCATTGAGTCTACTACCTTCTTTTTAAAGAGATTAAGATGAAAGGATTAGTTTAAGTCTACCTAATTGGCACTAAAATTAGGCTCAAATTCTCTACCTCCCAGGAAAATATTCCTTTTTTAGTACCTGACTGATTTCTTTAGGCCCAATAGAAATTATAATAGAGGCCTAGGAGAGTAAATAACTTGTTCTTTCATTGTAAATATTATAGAGTCAATCATGGCAATCTAAAAATGTATACAATGCTTACATAATAAACTGTTTAATTATCATTTAAAAGTTGCAAGTGGATAAAATTCTAAATAGAGATCAGATCAAGCATCATTGAAGTAACAAAGAAATACAATTAATTGCTCATCTAACTAAGAGAATAACTTCCTTTCTCTCCATTCAAAAATTCCCTCCATTCAAAAATTCAAAAGGATCTCTGAATTTTTTTTTCCAGTTCTAGAAAGGGCCAAAAAGAAATTCTATACAGATTCATACAGCTTTGAACATGTGATAAATCTTTTTCTTCTTTTAATTTCAACAATAGCTAGCATGACTAGATCACTATATCAAGTATTTTTCTGTTTTAGTCACTTATTTTTTTTCTTCATAACAGCTATATCAGGTGCTCCTACCAATAATTAAAGCTATTCATGCATTTATCAACAAACTGAAAAATCATGTGTCCTGCAGACTTAGAAATTAAAAACCAGTTGGGGATACAGTAGCATAGGTTACAACATCAGTGTTACTAACCTTTTGTATATTTTTTCTTGTATTTTCAAAGTAAGGCCACTGTCCTTGTTAATCACACATCAACCAAACTTTTAGAGAAACTACCATTACTGACAAAAAAGAATCTCAAATTAAAAAAAAAATGTCTAGATACATATTTTTTTCCACAAATTTAGAAAAGATGTGATAGGAAATATAGACATTGTAGAAAATAATAAAGCAATAAGGATATTGTCTTTCAACTTATAGTTCACCAACGTATGGTTATTGACTTAAATTTCATAAAATGTCATATGTATGGTTCTTTTAGAGTTCTTCAGTTGTTTTTTATATCTCACTTGCAAAGTATAAAAGTCCTTACTCAAAATTGAGGTAGAAAACCTCATTCTTTTTCCATTCGGACAATTACAGATGAAAAGATGTCCAGATAAAAGCCATTCAACTGTCTACACTGGGAAATTTCCATTGAAGTTACTTAACTTTCCTCTTCATTTTTAGAGACTATAAATGCACCAAATGTCTAGAACTGAGGTATTGTTTCATTCTCATGTATTGTTTTACTTCATCTGCCAAACTAAAAAAAAGAAATGTGTTATTGCCAAGAATCACTTCTCTTTAAATCTAACATGTACTTTGAATATAAAATAGTATAGTTTTTTTAAAAAGATTTTTTATTTATTCATTTGAGAGAGAGTGTGAGTGAGAACATGAGCAGGGTAGAGGGTCAGAGGGAGAGGGAGAACCAGACTCCTCACTGAGCAGGGGACCCAACGTGGGGCTTGACCTCAGGATCCCAGGATCCCAGGATCATGACCTGAGCGAAGGCAGACACCCAACTGACTGAGCCACCAAGGTGCCCCAGGATAGTATGGTTTTGTGCTGAAAGAATAGTCATGATTTCCCATCTGTTTCCAATGAGGTTAATGGTAGCCTAAAGAACAAAATGGCAGGTGAATGAAAATAAAAATAAATTATGGGTTGAAATATATTTTAGGAAATATCTTGCCCATTTCTAGCTTATATATTAAGTAAAACTTTGTATATTATTTAAAGAAATTCCCTAGCATGTGAACATGTTAATAGATGCAGTCTGAATGATACATATGAAGTGCTTTGTGAGAGCAGTGGAAAGAGAGCTTACTTCCCTGAAAGTGATCAGAAGAGACTTCAGAGAAAAGACAGTACTTGAACAATGTATCTGAGGCTGAAAACAATATGTTTGGCTTAACACAGCATCACCAGAACAGTAATTTTAATCACTGAAAACAGTATTTTCAATTAGAGGCAACTTTACCCCCAAGGAGACATTAGGCAATGTCTGGAGAACTTTTAGGTTGTCACAACTGGTACTGTTGGTATCTAATGAATAGAAGCCAAGGATGCTGCTAAACATTCTTCAATGAACAGGATAGCATCCCACAGCAAAGAATTGTCCAACTCAAAAGGTCAATAGTGTTTAGGGTGAGAAACCCTGCACTAGGGATTGAGTTAGAGCTTCACAGGGAGTATGCCTAATAGTGGAATGAGTGGGTGGGGGGCTTGCAAAGATGAGTATCAGCAATCCAAAGACACAAGCTTGGGGAATACTTATATTTAGAGCTCAAAATGAGAAGAAAGAAGACAATATTTTTAGAAAGGTGAAATAAGACAACCAATGAATAAGAGAAGGGGTGAAGTCAGTTTAGGGTGGAATACGGTGTGACAAGTGTGACAGTCCTCATGTCTAAAGTGAATATAATTCAGGTTTCTGTCACTGGCAAATCATCCATGGGCTTGATAATAGTAATTCCTTAGAAGTTATACAATAAAAAATGACATTTAGAAATTAACATTTAATCTGTGCAAAGTAACTATTTTTTCTGCTGTAAATTGTGTCATATTCTGCATTGCTTCAATTATAGTTAGAAGAGAGGTCATTTTAATAGAAGAGTTAGGTTTTAAATCAACTATTTATACCAATAATATAGATAATGTAGCTCTGAGTCTAGGTATTCATTAAGAAGTATCACTACTCACCACCAAACTTTTGAAAATGCAGACGGAATGTGTAGGTAGAAAGGCCTGGTCTTTAAAGGGACTGATTAGAACACCAAACCTAATTAATGGTTGAAATTAGTGGCAAAATTTATTTGCTTTCATACCATGAGTATACAAAAATATTTGAGTCTGCCCTTTGGTCAGCAATTGGCAATATTTAGAATTCTCCCACACCAGTTCCCCTCAATCTCACCACATGAGTAAGGTGATTACTTATCAAAAGTGATGTGTATAAAAAAAAATACTTGAAAACATAGGGTTTCTGAAAACTCATGGGCCAGCACATATTGTGAAATACAAAGTTAAAATATATTTGGCTTGGAATGAATCTTACAACCTATCAGACCAACATCTCCCAATTCCCCAAATATCTCCAACTACCATAAATATAAACTTTAAGTGAAAGTCAATCTCCAAGCTACAAGATAAAACATGTATTTCAGAGCACTGGTAATGTTAGCAATCTTGTAATGGCAAAAAATGGCCTCACCCTCTAGTCATTCCTGTTTTTTAAATCAACGCTATCATCAGACATGTGTATAAGTTAGATAATTTCTTTGTGGAAGTAAATCCCAAAATACCCAGGGAAGTTGTAGGAATTCAGATAAATTGCTTAACATTGCCTCTCTCTCAACATTTTGGAAAAGTAAAATCAAGCTGCAGTAGAAATCTCTTGAAGAACCCAAAAAGTACAACGTTTTGTCTAAATAATGTTTGTGAGAGCAGAAAAGGGAGAGCTCAAATGCAATTGGATAATTGTAGAGACTAAGCCTGAGAGGTCAATTATGAACACTTTTTGAACTGTTGATTTGGGGAACTATCCTTGAGTTACTATACAGTCACTTGTAAGGAAGCAAGCTGGCACACCTAACTCAGTCCAAGACACTTTCTGATTTTCAGGATTTCCCTTGGACCTAACTTAGGTCTTGGACCTCAGGTACGTTCACTTAAACTTGGCTCAATAAGATTTTCTGTCATTAATTAGAAGGGGGACATATTTTTTGACCTACACGAAAATCTTTTACTTCTTGGACTTTCTCCTTTTAAAATATGGGTGTGTCACAGCTAAGTTGCTAATTTCAGTCATTCTTTCCTTCTTACAGCCAAAAAGAAATATCCCCAATATGGTAGCTTGGATTTGAGGAGAGAGTGCAGAAAGGGTAATGGCCGATGTAGAGTTGAGTGCCATGAAAGTGAAATTAGGATTGCTTTCTGCATACGACCTGGAACCCATTGCTGCTTGCAGAAGTAAAGCTTACAGAAGACAAGAAAGAGATACATGCTCCAAGAAGAGAGGACCAGTGTTACTAAGTCTTCCCAGAATATCCTTCAAGGCCTGTGTATCTCAAAGAATTAAATAAAATTTAATATTGAGCCATTCAGAAGTGGTTCTATGTCACACATGTATCTGGTGCCTTTACATTGCATTTTCTCTTGATCTCTTGGTGCCAGCAGTGAGCAGATTTATTTTATGCAAGTTCCCCAAGAACTCTTCAAAGTTCTATGTGCTTGTGTTGGTTGACATAAGTAATGGTCTAAGAATCCCTAAGTCAAAGAAATGGGAGACACATTCTTAGATGCAAGCCTCCAATGGAAATGTGCTGCCATTTTATCATCAAACATTGCTCTATAGATTATGACATGAAAATATATAACCACAGGGTTTGTGAGACTATATATAGAGAGTGCAGATCCTGCTCATGAGAGAAAGAGCTGAAGTAAGAGAAGGATTAATATAAGAACAGAAGAACAAAGGTAATCACAATCAGTTCCAATTTCTGTCCTTATTTATTATTTTTTAAAAGATATATTTATTTATTTATTTATTTATTTATTTATTTTTTAAGATTTTATTTATTTGCGAGAGAGAGAATGAGAGACAGAGAGCATGAGAGGGAGGAGGGTCAGAGGGAGAAGCAGACTCCCTGCTGAGCAGGGAGCCCGATGTGGGACTCGATCCCGGGGCTCCAGGATCATGACCTGAGCCGAAGGCAGTCGCTTAACCAACTGAGCCACCCAGGCACCCAAAAGATATATTTATTTATTTGAAAGAGAGAGAGCACCAGTGGGATGAGCAGAGGGAAAGGGAGAGAGAATCTCAAACAGACTCTGTACTGAGTGTGAAGCTGGATGAGGGGCTTGTCTCAAGACCCTGAGATCATGACCTGAGCTGAAACCAAGAGTTGGATGCTTAACTGACTGCGCTACCCCGGCGTCTCTGTCCTTTTTTATTGTTTAGTGGGAAAAAAAATGTGTATCAGGAAATAAAAGAGGGAGAAAATATGGAAGGGAAGAATTCCATGAAGAAGAAGAGACTATATGTAATTAAATTTTTTGACAAAGACAGAAATTATGGCTAACAACTGAGCTCATCTCCTCAGTCCTGAGATGATCCTTTCTGAGGAGACACACAGCAACAGAAAGGAGGAGTAACCTGCACTCTTCAGCTCCACTCTGCCCGAGCTGCTCTTGCTATTTCCTGAGGGGCCACAGTATTTTACTGTACAACACTCTCAACAATACATCTGTATTATACAGTTGCTATTCGAAAATGCACATTCTGCTTCTTTTATGAGCTTAGGAATACAGCTCAGTTATTGGCATTCATTTGGGATTATTTTTGAAAAAACATCATCAATAGCACAGCATAGCAGTAAAACAGAAACTTGCCTTCCCCCCAAATAAAATGGTATATATTTTTGATAATTTAACAAGTAAAAACGAAATTTATTGAGTGGATATATGTAAGCCAGACTTGGACTCAGAGGAGATGAGAAGTCAAAGAATTTCCAGACCCCAGTTACCCTCTGGATATATTTTTTCTTTCTTTCCTTCTTTCCTTCCTTCTCTCCTTCCTTCCTACCTTCCTTCCTCCCTTCCTTCCTTCCTCCCTTCCTTTCCTTTCTTTTACTTTTAAGTATAGTTGACATACAATATTATATTAGTTTCAGGTGTACAATATAGTGATTGGAAAATTCTATACATTACAAAGTGCCTACCACAAGTGTAGTTGCCATTTGCTACCTCTCTTGATGTTTTTATTATGACATCTCGTTACATCTTCTAAATGTAGATGTGAGATATAAGGGTGCATGTTCATACTAAGCATTATCTATTTTGGTGATACACAAAGAGAAAGAAATAATTTTTCTCTATTTATATAAAGTTTCTGGATATATTTCCATCACAAGGGACTGTTTATTTTTTTATTTTTTTAAAAAAATTTGACTTCCCATTATGAGGCAATTACTTGCTTAGCACACATTGGAACCTCACATGCATTATCTTTCATATATTTTGATAACTTAAAATAGACCTTGAGTTCTCAATGTGTTCCCTTGCAGTATAAATATCTTCAAAAGTATTTTTACAGTATTTATTTAAACAGAATTTTTCAACCTGAGAACTATTGAAATTTTGATCCAGGCAATTCTTTGCTGTGGCAGCTATCCTAAGCATTATATCTTTAGCAATAGAATTGCTAGCAAAGGCATTCCTAGCCTTGACCCACCAGATGCCAATACACCCCTTCCCCTAATTGTAACAAGCAAAAATGTCTACCTACATTGTCAAAAATCCCCTTTGGAGGGTACCTGGGTGGCTCAGTTTGTTAAGTGTCTGCCTTCAGCTCAGGTCATGATCTGGGGTCTTGGGATAGAGTACTGGCTGGGCTCCCTGCTCAGTGGAGAGACTCCTTCTTCCTCCCCCTCTGCCCCTCCTCCCTGCTCGTGCTCTTTCTCTCTCTCTTTTTCAAATAAATAAATAAATAAATAAAAATCTTTAAAAAAATTTTTAAAAATATATCCCCTTTGGAGGCAAAATTACTCCTGATTTAGAACCACTGGCTTATAATTAAGTACTAATTTTCACAGAAATTTAAAAATTAAAAGGTGGAAACAAAAAAATCAATAATGTTTTCAGGTAGCACATTTTCTGTGTCTTATGAAAACTATCTATTTGAAATTTTCATATTTTATTACATATGGGATAGAGATGATATATTGGTGTCCCTGGAAAAAAATTAGCCCAACATTTGAACAGTAAATATATTAGTCATGTTGAGAAGAAATGAAATGTTTGACTTTTATCTTACCTAAGATATCAAGACCTATAATGTAGAATTGAGAAGCGTAATATACTATTAATATGGAACAAATAAGAATTGAGTTTTTTATTGGCCACCAAGAAATGGTAGATGGTAAGAGGTTTTCTGGAAGATACCAAAGGCATCTCTGTATATGAACTAATCTGTCCTGGTAGACCCTCGTCCTCAGTGCTGGACAGAGAAAATCAGAACCATCTACATTTCTGAGCTGGTCTCTCCTTGTGTGGTCCAGTGTATATGCAAGCCACCAGCCTTCCTTCAGCCTAAGGAACAAATTTGACAAACTTGAAGGAGAATATAAACCTATAGGCATCAACTATGAAATTAATATTCTTCCCTGAAGAAATCTTTTAACTGTGTGCTGTATGTGATATTGACTTAACATTCTAGAAGCCCTTTTGATAGAGTTCTGCACCCTATTTCCTTGGAGAGAAAGAGGTATCACTAATAATTCATATTGACCTCAGAATTTGTTAACAACAAAAAAAAAAGAAAGAAAAGAAAAAAAAGGTAAATACTTACATAAAGGAAGATTTATGGCAATTTTCTTGCTCATGCATTGTAACTTTCATTGGGTTAACTGATAGAACAGCTAGATAATCTTAAACTACAGTTGACCCTGGAACAACATGGGTTTGAAGTGCATGAATCCATTTATATGTGGATTTTTTAAGGTACAGTACAGTATTAGAAATGTATTTTCCCTTCCTTATGATTTTCTTAATAGCATTTTATTTTCTCTAGCTTACTTTATTGTAAGAATACAGTATATAGGGGCGCTATATATATAGGGTGGCTCAATGGTTAAGCGTCTGCCTTTGGCTCAGGTCATGATCCCAGAGTCCTGGGATAGAGCCCCGCATCAGGCTCCCTGCTCCTCCAGGAGCCTGCTTCTCCCTCTCTTTCTGCCTGCCACTCTCCCTGCTTGTGTGTGTTCTCTCTCTGTGTCAAATAAATAAATAAAATCTTTTTTTAAAAAAGAATACAGTATATAATACATATAGCATATAAAATATATGTTAATTGACTTTATATTATCCATAAGGCTTCCAGTCAACAGTAGGCTATATGTAAAGTTTTGGGGGAGTAAGAAATTATAGGTGTATTTTCTACTGTGTGGGGAAGTGGAGGGGCCGTCAATGCCTCTAAGACCTGCGTTTTTCAAGGGTAACTGTAGTTAGCTCTAAAGAGCTGAAAGTTTTACATTTTTTCTCTCCTTTGGTCCAGAACTGAAATTTCCATGACACTGCGTATTTTCCTTCAGTTTTAGTTTTCTATGAGTCTGGATTAACAGCAACTCTGATGAAATAGACACCATCAAGCATTGGGTATTTTTGTTGTTAATAGCTCAATACACACCTGAATCAGTTAAAAGCATTCTGTTGAAATGGTCTATCACCATCAAATTCCAGCATGGGACTAGGAGCAGATGATACCACACACTCAAACCCACTCCATTTCAGGATTTATTTTATGTCAATGTCCTTGGGCAAGAGCAAAATTTAATTCCAAAATAGTAATTTATTTATTCAGACATTTGACTAATGGTCTTGCTTCTTCCCACGTATGATGTTATGTGTTGGGGATATGAAAATAAAAAATTACAGCTCCTGTCTGAAGGAACTGATATTTATTGATTACAAACTGAGTTTTAAGTAACTATGCAATTTGATAGAGCTAACAAATGGGTAAGACATGGGATCTTCCCCCAAGAGCAATGTCAATTCATAACACTGACAATATGTTAGACGCTGCATTCCACATCCCCCCTCTCATTTATTTACCAATTCACTAAATTCTCCTTGAGAAGCGACTATGTGAAGCCATAATGTAATAAGATTGGGACACATCAATAAACAAAACAAACAATATTTCTTATTTTTGTGGAGCCCATATTCTAGAGGTAGAGATAAATTCAAGTAGTAAACATAATAAATAAGCAAATTTATGTTAGAAGATGATAAATCAGAGTTAAAGGACCCAAAAATGAAATTTTAAATAGGATTTTTCAGGAGGCCCTTATTGAGAAGGTAACACTTGAGCAAAAAATTGACAGAGGCCAAGAAACATCCTGGGAGCTCACATGAAATTTGTGGGGAATGCCTGTGAAGGGGGCTGGAGAACAGTGAGTCAGGAGGAGAGTCCTGAGTGAGCTTGTCTGAAAAGAAATGTATTGGCAGATTACCCAGAATTTTTTAGGAATGAGAAGGGATCTTGTCCTCTATTCTGAGAGAAATCCAGTGGGTTTTAACCAGAGGAAAAACATGATTTGAATTTCATTAAAAAAAAAAAAACTCTCTGAAATGCTTTCAGGAATTAGAAGATATTAATGTAATATAAGTAATACATTATGGTAGTGCAGTCCAGGGTGCTAACAATAAAAACAATGAGGAATGGTAGGATTCTGGGTATGTTAAAGGTAAAATTAGTCAGATTTCATGAGATTTTTTTTTCCTTTAAGCTACTTTCTAATCTGCTTCATTCTATTCTTCACCAAACTTCTTGAAAAACAGCCTAGATTTATAGTCTCCACTCTCTTCGCTGATACATTCACCCACCTGTCAATTAACTGACAATCTTCTTACTAATGTGATCAGTGTTTTCCTAAAAACAAACCCAAAGTCCTATTTTAATTCTTTATCTGGTGGACTTTGGCACACTGCTAGAATTTGTCACTGTTTTGACAATTGTCTGACAATTATTTGATGGTCTTTTAAATGCAGTGACCTCTAGTACTTTGTCCCTGAATCCCTTCTCTTCTTGTTTTATATGCCTTCCTGAGATTATCTTGTTCACTGTAGTGACTTCTGCTATCAACAAATATTTTTTCTCAAATCTTCCCAAACCACAAAGCTGTATTTATTTCTAGTTATGGAACTTACTTATCTGGGTGGTTTCCAAATTCTTTAATCCTGATATGTCCAAAATAGAGTTCATCTTACTCACAAAGGCTAAAGTCTGCCCCCCCACCCCACTTTTATTCTCTGTTTCACTAATTGTTAACATTGGCTGCACAGCATCGAGGGCTAAAACACTCACCACTGCTCTGCTTCCTGGTACTCTTTTCCCAAATCCAAGAGTTACCAAATTGGGCTACTTCTAATTCACAAATAACTCCCAAGCTCACTTTCTCCTCTTTATTTGAAATCCATTAACTTGATTATCTTTCTCATTATTTCTTACTTAGAATACCCTAATAACATTTACATAGCCTCTCTCCTGCAAAATTTTCTCTAATCCCTTCCTTAAAGGGAAGATGGCGCTTAACATTTCCATAGTTTCATCACACTCCATTTATGAGAATATTCAGCTCCTCAGCAATAGAGGTCTTTTGACACCTGAGCCCAATTTACCTTCCCTGTGTTTCCTGAAGTCTGTGTCCATATCCATATCACTTCACTCCAAACACACACACACACACACACACACACACACACACACGGCTTAAAAGTGCTTCCCCTCAATTCCTAGAAAATACGCTATTGGCTTTTCAAGGTGCAACTAAAACTCACCTCTTCAGTGAAATGGTTGAACGTACAATTGTTTGGAGTCCAACATGACTAACTTTGAAGCCTGCCCAACCCCTTCTACTCCCTCTGAAACCTTGTGCAGAGTTCTTTACTTCAGTTGTTCTTATGAGTGAAATGAGAATGGTTATACCTATCTGATAAGGTTATTAGAACATTAAATCAGATAACGAATACTACTTGCTTAGTAAGGAACCTGAAACCTAATGGACACTTAATAAAGCATAGCCCTTTTTTTTTTTTGAAAGATTTTATTTATTTATTTGAGGGAAAGAGAGTGTGTGTGCACATGAGCAGGGGAGAGGGAGAAGCAAGCTCTCTCCTGAGCAAGGAGCCCGATGTGGGACTCAATCCCAGGACCCTGAGATCATGACCTGAGCCAAAAGCAGACGCTTAACTGACTGAGCCACCCAGGCATCCCTAGAGCATAGCTTTTAATAATGGTTGTGGTAGTAGTAATAGTAAAATAGAGTTTTCCAGTGTACGGCTCTTTATTTTATGCTTTGAGAACATTTTATTCATCTCTCAGGATTGTCTTTACAGGTGAATTGTACCATTTCTATGCCCTCATATCCCAAAAAACATTGGTTTACTCTTGGGGGTGATGAGCTTAATTATTTTATTCATTTTTGTATCTACATCCAGTACAGGGCCAAGTACAAATAGTTGCTTACTTAAATGTGTGTGTATGAATCACAAGAGAAGGTATTCTCTTCATATCATAGTGAAAGTGAAGAAAAATCAGTGATTTAATAAAGGTTTTCTTTTAAAGCTGACACAAATCTATAAACAACTCATATTAATGATAATAAAACTTACTATACTAATTGTGGGCTACGGGACATTTTATTATCTGTTATCTCATGTGATGCCACATAACCCTCTGAGGTAGACATGATTCAACACAATTTACAGTTGAAGAAATCAGTACAGGGGTTAAGTCATTTGCTCATTTAGGACATGACTGATGGAGAGATTGTAGTAAAGTCCAGAGAGTTTTCCAGTATAAAACACCAATTAAATATCGCTCTCTGATACCATACTCTTTCACTCAATCATTTTGTCAGGCATTTACACATTTATTGAGTATGTACGTTTCAGGCATCTTACTACATGCTGAAATAAATCAGTGAACAAGGCAAACAGTGGACCTGACCTAATGTAGCTTTAAGACTAGAGGTTTGTGTTCTCACTATAACAAGCCATACATGCTAATAACACTGCTTCATTTGGGGTCAGTTTTAAGTATAAATCCAGATGGAAAGTCAAAACAAAGGCTACGAGAGTAACCTGTTTGAAGGCTTATTCATTTTTCTAACATTAAAGAGAAGTTTACATATTTTATCCCATTATAATTTTAAAATTTTACAAAAACCTCAATTTCATGAGGAAACTGAAATTGGGTGGACTAAATCATTTATCCAATATATCAAACCTAATAAACACAATATGCACGATTGAAACATCATACTATCTGATTCTGAAAGATCACACCCTTTCAAACACACTATAGAAACTTCCAGCTGACCCATGGCCTTGCTCCTACCTTGATTTCAACTTGGACCCAGTAAGAGTAGACATCATCCAAAATACCTCCTCCTCCTTTCAAGTCAGCCTTTCTATTTGCATCACAAGTTAACAGAAATGGCATTTTCAGAGAAGTTGTTTGCTAGGAGATGGGGAAATATATGCCAGACATTTTTCCTGGGAGGAGGACCGCCCTTCCCCCCATCAGAGCTTGGGAAAACTAACATTTAACCAACTGCATGGAGGCCACTGAGCTTTTAACCACTGGTTTCCTAACAGAGTTGTCCCTATTCATGTGTATGCAGGACTTGTTACAGGTTGCTGTCTACAATAGACCTACACCATATTTGTAGCACTTCACTCTTGTCCAGATTCTCAGAAACCTGTCTAAAATATATATCTCTTGTAGGTCCTTCAATTAGTGTTTACATAGCTCTCTTTTCATGAAAATCAGTAATCATAGACCATTTCTCCAGTGATGTGTAAAATGTGCAGAGGTATTTATAGATAAAAGAGATGCTATGCATCCTTCCTCCAAACAGTCATTCATTGTTATTTTTTTGTGGTTTATATTAACTAGTTTCAATCACCTCACATAAATATGCACTCATGGATGATATTTGTATAACATTGTACAGTTTATAACATAACCAGTTTTCACAACACTATTTACATACTTTATCCCATTATAACTTTTACAATTTTCACATGACATAGCTGACTCTAAAATGATATATTATTTGCAAATGACTATGAGTGATAGAATCAATTTTGTAATACAAGCTTTTTATTTCCAGGTCATACAGTTCTATAGATTTTTTCATGATTTAAAACATTTTTACTCTTTAAAATAATAAGTAAAAACAACATTAGTGTATTTTAATGTTGTAAATGATCACTATACATCCATATTTTCTCTTTTCTGAATTTAACATATCTTAAAAGTCAACATGGATTTTATGGGTGGGCAAGATATTAGAGACTCAGGAACATTGACTAGCTTAAAAAGTACGTATCCCAGCAAAAGTTAAAAAAAAAAAAAAAGGAAAATGCAACATGGATCACACTTCTCTACTTTTCATTATATCAAATATAGCTCTGAAATAACTTTAGATTTCTTTAATTTTTGATGCTAATGCAAGTATCTTTAATTAATATTAATTTATAATTTATTTATTTATTTTTATTTTGCTCAGTTAGCCAGCATATAGTACATCATTGGTTTTTGATGTAGTGTTCAACGATTCATTAGTTTTCACCAAAATTTGCTGGTGAGCAGGGATTGTGTCATCGTGAATTACCTTCCCATTCCCAAAGGACATACATATATTTACATGGCAAAACCCTCCTGACAATCTTTCATTTTATGCTTAACTTCCTTTTCTACTAACTTTATTAACAACAATAAAGTTAGTCCATTTGAAGTCTTCTCTGCATTCTCTACATTGGAAGTTTCTGACTAGTTCTCAACCAAATGTTTAGAGAATACCAGGTACTCAGACACCTGCCACATGGAAATGAAACACCATTCTGAATTTCATTTAGATTCTGTGCAGGCAATTAGGTTCTATGAGTTAACATGTAATTTTAATCTAAATTCAATTCAATTTATTCTCTAAATTTTAATGAAATTATTTTGCTTTATTTTTCCTGACATGTGTAAAATTTAATATTCAAAATATATTTGTGATAGCTATGCTTATTATATTCTATCATGCAGATAGATGGAATGACGAATCTAAGATAAGTAAATAGTATGATAAAATTTGAGGTGGGGGTAATAAGACTGACTTCCAAGTCTCTTTTCTAAAGGCATTAGTTGCAGTAAAATTGAATCATTAAAAGAAATAAAATCCTAAGTAACCAAAATATTTGCTTCCGTTTTAATATATGAACCCAAAGCTATGAATTTGGAATCTCAGGCCATCCTTCTTTGCATTGTGTTAGATGACTCACTAGAAGACTAACATGGGGATCCTCTTTTTACTAAATACTTAATGTACAACAAAACTGTGTTTCCTGAGCATATCTTATGTGGTTTTGTTTCCTCAATAAATTACTCTATCAGTATTTTCATGCTTACTGTACTATAATTATCAGGATATACTGGGTAGGAGATAACAAAGAATCAGAAGAAATCATTACTATCATATAAGGTTTATATTTTGGCTACAAGAATAAAAGTATCATAAAAAATGTTTAAGAAAAATACATATATTAAGTACTAAGTTATGTTATTCATTCATTATTACCGTAGACTGGTGAAAGGGACATATTCATTTGATCTAATATAATAAAAGAAAATTTCAATTAGGAGTAAGATCTGGAATGGAGAAGAAAGCATTGAGCAAATAATATTGTGAAGAGGTAATCAGACTAAGTTTAAAAAATTGAAAACACCTGAAAATAAAAATTATAGGTTTTTAAAAAACTACAGATGTCATCTTAATGAAAGCATGAGAGAGTAAATCTGGTCTTAATAAAGTAAAAAAAGAAGATAGGAAGGCAAGAGCCTTCAGGAGCCAGCTAAAGTTCAGTACCGATGTGAACTGTAAGATAAGTACATACACATTTGTGCAAGGAAAATGTTTGTAGCTCGGTCACTTTCTGTACCAACTGCTAAATTGTGTCATAAAACTGCCTGACACACCGGACTGCCCATCACCCACACACATGATCTTGTAACTAGACAGATTTTCTCCTTCCCTAAGTAAGAAGACTCCCAAGTAAAAAATTAGATTGATGGCTTTACATGTCTTTCTTGATTGCAGCCAGAAGTAACTTGAAGCCCAAGTATAGATTTCAGAGATGTGAAAGAGTGAAAGGAATGTGTAAAACATTTTGTGATGATGATGAATATGATTATGGATACTGCATTAAATGGAGAAATCAGTGTTGCATATAAACTCTGGAAAACAGAAGTACAATTGAATATCGAAGGCTGGAACAGAGATGCATCTTATTGACTCAAGGGTGGGTAAAAAGAAAACACAATGTTTAACAGAAATATTAACTTTTATATCCTCAGTACCACTGTTTATATAAATAAAAATAATTTAGTTTCTATTCTGTCTATTCATTGCCCACTTCCTTTGTATTTCAGATGGATAAACATATTCATTAAACAAGGGATCAGACTCTAATTGTCCTTATAACGTCATTATGGCTATGTTGCCATCCAGACATTAATGCTACCCATCTGAATTGCTCTGTTTCCTCCTCCTATATATATGGGACTTTACTGCCAGTTTTACTATGAGAATCATGGTTATCTTCGTACTTGCTTTATTCCACATCAAAATCTCTCCAAAAATAATTTTAATTCTTTCTTAAAAGAAAATGCATGTTTTCTCTCTTTCAAATGTGAAGCCTTCCAATCTTGGCTCACCTACTAACCTTTTTGTATGCATTTAACCAGTTCCTATAAGATGACAATTTGAGATGACACAGTTTAATAGCCCTCTCAGTAGGGCAATGAAATACTATTCATGGCTCTGCAAAGGGATAAATGATAAGGTCTGAGAGAGAGAGAGAGCTTCTTTTGCCCAGGAAATCATTTATTCAAATAAAATTCCGCAGTGAAGCTCAGTAATAGCTGTTCTTGTTCCAGCAATTTAGGACTATGTTCAGCCAGCTCAATCAGCTTCTCCCAAAGAATGTGTCCTATTGAGAGAATCTTTAATTTTGTTGGAGAAGGAATTGGAATGGGAAAGCAATGTAGAGTCTTATGGAGGGAAGCTCAGTAAGCTGATGAGTGAACCTGACCAACTACTCAGAACACCAATCTCTGAGGTCCACCATGAGATCTAGGAGGATTAGTTTTGTCTAAGAGGGCAATGTGAGAGAGATGTTAGAGAATTTCAGTTTTCAAAAGCAGCTCATGCAGCTGATACACACATGGCTAACTCGGGAAGTGTCACGGTGAGCCTAGGAAAGATGAAGACACACATGTGGTAGCAAAAATGAGGACTCCCCTGGCCACCCTGAAGACTATATTTTACCCTAGAGACCTTCACTGAGGAGAGGGTGGCTTTTGTATTTCCAAAAATTGTGCTGCTGTGGGGGCCAGGGATGAGAAGGTGGCATTTAGTTTAACCAAAAGTTGTTATTGTTACATTACACCCATGTGCTTAAAACGGTTTAGGCTATTCTACCTGAAATATTTAAGTTATATTGTATACATATATTGATACGTATCAATGCATAATATGACTTCCTTTCATTAAGACACAATGTTTCTGGACTGATATGTCTAGAAAAATAGCATTGTCTTTGTGAAAGTGCAGTATTCTCTCTGACTCCTAGTTCTTTGAAGATACCACTAACAAAGAATTGAACTTTTCTCATACTTAGCAAGTCCCAAGAGGTAAGAATTCTCTGTTCCTTCATTTTAAAAACACATGATATGAGAAGGAATGTCTTTTAATCCTTTTCTACTAAGAAATTTTCTAGTGTGAAGATTTTTTTCCCTTTTTTTAAAAAAAATAAAGCATTCTGTTCTATAAGGTCAGAATTCCATGAGGTAATATAGACATGTTTATATAAATATTTGTACTTCCAAATTGTGGAAGTAATTACTTTGTATCTTGAATGATAATATTCTAGGCATCAAAGGATCATTAGATTAATCCCATTACTACCACTCATCAACAGTCATCTATATTTTAATCTTGCTGGACACTCTAGTTAGTTGGAAAAAATTTGATATAATTTTTAGCACATATACTTAACCATGGTGATAGCTTACGGTTAGAAAAAGATCAATTTACCTGTTCTTTTTGTTTATTATTGCTTTATTGCCAGTGGACTATTTCCTGCTAAGAGGAATACTAATTTAGTATTCTCTTTTGTGATACTTCAGGGATATCATGTCCATTAATGATTTCTTTGAGTATTATTTGTACTACCTTTCTAATGGTAAGTGAAACTGATTCTGTGAATGCTGAATGTAATACCTCATAGAACTATTTCTTAGTAAGAGTTCTTCATCTAGGGGATATGTCTCCAGATTGATCATGTTACCAAGTATGCACTGTTTAAGTACTGTACATAAATACAAGTGTTTAAGTAATTTTTTATTTGATTTTTACTGCAGTTCATGACCTATACTTCTTAATATGTGCCCTTATATACCACCAACCTCTTGAAAAATCTCTGGTATATGCTCAATTAATAACTGTTAAATGAGATTTTGCCAGAGATGTATTGATTTTCCTCCTGTCAGCTGATCCTGAATTCTTTTTTTTTTAACTGATTCAAGTTCCTTACATTTGATGATGAAGTCCTATCTTTTAGTTTTCATTTTATAGGTTACAAATTTGTTGTAAAGAATCCTTAAGATTTTTCATTACTTTGAATCTCGCTTCCCTAACCTGTAATGTAGAGGGGTTTATTCTCCAAGTATCCTCTTACGTTTAATTACTTATTTATCACTCTGTGATTTTCTTTTTAATGTTACTGTATTGCAAAGGTTAGCAAACTACAGCCTATGGGTCAAACCGAGCCCTCCTCCTTGTATGGTCTATGAGTAAAGGCTAGTATTTACCAATGATACTGTAATTGATTTGATGATATGAACTACTAACTTCTAACATCAATTAAGCAAAATGTTTAATTAATGTAATCCTTATTAGTAGATCTGTATTCCCCTAAAAATATTATATGCAATCATTCTATCTATTGAATTTTTGTCAGTTAAAATTTATGGAAAATTGTTTTCTCTCTTCTATTCAAGTTCCTACAAAATATCCTTGATTTTGCATCTTGGCCAGCAAAGGCTCAAATATTTGCCCTTTACAGAATACATTTGCTGGTCTCCATACAGAAAAGAATCAGTAAAATTTCCAGGTGCAATTTGTGGTCTGTGGAGCATCTGTCTTAGCATTACCTGAGAACATGCTAGACATGCTAATTTTGGGGGGACTGAATCAGAAACTCTGGAGATGGGAGCCAGCCATATGTGTTTAACCTGTCCTCAACTTGATTATAATGCACAGAGAATTTGCTAACCTTTGCCTAGAAATGTTCTTAACTGTTGAATTTTGAAGTAAAATCATGATCCTTTAATGTTTTAGTTAACTTGGATCAAACTTCAAGACCCCTTGACATTACCGATAAAATATTGTCCAGTAGGAGAAGAAAAATGCCAAGTAACATATCTTTCTTTGGAGAGGATATGGGCAAAAGGAAAACGTAGAGAGAAATTTTAGATAAGGAAATTATAATTCTGTCTCTCATTATTTATAGTTTGTCAATAGGTGTTGCTTGACCTAAACTAAGTAAAAGTAAACTAAATCAGTATATGTCATTTTTTTCTACTTTTTCTACTTTTTTCTACATTTGATATCATTATACTTTAGACACAGAATATGTATAGTTGTGTTGAAATGGCAGTCCTGATTTTCTTGCTGCTTCAAAGGATGATATAATGGTCAACCAAAGGAATGTGATCAAGATAGTTTTCCCCTCAGCTTTGACTAAACTTCAGATGGATTTCTTGCAGACTAGAGGCCCCTGACCTCACTTTTCTTACTGAATTTACTTTAGAAAACTTACAATTATAAATTCTTTCTCTGTTCCTTTGAAATATATGTAAATCTTCTCCCAGCCTCTCCTCAGTATTACCAGAAATGTCTTTCTCAAGGACCTGAGAACCATCCCTTTGAAATATACATTTCAAAGGACATAACACTCCTGTCGCTCAGTCTCTGTGAGAGGCTAAAAGCCTAACTTCAATGGGTGCTGGTTATCAAATACAGATGGCCTAATCACAGAGGAAAGCACTGGCAAACTCTGGGATAACTTGCTGTGCTCAAGGTAGCTCAGTGATCAAACTCCTCACCCCTTGTCATCCCCCCCGTGCTTTTCTATTTGATCACACCAGACCCTAAGAACCTTCCTGCATTTGGTTTCATTGAAATTGAGTTCACTTTCTCTCCATTATTACAATAGTCTTCAATAAAGTCTTCCTTGGCTGTTTAACTTTGTCTAGTGCAACTTTTACTTTGTCAAATAAAATGACAAAAATTTGAATTCTGGGTTTGAAGGATTTGCTCAGGAAATACCCTCCCCAATATTGAGAGAAGATATTAGCTAGAGAATTTTCCTTTTTTGGTAGAATGCTATATATACCGTATGAGTTACACATATAAATGCTGTGAGAAGACAAAAGAGATTATAACTTTTCTTAGAGTGGTCAGGGAAGACTTTTGAGAGGAGGTGATATTTGAGGGCAAGGAGCACCACATGTGTTTCAATTATCAGGTATCCCTAGAGTCTGGCACAGAGATTGACCAAGGGTAGACACTTGATAACTTTTTATAGAAAGAGTGAATTGATAGCTGGATGCATATATAAATAATGAAGATCCAGAGACCCTATCTTGAGGAGTACTCGTATTGAAAAGCATAACGTGGAAGTGAAGAAGACAGGGAGTTTTCAAATAGTTAGAACTGAAATAAAGTCAGAATTAGGAAAGGCATTTTCAGGAGGAGTGGTCATACATAAAGCCGAATAATATAGACTATCTTGGAAGGTGTGGTGTTTTGGATAAAGTAGGCATATAGTTATAGACATCATTTTAAAACTCTGCTTAAAAAGGGGTTAAAATTCAACATGAGAGCATAAATGCTAACACTAAGAAAAAAAAACTTACGTTTTGGACAATCCTCTAACTGATTTCTTTGCTTGTCTTTCCCAGGCTAGTTGACCTCTATCACTGACACATGTCTGCAAAATGTCTCCTGAAGAATATTAGAAGCACAGGTTCTTTTGGTCTTTCTGTATTTTTTTAAATGCTTTATGTCATATTTTTGATGCTATTGAGCTTCTTTTGCTTTTTAAGCTTCCATTGACCATTATGTTATTGGATTTTTGGTATTTATGTTTTTAAATTAAATTTCTTAGTGGCAGTAACTTCTCTATGTCTAGACTGGAAATTTAAGTTTTTGTGTGTTTTTAAATTTTTTTAACATCTTTATTGAAGTATAATTAACATCAAATAAAATGTCTATGTTTAAATGTTCTCGTATATGGAAAGGCACATGAGTATCATTTCTGTCTCTTTCCCTCCTGTGTAAAATGAGGACAATGATTCCTTTTTACCTAAGATAGACACCAATTTATTTTACATTTGTAACAAGTTCTTTAGTGCTGTGTCCGTGCTGTACTTCCCCTTTTGGGGGAATTTCTCCCATGATTCTTGTCTCAGGATTTAATCAGGGGTTAACACTTTCTTACAATTCTTGCTTTTTAACCATTGTAATATTAAAAGTTCAACATCCGATCACTGTGGTCCAATCAGTTTTTACCTGGGATTATTAACATCTTCTTTTCTATTCAAACTTCCATAAAAAAGTGAGTTTGGTGCTTCTACTAACAAAATAACCCTCCCATTCCCCAACTCTCTGATAGGCTAGAAGACCAATGTGAAGCCAATATGGAGAGAAATAGATATGAGAATTACTGGGAAAGATTACTGTGAGTGAGTCCCATTACCGTCTTTCCTAATGCAAGTCCCACATTTGGCTTTCCTCTTTTGTTTGGTTCAGCTGGTTTTGTACGAGATCCATTAAAGTCTACATTTATACATTAATACTTAAGCTACTTTGAGTTGGATGTCTGTGACTGTCAAATAAAACCTATAACTCAGAGATTTCATTTGAAGGGTGCTGGAGAATCATAAGAAAGGTACGTAATAACTGAAAACACTTTTGAGATATTAATTTCACAGTAACTTGAAAAATTGTTTTTTTAGATTTCTCTGGGTTTTAGTTTTCTCATTTTTAAAATAAGGAAGCAGAAATACATTTTTCTTTAAACTGAAATTGTCATAATTAGTATTTATGAGTCTATTTTAAAAAATGACATTTACACTTAGAGCAGTTTTTTTTCCCTTATGACAAGTTTAGCTTTATTATGCAAGTTTTTTATTATGTTATGTTAATCACCACACATTACATCACTAGTTTTTGATGTAGTGTTCCATGATTCATTGTTTATGTATAACACCCAGTGCTCCATTCAGTACGTGCCCTGTTTAATACCCATCACCAGGCTAACCCATCCCCCCTACCCCCTCCCCTCTAGAACCCTCAGTTTGTTTCTCAGATTAGCAGTTTTAAGTTCACAACAAAATTGAGCAGAAAGTACAGAAAGTTACCGTATACCCCCTAACCCAACACATGCACAGCCCCTTCTATCAACATCTGGCACCAGAGTGGTGTATTTGTTACAATCTACAAATCTACAGTATTATTATTATCACACATTATTATCACACAAAGTGCATAGTTTGCATTAGGGTTCATTCTTGGTTTTGTGCATTCTATGAGTTTTGATAAATGTAAATGACATGTATCCACCATTATAGTAGCATACGGGAATAGTTCCACTACCCTAAAAATCCTTTATGCTCTGCCTATTTGTTCCTTTCCGTCCCACTAACCCTTGGCTATAACTAATCCTTTTATTGTCTCCATGCTTTTGTCTTTTTCAGATTTGTGATTCCATTTTAAAAATCACTTCTAAAGAAACGTCTACACTTTTATTTCTAGAGTATATAGTTCAGGGATTTGGGAGTCTAATCTAAAAAGAGTAGCAAGGTAATGGAAAGGATGGATTCAGTGCTCCAAAGGATGTAACACCAGCAACTCTGTGACCCACACACACATGGTATAGGGTGATAAAAAACGTATACTTGGATCCCTCCACTCCCACAAACACATCCATACACAGATGCAAAAACACAAGACTGCCCAGATTCAGGTCACATTTTGGCAAATATGAATTCTTTAAAATGTCGTAAAGGAAAACCAATATCTTTCTTTCTCCTGGTAGCCATTCGGTGTCCATGACTCCCAAAATGTCCTCCTCATTTTTATCTCCATGTTTTCCTTTCCTACACTTGCTGGTTTTTCCTGCTAGCGCCCTGGAGAGGCTGCATGGTGACCAAAAGTGGTTCACTGCCATAGGAGGCAGAACATAAGCCCCACACCAAGCATTTTAGTCATTCTCGACGTTTGGCTGCCAAGCTGGGGCTGTTGTCATGCAGGTTGCTTTCATAGAGATCGTCAACATCAACCATTACCTTGCACAGTTTCACCACAGTTCTCTTCGAACTTCTGCTATTTTTTCAGTGCCATAGTGTGTATCAGATTTAGGATACTCACTGGCAATTTGGGCCTCAACTGTTTAATACAAGATGCTAATTTTATATCTATAATAAGACATTATATTCTTGGGCCTTTTGATCATTTGTGTTGGCCTGACAAATGCATATTTTCCCTGTAGGCAATTTACATGGGAAGCCAAGTTATAAGGAATTTTCCTTATGAGCAAAGAATAAGAACAGTTGGAATCAGAAGAGGGGTTTGAATGTTAAGGAGCATCAGAATGAAAGCCTGAGGTTTTCCTATCCCAAATAAGTTTACTACTACCAGTAAGAGTAATAGTCATTTCAACATACACATATTCTTAGGATGTTACTTTCCCTAGAAAAGTGAATTGACAGGAGTAATCAGTTTTTGTCTCCTGTGGTTCTGCTTCATATGCACTTTTGCCCCTACGTGGACATGTTTTAATTGACACCATCCTGCTTTAGATGTGTTGCTATAGAGAGAGAGAGAGAGTAGGCAAAGTGCTTGGAATAGCTCTTCATGCCTGGAGTCAGATGATCTGGGAGCTAACTGAATGTTATCTTTGCTAGCTGTGTAACACTGAGCATGTTACTTAACTTGGCTACATTTTGGTTTTCTTATATATAAAATGGTGGTAGCAACAACTCATTTTCCAATTTCCAGTGACTGAAATCACTCATAAATGTAAACAGCAATACTAATGTTAAATCAAATTTTAATCATCTAATTTGACTGGAGATAATTTTTGTTTCTTTACTGTGACAGCATATCTTTTATTTAACTCAAGATGTGTGATTTATATAATTTATATATCAGGGGGAAAAGGAGGGATATTGCAATCAGTGTTGAACATAGGCATTGAAGGTTTATGTCCAATCAGGTTGAGGATGATATGATACTATCTGAGCACTAAGGATATAAGGGAGCTAGTTGTGAGTCAGAGGATAATGGAACAGATGAACTTGCAGAATAGAAAGCCAGGAAAAAGAAACCACTGAGATGAGTTACAAATCCACCATTCTTGCTGCCTTTTCTCAAAACCAGCTTTTGCTGAATTTACATCTGACATTTTTTTTAGCCTTAAAATATATTCTTTGGGGCACCTGGTTGGCTCAGTTGGTTAAGCATCCGACTCTTGATTTCTACTCGGTCATGATCTCAGGGTCATGGGATCGAGCCCTATGTTGGGCTCCGTGCTCAGTGGGGAGTCTGCTTTAGAGTTTCTCTCTCTCTGCCCCTCCCCCCACTCGCACACTTGGTCTCTGTCTAAAAGAGATAAATAAATCTTTGAAAAAATATATATTCTTTTTTCTTGAGCTATTTTGAGAGGTTTACTCTTTCTTGAGAATAATAATTTAGACCAGAGTGGAGAAAAACTTTTGATGACTTTCTCAATGTGTATATGTATATGTATATGTATATGTGTGTGTCTTGGCAGACAGCCTACACGTATCGGGTGTTGCATTCAGGTGCCATCAACTGTGATGAGATCAATCAACAGTAGGCATAATATATTCAAGAGCTGAAAGACACCACTCCAAAGGCCAAGTCCCATAATCTTTCAAAGGTTGAATGCAAATTATTAAGATAATGACATTCTGTTTTATTAACAAGCTCAGAGAAGAATATTGATTATTATTGCTTTGACTTCTGGTTTGCATTAGGTGGTAAGAAAATTCCAAAGTTAGACCCCCTTTCTTATCTTTTTCAGAACTGTTTCATGTAAATGTCCTGGCTTTTAAATAGGTTTCTTTTCCACATTCATGTTTGAGATTTCATAGCATTGAGCAAAATCATACTTTAAAAAAATTTAAAAAAAAATGCTCAGAGATTTCTGGTTCTGGTAACGTGGCGGACAGAGAATTCAGAATCCTTACTGAATAGCCAGAAGCTTTGGGTAAAGTGCATTTTTAAAATTGTTAATTACCCGACTGTGTTCATCAGAATGAGCTAACTTTACATACTAGACAAAAGAGAAAACCAAAAACTACAGTGATAAAGGCCGGAAGTGAGGTAGCCCAATGTAGGGTGGAGGTTGGGGAAAGGACAACCAACCCAGCAAAGGCCTTGGTGTTCTACAGCTAGGTTGTGAGAGACATGGTCCTTGTTCTATACAAGGCAGGGAACTGGAGAAACACTGCTCAAGATAGTGACATGAAACATTATAGTTGTCACACGGGGGATGTGTAGGAAATTCAGAGTGCATAGATATCCCCTTGGGGACCTTGAAAAATGAGGCATGACCCTGGTCAGGAAAGAAGAGCCTAGACTTCAGCTGGAGCAGCAATGGCAGCAATAGAAGCAGCAAGGAGAGGTGCTCCTGATCTGAGAAGATGACAAGTGTGAAATCACTGAAACAGCAATGAGTATCAGAGCCATGAACAGACAGAAGAGTTGTAAGTAAACACACAAGGTGGTGAAGATTGGCTAGCCACTTCAAAGGAGAACATATTGGCCATCAAACAGAACACAGAAGCCACAGAAGGACCCTGTGGAGGACAGAGGAGACCTGTGGGCTAATATCCTAAAGTACAACGTCTGTGACTCAGAGACAAGTTGTCCACGTATCGCCCACATAATTTCAATTTCCACAGATAACGATGTTAGTTGGAAGAGGATTTAAAAAACCAAGGGTAATAAAGTTTTCTCAATGAAAACTGGAGATTCAGAAATCAAACACTTTAAAACCACTACCCAAAAGACTGCCAAGGAATCGTTAACAAACTTAACATCCTTGAAAACCACTAAGCTTTGCATGACATATGAAGGTTCTCTTTACTTTTTCTGAGGTATGTTGGGGAAGTTTTTCAGCTCTGTAGTCCTGCTCAAGAAGGCACAGATTCAATAATCTTCTAAGAGTCAGTAAACTAAACTAGGAGCCACACAAGTGAACTATAAATACGGATATGTCTCTCCTCCCAAACTCTAGAGAGCTTCACATATATAATCTCATTGTTTCTTGCTTTAAGAAACTGCACCTGCCATGAGAATTTATTTCTAGTATTTTCCTTATTTTTGGCACACATTACTGCAAGTAAGAGTAACATATTTATTGGGATTTTTCCATGAAGCCTGTTGAAGGGCATTCTTGAAGTTCGATCCAGATTACTATGTATGCACCAAGTAAATATACTAATAGGGCTGATAAAGAATCCAGGATTAATTCAGCAAGACAGGGCTAAACTTGTGACTAAGAACATTAAGATTAAAAGCTTTTTGTACCTAGCCTGAAGATTATGGTCAAAACAGTAATCCTTGCATGCCTGGGTGGCTCAGTCAGTTCAGCATCTGCCTTCAGCTCAGGTCATGATCCTGGGGTCCTGGGATTGAGCCCCACTCCAGGCTCCCTGCTCAGTGGGGAGTCTGCTTCTCCCTCTCCTTCTGCCCTTCCCCCTGCTCATGCTCTCTCTCAGATAAAAAAATAAAATCTTAAAAAAAATAAAAGTAAAAAAACACAATAATCCTTTATCCTTTAATATCTTTAACTCTCACCTGAAATAGAAACCTAAATTTAAATCACTGTTTTGTTTTCACTAGTAATATCTCTCCTCCACTACCTATTCTTGTTAAGGGTTTTCCTTTGCATCTTATAAGGAGAAAAGCTGAAGAGATCTGTACCCTTCCGCAACTGATTTTTTCCCCCTCCCAACCGTACTCAACCCCCCTGACTGAGAAGGAGAGAGACTAACTGGAGAATTTCATTTTCTTAAAAACCATGTAACCAAAATTCATGTTTACATTCCTGCCCTTGTTTCAACTTCCACTGCAACAAAAACATTCACTGATGATAGATGAAAGAATAATTGTCATTGCACCAGTGTACCTCTGCTCTGTGGTTATCACCGCACCCTTGGGGAGCTCTCTTCCCAGGAAGACGGTGTGAGAGAGGACCAGCAGCGCAACCCTGAAGATGCATGTGCTCTAGGGTTTCCGTACTCCCTGGGCACTGCAGATCAAGAGCATTTATACCATGAGAGAGCTTGTAAGTAATGGAACATCTCTGGCCTGTCCCATACCTACTGACATAGAACCTACTTTTCAAAAAGAATCCAGATTATTCACATTGCACATTCGAGTTCAAGAAACACTATCTTAACACATCAGAGCTGCATTCATCTACCAGTCAATTTCTATGTAATTCCCTCCCTCTCTCTTCCTCTTTTTTCTTCTCCCTCTCTTTCCTTTCAAGCATTTATTCTCATCTCTCAACTAACCTGCAATTTTTCCCAGGGGGCGGGGGTGGGGAGTGGGTGGGGAAATCTTGTTTGTTTTTTTCCTCTATGTGTTAGATGGCAACATTGTTGGGAGATAAAGTGCACATGTATTATGAGATAAAAAGAAAACTTTCTGCTCTAAACTCTCACATGGCTCAGTATGATATATTGTCAGATTGTACCTTAAGAAAGCACAAGGAGTCCAACCCAAGGTGATTAAAAGTGAGGAAGGGAAGACAGACTTATCAATGATCAGTGATTTGGCAATGGATTAAAATGCCAGGCACAGGGTCTCCTCATCTGTGGTCAGATCTGAGAGGTAGGAGTTTAGGCAGGTTCCCAGGGAGGAAAACTGAGCAAAGCCATAAGGAGCGGGGGAGGTAAAGTGCAAGGAGAACAACGAATAGGTAGCTAACAGAGATACTTTATCTAAGCCACCATCTTGTCCCTCACAGATTACTAAAGTAGTCTTCAAAATGACCTCCCTCCCTGACCTTCTTCCTGTTCCCTTCAGTTGTACTAGAGCCAAAGCGAACTCATAAACTCTTAAATGGCTTCCATCAAACATATAACAAAATCCATCACTTCCCTGTGGCCTAAAAAGTTAGATGAGACCAATCCCCTCCCGCTCCTTGACCCCCCCCTTACCACTCGTGCCATCACTCACTGAGCGTCAGCTCACTGGCCTGCGTTTTGTTCCTCACACACGTTACGCTGTCAGGAATATCTGACTTTGTATCTCAGCAAGGGACATGCTTTGTGAGCCACCGCTTCCTCAGGACAGTAGAATTCATCCTTGGTCACGTATTACAGTGCCTTTCTTGATAAGTTTCTCTCTTCTAACACTCTTGAATTTTATGAAGAGTAATTCAGTCTGAAAATTAAGTACTAAGTATCGTTGTGACCATGCTTATCTTGACTACTGCTTTATCCTAGAGTCTTGAGTTATACGTTTGCATAGTAAGAACTCGGTAATTTTTAAAGTTCTTAATGAGTGTCCTCTTTGTCAGGTTCATGCATTCTCTCATTTGACATGTAGTAGAAGCCAATAAGTTTGATATTAAAAATCACCATTTTATAGATAAGGAAACTGGACCTCAAAAAGATCACTTAGTCAAAGCATGCCTGAGGTTCAGCTCCAAGTTTTACTAATATGAAAGAATTGGCTCAGTCTATCTCTGAAAATCAGTCAGTCTAGTCAGGGAGTACTAACTAGGTGGAGGTGATTTGTCAGGGGTATGGATGACCAGAAGTAGAGAACTGTATTAAATGGACTCGAGAAATACTTTATAAATCTTGTTTCTTCATTTCTGAGAGTCTGTGAGCTACTTTCCAATGAATGTGAGCATACATTTGACCAGCTTTCTATATTCTTCAGTTTGATTTCAGCTCCTAAAATAAATCCTTAATGTGTGACCTCATATTAGATTCCTGGAGCACAGTAAAATGTAGAGGGCAGGAAAGCAAAAGGAAGAAGCATTACTTTAGGTCAGATCAAGTATTCATCTCTGTCGTTTTATCTTCACATCATGTATGCAGGTGACTAATTTTATTCCCAATCCCCTTAATAAAGCTGAGACTCAGAATGGGAACACCCTTCGCACTAGGGGCACATGGCTAGACAGTAGTAAAGTGGCATTCCCACTCGGGTCAGTCTGTCCACACTATTACACTGCCTCAGTAGAGGGCTTGGACACACCCATCCCAGGGTATTCATATTCTTCTGGGCTTGGTGGGGAGAAAAGTGGATTTCATTCTGCATTCCAGGAAGGACTTAAGTAGAGCAGGGGCAGTGATGAGACTGACTAAACGAAGGGAAGAAATGATGTAGATGAATTCACTCTGACAAAAGCAGAGTGTGCGTAAATCTGTGGTATCAGACCTGGGTAAGCATAGGAAAGATTTGAGGGGATTTATTTAAAAGTGCAAATTTCTGAACCACATCCTTGAATAATAGAATGGGACTATTCAGGGGTGGTGCCCAGGAGTATGGGTTTTTCCTTTTTTTTAATTATCCCAATGATTCTAAAAATTATGACGTTCAAAGAGCCATTGATTCAGCTAATCCTTCTGCTGTTTCTGGGCATGAGTTCACTTTTTATTTTTAGGGTCTGTCAGTGGTCTACCATTTACTAGAGGTTAATAGCTTTAGTTCCGTGCTATAAACAGAAACAAAGAAATTAAAGGAGCTCAGTATCGCCTTTCGGAGATTTGTTCATTCACAAATTCATTGATTCTAGTGTAGCACGTAAGAACTTGTGTTCAAGAATCAGATTGCTTTGGGGTCTAATATCAGCAATGGAAATTACTAGTACAGGGATTTTAACAGGCTACTAAATGAATGCCTCGAAGCCTCTAAGTTGTGCAATGGTAGTATAACTACTTCTTAAGGTTGGTGTTATGCTTAACAGAGATCATAAATGAAAAGTGTTCAGGCATTACCTTATATTTAGTAAATGTTCAATACATATTCACTATTACTTACTGGGCATCTAAGAAGAACCAAACGTTTTGCTAAATGTAAAAAGTAAGATAGAAAGTGGAGTTGTAAATGATATCCTTTGTGTACAGTCTACCTACTTCTTCAGAACATTTCTCTCATGTCTCTCTTTTATGTAAGCTGCATGTGGAGAGGTAAATCATAATTTCTTTTTAAAGCTTAGGAAGACAGACCATTAGTTCCCATGATAATCTTCCATACCCACCAAAAGAGAAAGAAATGGATAAAAACTCTTTGTGAATTGATCTCTTGTCTCTTAGAATTAGAAACTGAATTGTGTATTCTGACATTCACTTTCTCAGAAGTGCCATTTTCCAAAATTTTTTAGATAGATAAGTGGTAGATACTACAATTGCTACTATAACTTTATTTCAATCTCCATTCAGTAAGTATAACTTTATTTCAATAACTTTATTTCAATCCCCATTCATATGAATTAAATGCCTATTCTATCCTAACCTCCATTGTATAGCTGTCAAAATCCCTGCCCCCATGGAGTTCGCATTCCAGTGAGAAGTTAATGATAATAATAATAGTAATAATAATCATACCATAATATATGAGTAAATAATAAAAGAAGCCAATAATGAACCAACCTAATTCCATATAAAGACAAATGAGCAATGCACACACGCAAACACACACACACACAAATTGGAATGAAGTAAGGGTCACTATTACTAGACTAGACACCAATAAACCTTCAAAATCTCTGATAAGATGACATGTGAACAGCAGAGACCAGAATAAGACAAATCAACTGTGATTCTGGGTAAAAAGGTGGAAGACTTGAAAGATGTGATTGAAATGCTTGATAATGAGTCCTAAATATCACATATCAATACATAACACATACACACACACACAACCAAAATCCTTTTGAACAAAAGAGAACATTATAGTTGGGTGAGTTTAAAGTAACATGTATTCAGTGAGGAAATAGTCTTCTAGTTTCTGAATAAAATTAGAATTGACACAGAGAAGTGGATCATATGCAAAATATGTGAAATGAATATTAATGGCTATTGAATTTATAACCCATACCTTAAAATTCACTCAGATGTAAGAAGATGAAGCAAATAAAAATGTATCACAGTAGATAATCAACACTCTATTTTCAAAATTAAAGTGTAATACTTTGGGGAACCTGGGTGGCTCTGTCGGTTAAGTGTCTGCCTTCAGCTCAGGTCATGATCCCAAGGGCCTGGGATTGAGTCCCCTGGGGGCTCCCTGCTCTATAGGGAGTCTGCTTCCCCCTCTGCCCCTTTCCCCACTTGTTCTCTTTCTCAAATAAAAAAATAAAATCTTTAAAAAATGTAATACTTTGATCACCACATCCCTAGTGTGAGATAGCTCACTGATACATAATACCAGAAAGTAAGAAGCATATTCTGATAGTTACAGAATGCTATTGTTCCGTAACCACTAACTTAAGTGACAGTCTAACAAACAAAGATATTAGGAGGAGGCATAAATAACAACAGAAAATATATTTTCATTAACTAAGTATTGCTTAAGCATCTACTAAGCAATGGCTACTGGACATAGATTCTGATTAATATTTCTAAACCACTGTATAAAAGCTAAAACTGTAATGGGCCCTACCTACTTTGCTATGGCTTTCTTTAATATTATCTCTCTCAGTATTTATTAATCTGAACGTTTCAATGCCTCTCTCCTTTACCTTCCCTTCTTCTACTATCCAAACTTCACTTACGCCCAACATCTATAACTCTGAGCTCAAGGACACTTTTGAAAGTGTGGGTGGTAGGGGCGCCTGGGTGGCACAGTTCGTTGAGCAACCAACTCATGATTTTGGCCCGGGTCTTGATCTCAGGGTTGTGAGACTGAACCCTGCATGGAGCCCCGCATCGAACTCTGCACTTAGTTTGGAGTCTGCTTTGGATTGTCTCTCTCCCTCTGCCCCTACTCCTCCTGCTCTCTCTCTCTCTCTCAAATAAATAAAGAAATCTTAAAAAAAAGAAAAAGAAAGTGTGGGTGGTAGCCATCATCCCACCCACTGGAAGAGGTAATTATTGGAACTCAATAACTTATATAAACATACCCATTGTACTGATGCTTCATTAGTAGTTAGTAGTGGTAGCACTAGTACTAGTAGTAGTGATTAAGCAGATACTTTTCACACTGCCTTAACAGTGTGATAAGACTGTAAGCAACTGGCTCAACATCAATTATTTTATGTATAATTTTTTTAAGAGGATGATTCATAAGTAATGGGATAGTACAAAAAATACATTTAGTAAACTATAAATTTGTCCCCCAGATCAAGACAAAGCATAAAAGCCAATAGACACTGGATAACGTTATCCCATGAGACCATACATTCTAATAGTTATCTTTAAGGTTGGTTTAAAATTTAATGTTTAAGACTCAACTAGAGAGAATAAACTGATGGTTTCCAGAGGAGAGGTGGAGGAGTGGGTGGGTGAACTAGGTGATGAGGATTAAGGAGGCACTTGTGATGAGCATGGGGTGCTGTATGGAAGTGTTGAATTACCATATTGTCCACCTGAAACTAATATTACATTGTATGTTAACTAACTGGAATTTGAAATTAAATAAATAAATAAATAAATAAATAAAGTTAAGGTTTATATCATTGCCTTTAACACCCATGTATGGCTTAATATAGAACAATAGCTACACATTGCACCAGAGTTCTGCCCGAGAACTTGTTTTTGAACCATCCTCAGTGAGAATATATAATATGCGATGTTCTCCCCTCCTCCTTAGAATGTCAAGGAAGACTCAGACGTACTGGAAAGATTATTTGTTAGGAGGAAAGGAAAGATCAGTATCTGCTATTCTCCAAATTTTCTCTAGATTCTCCTAAAAACAATCTCCTAGGACTGTTTTCTCTACAAAGTTTCTGCTTTCAGAGTGTCCTTAAGCTGTAAAAATAGTGAGAACAAGTGAATTGTAATGTTTCTTTTACATTGGAAACCGCATTTTCATGATTATATAAACTCCCCCTGTTACTCTAAGACAAGTATTCCAGGTGACTGGGATATGTATCAATAATAATGGTTAAGAATGTGGGCTCTAGCAATAGACCATGTTCAATTTCAGTTTCACCACTTGCCAGCTAGTGGTTGAGTTTGTTACTTTAAGTAAGTAACTTAGTTAAATCTCTATGTGTCAATATCCTTGTGCATGAAAAGGGGGCTAAATATTATTCCTACTTCCTAGGGCTTTCATGAGATTGAAACACAGGATACCTGTAAGTTACATGGAACAGTGCCTTGCACTGTAGAAGCATTTAATAGATGTTTTCAAGGTGCAGCATGGTCAAGAAGGACAGAGCATGAGCTCCTGGACTCATGGTTCCTAAAGATATGACCCATCAATAATTACTAGAGCTTCATAAAAGCTTTTTATAGTGGAAAGAAGTAGAAAGTATAGCAGAGGTTCCAGCCACGGACATCTCTGCAGTCTTTTGTTTTCTTAGTAATTTAATCCTCATTGTCCTCATCTGTAGAAAAGGTTTTATGATTCTGACCAATTTGAAAATTTCCAAAAGTGCCAATCAGTCTGCCACTGGTGTATAAAATTAGTCCCATAATGGATTCTTTAAACTTAAAGCTTTGCAGCCCTCAGTGCATTAAAATAGTCAAATTTTTGTTTGTTTATTTGTTTTAAGGGGAGGGGTGAAATAACGCATGGTGCCTGGTAGTGAAGAGCAAAGAATGAAAATGGCAACATAGTAAGTGAAAGAGACTTTAGTGTTGTTTTAGGCTCTTATTTCCTGGACCGTGAAAGCCAGACCAACAAATCAAGAGTGTCAGGTTTTACTGGAAACTTCTATAAGAGAATAGCATTTCTTTTCTTTTTTCTTTTCCTTCCTTTCCTTCTTTCCTTTCCTTTCCTTTCCTTTCCTTTCCTTTCCTTTCCTCTCCTTTCCTCTCCTCTCCTCTCCTCTCCTCTCCTCTCCTCTCCTCTCCTCTCCTCTCCTTTCCTGACCATCTGTCTTCTTAACATCATAACTCTTTTCTGGCATTCTCAACATACCAGCACTGGCCTGGAAAACCTCCCTTGGTAGGCACAAATCAACCCCAAATCCCTAAAGCCTAGCCACACTCTTTTCACCAAGAACCGACAACTTTAAGGGTCCTTACCTGTGGCTTTGAAGTATATAATTATTAGCTATAATCATCTAACCTTGTAAAAAGAAAGTAAAAACACTTCACCATCTAATAATCCAAAATTCTTACTTTAGCAGAAATATTTTGGGCCCACTCATCTTGCTATTTGGTTCATATACTTCAGGTCAATTCTCTCACCTTTAAAAAAAATTCCTCTTTATCTTCTCTTTTTCTTAATCATTGTTTACAATCTCATTTTTGTCCTTTTTCACACACTTTGTCTCTGTATTCCCCCCCTTTAAAAAAGTTGTTACTAGTAGAAATCTAGAATCTGGATCTCTCTCAAATTAAGCCCTAAAATATCCATTTTAAACAATAAATCAATAAATTCTCTCCTGTGCATCCAGTTTGATCCTACTTACATCACTTACTGGCTGGGATTGGGATGATAATCACTCAAATCCTTGTCTTTGTTCTGTGTGATCCAGACATTGCTAGTTACAACCTCACATTTTAGCAAAGAGAGAAAAGATCATCCAATTTATAAGAATCTGGCTGATAATCCAGCCACAGCTTGATAATGGTTTATTTTAGACAGGGGAATGGATACAGCTGCACTGAAACAAAAATGGGCCATTTTGTCCTAGGTTGTCTTATGCACACTCCCACTATGCTAATACCGGGCCTGTCAATTTTCTACTGTATTTTTCATATCTGTTATTTTGCTCTACTTACACATGATAAGTCTTAGTAAAACTGCCGCAATTTAAAGTGTCTTTTTTTTTTTTTTTTTGGTGTTTTTAGAAAGAGGATATTGAGAAAATCGATTTCCCATGATGTGGCTATAAATATATAAGCAACTTTTGTATATGAAATGAAGCAGAGAACGAACAAAACTGCTTTTAATATTTTTTTTAGATTTTTTAGATGACTGCTTTTAAAACCCAGATTATAGAATATCCTTATAATTTGTTTTTCCTCAATGACAGAGGGAGTTAGAACATAAATCACTTAAGTTGTAAGGATATATGTTTTTTGGATTTTCACACCCAGTCAAAGTATTTATATTTATATGTCGATTATTTTAAATCCTTTTTTGCATATGGTGTCTCTTTAATTCTTACCTTAAACCCCTGAAGGTGACTGGTTTTACCAATCAAGCCTTCAAAGAGAATCTTGAAGCTCAGTCAGTGAACATTTGTCTCAAATACACAGCTTGTGCACAGAAGACCCAGATGCTAAGATTAGTTTTCTGTATCTAAATCCAGTGCTCTTTCGAGTTTTAACACACTGTTTTCCCCTATGAATGAGGTAGTCAGTCCTACGAATAAGTAAAGCATTATAATGATTATTCTTATAAGCATCACTATGGTAATTTTTAATGTAACAGTACTGAAACTATGTTTTAGAAATATTTTCTTTTTGTAGAAAAATTGCATCCCAGGGCGCCTGGGTGGCTCAGTCGTTGGACGTCTGCCTTCGGCTCAGGTCATGATCCCAGGGTCCTGGGATCGAGCCCCGCATCGGGCTCCCTGCTCCGCGGGAAGCCTGCTTCTCCCTCTCCCACTCCCCCTGCTTGTGTTCCCTCTCTCGCTGTGTCTCTCTCTGTCAAGGAAATAAATAAAATCTTTAAAAAAAAAAAGAAAAATTGCATCCCAGGAACTGTCTGGCTCAGGCCGGTATACAGAGGATAATGTCACATGATAAACACCATTTTACTCCGTTACAAAGGTGAAGAAGGTGGAAGATGAGAGTATGTACTCTGGCACCAAATTACCTTGGAATCTACCTTGGCTCTGCCAGTCACTACATGTCTGATGTGCGGCAATTACATAATCCCTCTGTGCCACAATTTCCTCAACTGGAAAAGAAGAAGTTTCTATGTCGTAGCATTTGTAATGAAGACTAAGCTAGCTAATCTACATAAAGTGCTTAAAACACTGCCTGACACATAATAGATGCTGAAAAAAGCATGTGACTGAAAATATAGATGAGACTGATTATGTGCTTTCAATTAAAAAATCTAAAAAGACTTTCAGCCTATTATTTGCTTGTGTAACTGAAAATGAGTTCACATTTGGCTCATTGAGGTCATAATAGAACTAAGTCCTCTATTCTGTTTGTTGCTATTACACAATACATGAATATGTACTCAATCTTGAAAGGCGGCATTAATCAGAATAGTAATTACTCTGAGAAGGCTATAAAAACAAGAGTTCATCTTTCTTTTATCAAGGAATAGCACAACTCTCAGACATTTTGAGGTCTGCTTCAACTTTACTGAAGTAACAATATCAGCAATGAAGATACTTTGTATTTTCCTGACCTTTGTCTTCACTGTGTCTTGTGGTCCATCAGGTAATATTTGTTAATATGAAAAAGGAGGGAAGAACAAAATGTTTTTTATAAATGCTTTACTCTGGAAAAAGTCAAACAATTAAATTGCTGTTAGGAGACTCCACATGAACCTATAATGCAATTCACTCTATTTTACATGAAAGAAGAAATGAATTGGACTGATAGTTGAGAAAATAAAGGGGGAAAAAAAAATTCCCAGGATGTAGAATTAAACCTGTTCGTTATTTTGTTTGATGAGACTATGACTTCTTACATACTTCCTACTGCCTTCTCTTTTTAAATGTGACTTAATGAACTGATACTCTAGCTGTTGTCAAAATTAAGCTTTCTGCAACTGGTCCAGTAATTTTGGGGGGAGAGGGGGTGTTAGAGGTAGATGGTTATTTAGAACACAAAACAGGTAGACTATTTTTTCCACATTTTTTTCTCTTTACTTTTGAGGAAGCATGCACAGATTAGATACTTAATGATATTCCATTTAAAAAAAAAGCTAGTGGCAAAGGAAATATTGTTGGATAAATAAGTATTTATATTGTCACAATTTGTAGGGGATAAAATGTGAACTTTTTAATATAATTGCCTGGACATGATTTTAGAAACTGAATGGTTTACCTCTATACTTTAAACAACTTTATATGCTTGTCTGTCTATCTATTACCTATCCACCTATTTATGCAAGGGGATTAAATCTGGATTTATGATCATAGATACTTTTTCTTAGTTTCACAGAAAAAAACAAAAGAAGATGTAGAGAGAAAAAGAGAATGTTATCTTGTTCGTGGTGCTTGCAAGACTTCATGCAACAGTTGGGAGTACATATATAATTACTGCAGTACTGAGCCCTGCTGTGTTGTACGGGAATACCAAAAGCCAGTCCCTAAACCCATCAATACCACAGGGGATATACTGTAAATTAAATTATAGGTCTACCATACTACATAACACTAACTTGTAACATTACTGTTAATAAAAATGAACTTTCTACTTTTTACCCATCTATTTTCATGTGGGTGTCCTCTGGCCTCCTCAATTACACAACTATATTATGGCGGCTAGTGAGTTCAATGTTGGGTTAGGTACAAGAGATGTAAAGAAGAGTGGTAGCTTATTTATTAAACTGGCAGAAGTTCTCCTCTGCCCACATGACAAACACCTTTCATCTTTAATGCTTCCCTCTACCTCTGGCCTGCTTATTTGCCCTGTACAGTAGCCTCGTTATTTTCATATGATCTTTTAGGCATCAGTCATCAATCATGGTTTATGCTACCTTTCCATAATTTCAGCAAAATGTGCTTGAGTCTTAGACACAAAGTCATAAACACCTTAATCACATAATAAGACACTATTGGTGATGTATTTATAAGAACAATCAAACAAAACTCAACAGGGAGTAAAATGTGATGAGAATAAAAGCAAGTTAAAAACACTTTTAAAGGATTTTTTTTTCTTATTATAAAGTATAAGAAAATTTGGAAGAATACAAAAATATCCAAAGATAACAAAGAAAAGTCATTTCTAATTCTAAAGCTAACCTTTTATCATAATTAACTCTGAACATAGGCAGCCAATCCAAGGGTCTTCTCTTCAGGTCCTTAAGAATTTTATTTAACTTCTTCGTATATAATTCAGTGTTTAATACTTCTGTCCTTGTCCCTATCTTCAATGAACTCATTGTGTTTCCAATTTTCCGCATTTCACATTAATCCTACCATAATATTGAATTAATATTGACATGACTTTCTTATGAATTATAAAGTTTTCTATCAGCAAATACTTGATGTGTAGAATTTAAAGTCTCCACTGAGTGTATTTTTTATCTATAGCTACAGCACAGATCTGGAAAATACAAAAATTTAGGTGAGAATTCTGATCTAGAGAAAATGTAAGAAGTTCAGTGAATTTGAGGTTTAAGAGGAAATGATAATTCCAAGTTTTCTTACTTGAATAAAATACTGAACACTGCAATCATTCACTAGGAAATATAGCAAGAGACATAGATTTTTGGAAAGGAACATGTATGGCATGTTGAGTTTAGACTTTTTAGCTATACACAGGTGTGAAGCTTGGGACAGAAAAATGTGCTTCAAATATAGATTTCAGGAGCCATTAACAGAAGCAATGGGATAAAATCACCCAAAAGACTACCACAGATTGATGAGAAGGAAAAAAATGTCCAAAATTCTAAGGAGTAACATTTAAAGTATGTTAAGAAAAATTAGACTCCATAAAGGAGGGTAAGAAGGAGAAGCTAACCAATGAGAACTCACTCCCAGTCTTCATGTCTTCCCAGATGAGGTCTCAGACATAGAAGAAAAGAGGCAACCTATTCCTATTATGCTCTGTGTTAGTTTAGGTTTTTTTTTTAAGATTTTATTTATTTATTTGACAGAGAGACACAGCGGGAGAGGTAACACAAGCAGGGGGAGTGGGAGAGGGAGAAGCAGGCTTCCTGCTGAGCAGAGAGCCCGATGCGGGGCTTGATCCCAGGACCCTGGGACCATGACCTGAGCCGAAGGCAGACACTTAACAACTGAGCCACCCAGGTGCCCCTCTGTGTTAGTTTTTGACCCATACAATCAATGAACATAATAAAATTGTTTTTGTTTTAAACCATCAAGTTTCAGGGTAGTCTGTGGCAAAGCAATATTAGCCAGAAGTGTATATAACTTCCAAACTATAAAAGTTTTTAAAAAAGAAACAACACATAATGAATCATAGGCAAGTCTTCTGAAATGATGGAATAAAGAGATCCAGAATTCTGTCCCTTCATAAAAGCAGCAAAATAGTGGCAAGAAATTGTCAAAATCAGCTTTTCAAGAGCTCTCCAAATTAACCACAGATTTGCAGAAATCCAAGGAGCATTTATTGATTTAAAAAACAAAACAAAACAAAACAATGCTGAATCTCAATAAGAACAGTGAACTTTGTGGCAGTTCAACTGCCCCATTATTGTCCAACTCTTGCCTCACCAAGTAGCCTTGACATCCAGCAGCCGCCCAATCAAGGTAGCTGTGAATATACAAATAATATCTATAACTCAATAATAAAAACACACTAACCCAATTATAAAATGGACAATGGAGTTGAATAGACATTTCTCCAAAGAGGATATATGAATGTTCAATAAGCACATAGAAAGGTATTTAATCTCAATAGCCATCAAGGAAATGCAAATCAGCACTACAGTGAGTTACCACTTCCCACCCTCTAACAGAGTTATTTATAATGAACATAAGACACATTAACAAATGTTGGTTAGGATATGAAGAAAACGGAACTCTCATATGCTGCTAGTGAGAATGTAAACTGGTGGAAACACTTGGGAAAATAGAGTTCCGGTTCCTGAAAAAGTTAAGCCTGGAATTTTCATTTGATTCTGCAATCCCACTCATAGGCATATATGCAAAAAAATTGAAAAATTGGTCAATGCAAAAACTTGCTCACAAATGTCCATAGCAGCATGATTCATAATAGCCAAAACAACCCAAAGGGAAACAACCCAAATGTTTATAAACTGATGGATAGATAAACATTATGTGGCATACCCATACAATAGAATATTATTTTGGCAACAAAATGGAATAAAGTACAAACTCATGCTACAACATGGATAAAGGTCAGCAGACCTGTCTTGAGAAATATACAAAAATTTCCAGTAGAAGGAAGACTATGAAAGATAGAAATTTGGACCTTCACAAAGGAATAAATTGAGTTACAATTTGTAAGTTTGTGGGTAAATGTAAAATATTCTTTTCCCAGTTTTTAATCTCTGTAAAAGACAATTTACTGCTTAAAACAAAAGTAAAATATATTGTGTGGTTTATTGCATTGCAGAAAGACATGAATGACAATAGCCCAAACTATGGGAAAGGGAAAATATTAGTATAGGATTGTAAGAGCTATACATGAAAGTTAAAGAGCTGTATTATAAACCCTACAGCAAGAACAAAAAAAATATGTGTATAACCAATGGGGTAGATAAAATGTGATAATAAAAAATGTACATATAGGAGAGGAAGGAAAGGGGAACAAAGGAAAGGAGAACAAATAGAAAACAAATAACAAGGTGGCAGTTTTAAACACAACCATATTATAATTTCATTAAGTGTAAATATTAAATGTAAACATACCAATTAAAAGATAGAGAATGTAAGGCAGGATATTATATTAATTCTTTTTTTTTAACAAATTATTCCAAGAAGTAACAGCTTTAAAAACCTTTATTTTCTCATAGATGCTGTGGAAAGCATTCCAGAAGCAGCATAGCTTGGTGCTTCTGTCTCAAGGTCTCTGATGAGATTGCACTAAAGCAGGTGACTGGAGCTATAGACATCTTGATACTCAACGAGGGTCAAAGGATCTGCTTCTAAGCCTGCTCATTTGGTTGTTGTCAGGCTTTGTTCTTGAGAGCTATTGGACATAGAGCTCCAATTCTTTATAACTTATTAAATAGAGGGTCATGGATTCTAACCAGATAATCTGGGCCACTCCATAGGAATTCTCACAACATGGTACCTTGATTCCCCCAGTACAAGTGATGAGAGAGAGAGAGAGAGAGAGAAAGGGAGAGAGGGAGGAAACAAGAGACAGATAGAGAGAGTGACACACACAAAAACAAAGAGACACCGACAAAAAGAGAGCCCAAGACTATAACCACAGTATTTTTAAGCGGTTATAATAAAAAATAAGAGGGGCGCCTGGCCTGCTAGGTCAATTGAGCACCTGAGTCTTGGTTTCAGTTCAGGTCATGATCTCAGGGTCGGGAGATCCAGCCCCTCGTTGGGCTCCTCGTTCAGCACAAGTCTGGTTGAGATTCTTTCCCTCTCCCTCTCCCTTCTCCTTTGCTCTTCCCCCCCCCCCCCAGGCCCCTTGAATGCATACAAAGGCATACATGCTCTCTCTCTCAAATAAATAAATAAATAAATAAATAAATAAATAAATAAAATCTTTTAAAAATATAAGAAAATAAAATAAATAAAATCTTTAAAAATAAAATAAAATAAATCTTTAAAAAATATAAGAAATCTTTCAAACCAATGATTTAAGCCTCCATTTTAAGAACTTAGAAAAAGAAGAAAAAAGAATTTAGAAAAAGAAAGGCAAAATAAACCTCATTTTAGAAACTATATACCTCAATGAAGCCTTTATTTTTACTAGGCAGAAGGAAGGAAATAATAAAATAAGATCAGCAATTAATTAAATTTGAAATGGAGAAACAATAGGAAAAAATCAACAAAAATAAAAGCTGTTTTTTTAAAGGTAAAAAATTGATTTTCAGAAATATCTAACCAGACTGATTAAAAAAAGAAAGAGAAAGAGAAAGAAAGCACAAATGACTAATATTAGGAATGAATAGGAGAAAAGACAACAGATATAAAAAATACTAAAAGAACAGTAAGAGAATACAATAATCAATGATATACCTATACTTTGATAACTGTTATGAAAAGGAAAAATTCCTCAAATGATGTAAACCACCAAGATTCACACAAGAAAACATTTGCAACTTGTATAATTCTATATCCTTTTTTAATAATGTCTATTTACAAATCTTCCCACATAGAAAATACCAGGTATAGATGGCTTCATTGCTGAATTTTTCTAAATATTTAATAATGAAAGCATATTCACTATACACAGAACCCTTTGTATAATAGAATAAGAAAGAATATTTCCCAAATGATATTAGGAGGCCAGCATTATCCATAACAAAACTCAAAAAATGAAATTTCAAGGAGGGGCACCTGGATGGCTCAGTCAGTTAAGCGTCTGCCTTAGACTCAGGTCAAGACCCCAGGGTCCTGGGATTGAGCCCTGCATGGACTCTCACTCAGTGGGGAGTCTGCTTCTCCCTCTCCCTCTCCCTCTGCACCTCCCCTGCTCCTGCTTTTTCTCTCCCTTTCCCTCTCTCTCTCTCTCTCTCTCAAATAAGTAAGTAAAATTAAAAAACAAAAAATTGTTTGGAAATTTACAAGCCCAAAAATAGCCATGATAAATTGAAGAATTGAGAACTAAGTTGTAAAGCTGACACTACTTGATTCCAGATTTTACTCTAATGTTTCAATAACTAAGAGAATTTGGTATGGCCATAAAATAGAAAGAGATTGATCAACGAATCAGAACGTAAAGTCTTGAAACCGATGCCAATATGTGTAGTCAATTGATTTTTTACAAAGTTGTCAAAGATATTCATTTGGATTATATCTTCATTTTTGGAGTTTCTACTCTAGTAAAAACAATTCCTACACACAGGAGATTCACTGTCAAACAAGAGAAATACTGTTCTTCCCGAACGGAGGTTTTAGTTTTGTTTAAATAAAACCACAACCCAGTTGAAGAAATCATGTGGAAAGGTCTGAGAGTTCTGGTACAGGAACTTGTGTCCCAGGAAAAAAAGCAATGTTTGTTTTGTTTTGTTTCTTCAAGACATTGAGAGTTCCAACCCCTCTGCTCACTTTATTTTTTTTTTAATTTTTTTTATTAACATGTAATGTATTATTTGTCTCAGGGGTACAGGTCTGTGATTCATCAGTCTTACACAATTCACAGCGTTCATCATAGCACACACCCTCCCCAACGTCCGTCACCCAGCCACCCCATCCCTCCCACCCCCCTCCATTCCAGCAACCTTCAGTTTGTTTCCTGACATTAAGAGTCTCTCATTGTTTGTCTCCCTCTCTGGTTTTGTCTTGTTTCATTTTTCCCTCCCTTCCCCTATCAGTGAGATCATATGATAATTGTCTTTCTCTGATTGACTTATTTCACTTAGCATAATACCCTCTAGTTCCATCCACATCATTGCAAATGGCAAGATTTCAATTTTTGAGGGCTGCATAATATTCCATTGTAAATATACATACACATCTTCTTTATCCATTCATCAGTTGATGGACTTCTAGGCTCTTTCCATAGTTTAGCTATTGTGGACATTGCAGCTATAAAGATTGGGGTGCACGTGCCCCTTCCGATCACTACATTTGTATCTTTGGGGTAAATACCCAGTAGTGCAATTGCTGGGTCATAGGGTAGCTCTATTTTCAACTTTTTGAGGAACCTCCATAGTTTTTTCCAGAGTGGCTGCACCAGCTTGCATTCCCACCAACAGTGTAAGAGGGATCCTCTTTCTCTGCATCCTCGCCAAAATCTGTCGTTTCCTGACTTGTTAATTTTAGCCATTCTGACTGGTGTGAGGTGGTATCTCATTGAGGTTTTGATTTGGATTTCCCTGATGCCGAGAAATATTGAGCACTTTTTGATGTGTCTGTTGGCCATTTGGATGTCTTCTTTGGAAAAATGTCTGTTCATGTCTTCTGCCCATTTCTTGATTGGATTATTTGTTCTTTAGGTGATGAATTTGATAAGTTCTTTATAGATTTTGGATACTAGCCTTTTATCTGATATGTTGTTTGCAAATATCTTCTCCCATTTGTTGGTTGTCTCTTGGTTTTGTTGACTGTTTCTTTTGCTGTGCAAAAGCTTTTTATCTTGATGAAGTCCTAATAGTTCATTTTTGCCCTTGCTTCCCTTGCCTTTGGTAATGTTTCTAGGAAGAAGTTACTGTGGCTGAGGTCGAAGAGGTTGCTGCCTGTGTTCCCCTCTAGGATTTTGATGGATTCTTGTCTCTCATTGAGGTCTTTCATCCATTTCTGTTTATCTTTGTGTAAGAAAATAGTCCAGTTTCATTCTTCTACACGTGGCTGTCCAATTTTCCCAACACCATTTGTTGAAGAGACTGTCTTTTTTTCCATTGGACATTCTTTCCTGCTTTGTTGAAGATGAGTTGACCATAGAGTTGAGCATCCATTTCTGGGCTCTCTAGTCTGTTCCAGTGATCTATGTGTCTGTTTTTGTGCCAGTACCATACTGTCTTGATGATGACAGCTTTGTCATAGAGCTGGAAGTCCGGAATTGTGATGCCACCAGCTTTGCTTTTCTTTTTCAACATTCCTCTGGCTATTCAGGGTCTTTTCTGGTTCCATACAAATTTTAGGATTATTTGTTCCATTTCTTTGAAAAAAGTGGATGGTATTTTGATGGGGATTGCATTAAATGTGTAGATTGCTCTAGGTAACATTGGCATCTTCACAATATTTGGTCTTCCAATCTATGAGCATGGACTGTTCTTCCATTTCCTTGTGTCTTCCTCAATTTCTTTCATGAGTATTTTATAGTTTTCCGAGTACAGATGCTTTGCCTCTTTGGTTGGATTTATTCCTAGGTATCTTATGGTTTTCGGTGCAATTGTCAATGGGATCAACTCCTTAATTTCTCTTTCTTCTGTCTTGTTGTTGGTGTATAGGAATGCCACTGATTTCTGTGCATTGATTTTATATCCTGCCACTTGACTGAATTCCTGTATGAGTTCTAGCAGTTTTGGGGTGGAGTCTTTTGGGTTTTCCACATAAAATATCATATCATCTGCAAAGAGTGAGAGTTTGACTTCTTCTTTGCTGATTCATATGCCTTTTATTTCTTTTTGTTGTCTGATTGCTGAGGCGAGGACTTCTAGTACTATGTTGAATAGAAGTGGTGATAGTGGACATCCCTGCCATGTTCTTGACCTTAGGGGAAAAGCTCTCAGTTTTTCTCCATTGAGAATAATATTTGCTGTGGATTTTTCATAGATGGCTTTTATGATAAGTTTAAAGAAGCCCATTCAACCTACATCCACAGACCTTACTATGAGAATTCCCTGAAGCAGAGGCTTTGGGGTAAAGACAAGGAAATCCCCCTGAGGTATTTAATTCTTCATCTTAGAACCAGTGCTTTTACAACAATATGTAAAAGCAAAGGCATGAATAAGTAAGATAACACCACCAAACAGAACACTAGATCCTGAGAAAACAGTTCAAGGAAAACAGAGTTTAATATGAACAAAACTCTCAAATATATTTGCAGAGGGATTCAAGAAGATCTTACATCTACAAAACAAAAACACTGCTCCATGGCAAAAGAATAATCAGAGAACAGATAAGGGCACTTACATCCTAAATATGTTTCCTTAAAAAAATTAGAAAAACTGAAAAGTGAGGGGCACCTGGGTGGCTCAGTCATTAAGTGTCTGCCTTTGGCTTGGGTCATGATCCCAGGATCCTGGGATGGAGTCCCACATTGGGCTCCTTGTTCAGCGGGAAGCTTGCTTCTCCCTCTCCCACTCCCCCTGCTTGTGTTCCCTCTCTCTGTGTCTCTCTCTATCTCTGTCAAATAAATAAAGAAAAGAAAAAAAAAAAAAGAAAAACTGAAAAGTGAAAGATATTTAAATCATAAAATAACATAAGTAGATATAAAAATAAGATTTTTATAAAAATAAAAAAAGAAGAAAGAAGAAAATTTCAACGTCTGACTAAAAGAAATCCCCCAAAGAGGGAAGATAAGTATACACACAATGAGGAAAAGACTTTATCAGAGAAAGAAATAGAAAAAGAGAAGAGAACACAACATCTTCCCAGATTTGAAGACAGAAGCTCACCTGTGCCAGACAGAACTCATAAAAAAGAAGTTCACACCAGGAAATGTGTGAATCATGAGATTTGGGTACAAATTATGAAGAGAATGTCCTATAAGTGTCTAGAGAGAGGAAAAATCAAACCATTTAAAAGGACCTAGCCTAGCATTGGAATTCTCATCAAGAAAACTGAATGGTAGAAATTAGTAGAGTAATGACTTCACAAATGATTTTGAGCCTAGATTTTACATCCAAACAATCAGGTATGAGGGCAGAATAAAAATGTTTTCCAGCATTGAAATTCTTGTATTTCCTATCTTTTTTGAGAACATTTCTGGATGGAGGGAAAAAAAGAGAGAGAGAGAGAGAGAGAGGAGACGTGAGATCCAAATTACAGTAGATTCAGTGTAGTTGAACAGGTTCAGAAACTCTTAGAATGAAGCAGGGACAGGTATAGCCTATGGTACTAGGGTAAACTTAAGGATGAGGAATGACCATTATTTATATTTTTCATCCACATCCAGAAGATAATTACAGGAAAAAATATTTTTCAAAAACATTATAACCAAAAATGAAACAACTAAAACCAAAAGACTTGAAAACATTTGAGAAAAAAAAAACTAAGAAAGAAGAGAGAAAATAAAATAATAATAATAATAGTAAAATAATAGTAATAATTCACTTGACTTTGAAACTAATATTTGTCTTTGGTTAGCACATCAGACACATTAAAAAGGCAATAGAGTTCATCCTATTATTGTATTACAGGATTTCAATATAAAGCTTCAATATCTCAATTCTGAGTGCAAATATTATCCTAGACAAGATAAAAGGAAATGTATGACAACAAGTGAATGAGATGTACAGAGTGGGGAGGAATGTTGGAGGGAATGGCAAGGGGACTGATGTCTTCATTTTAAATAGAGAAAGTTTCATGTTGTGACTAATGTTGGTGGGGAAAAAAACGAGGTATTTAAATGTTTAAAGACAGCCTACAGAATTTTTGAAAATTAATATAACTTTCTAATATTTGAGGAGCAGAACAGCACAGGAGTGTAGGTGATCTGAATCCACATTTTTCTTTCTTTCTTTTTTTTTTCAAATAATTGACTTTTATTTTTAAGGTTGACAAATTCTAGAGCACAACCCTAAAGGGGGCCTCTTAAGGAAAAAGGAGGGCCGGAGACATTGAATTCTCAGGTGTCAGCAAGCGGTAGTACTGACCAACGACTTTTGGTTCATTCTTCTCATGTAACAAGAAGTCCAGAGGTTGGCAGTCCGTGGCTGGTGCAGCAGCTCCTCGAGGCGTGCTATCAGGATCCAAGTGCCTTGAGTCTTTCTACGGTACCATCCAGAGAAAGAATCTGCCTTCCTTAGGCCAAAAAATGGCTCCAATACTCCTAGGTTTCATGTATGTGCTCTTGGATGTAGCAGGATGTAGCGAGAAGGACAAAGGTTCTTGCTTGCCAGATCTGCTTTCTTGTATCAAACACCTGGTAGCTTTATTAAGCAGACTTCTACTTATCTCTCTTTTTTATAGTTATTAACTACAGTCTCCGTGTTATACATTAGATCCTCTCTTCTATCAAGATGCCTTCTATTAGAAGCTCACTTGTACAAGATCCACTTTTATCTCTAAAATTGCCAGAGCTGTTATATGGCCACCTTTAGCAGGAGCTGGGGAAATATTCTTAAATAGGCACATTATCATCTTCCTCCAAAGTGGGCTTCTGCTAATGAAGAAGATGCAATAGGCAATCTGTTTAATGACAAAATCCTCTGTAGCAATTATGTTAATTTTTTAAATTTTACTGATCTGGAAAAATGCTCAGAATATAATGTCATGTGAAAAGCAGGACAGAAGACATATGCAATATAATCTCAATTTTGTTTAAAAAATACATACCCCACACGTGGGAGTTCCAAAATGTTAATGGTAGTTAATATCTACAGAGTTAGCCTCATGTCAAAAGGGTATTGATAGACAAAATTTTTATCATACTAAATTTTTTCTGAATCTTTTATAATGAACTTGTGTTATCTTTAAATAGAAAAAAAAAAGTGTCACTTTAAAAAACACCCCATATACTCTTAAGGACGACTAAGTCCAAAATATTTACACTTACTCAGTTTCATCTTCATTGTCAAAAGAAAGGAGGCAACTGTTTTTGATTTGCTTTTGTGAGTTCTTTTTAACTGAGTCCTGCTTATTTATTTCATCTTCATTTGCCTTCCTCTTTCTTAAGCTTGCTGTTAAACCTGAATATTCTCATCCAAGGAACGTTTGACTGGTTTTTGATACATGATTCTTCCATCAAGTATAGCTGGTTCTTCATCTGCTTTGGCAGCCTTTATTTCTGCTTTAATTTTCATGACTTCTTCAACTGACAGGTCTCCCTTTTTTTTTTTTTTTTAAAGATTTTATTTATTTATTTAATTGACAGAGAGAGAGAGAGACACAGCGAGAGAAGGAACACAAGTAGGGGGAGTGGGAGAGGGAGAAGCAGGCTTCCGGCTGAGCAGGGAGCCCGATGCGGGTCTCGGTCCCAGGACCCTGAGATCATGACCCGAGCCGAAGGCAGACGCTTAACCAACTGAGCCACCCAGGCGTCCCAAGGTCTCCCTTTTTTAAAACCACCACTTGGGGCTGTTCATCTTCTTTGTCACTGTGGTCACCATCTTCATCTGGGAGCTGAGGCTGGATTCTCTTGGTTTCCACCGTAGGCCCTTCCCTGTAGCCAACCTGTTCCTTGAAGCGAGCCAGGAACGCCGGTTCAGCTGGCCGCACGTACGAAACCTGGTTCTGCTTGCTATAGCTGCTCCCGGTAAAAACAGGTTCCCGGGCCGCCTGGAGATGGTACATTGGCGACAGCCTGAATCCACATTTTTCTTAGTGGAAACCAAAAGATACATTCTGTGGTTGCCACACAAGGACAAAATATTAAGCTAGATCCTAATTCTTATGCAATAATAAAGAGAAGACCTAAACATAGATTGAAAGAAGAAATTATTTCTATTCATTACAAGGTCTTTTTTCAATATTTATTGTGTGCCTATATTATTCTGATAAAAAAATTAAAATAAATGAAGACTAATTGGCCTTTTCTAGGAAAAAGCAGAGCTCCGTAAATATTCAAGTTGCATCTGAAAATAATTTAGTAAAAATTAATGACAAAAGTAAGGCTTACTATCTGTCCTTTGGTAAATGAGTAATTTGGGGAAATCAATGGGATAACTGGATATAAGTAAGAATTTGGGATATTTGGACATATTGATGAATTTGCATACCAAATTCATGACTAGAATATATTTTGAAAAGTAACCAGGAGTTTAACTGACAGAGTAATGCTCAATTGTTTCATATCTAAAATGGTAAATATTTCTCTTAAACCCACTCCATGCATGCCCATTGCATCAATGTTTAATTGATCACCATCGATATAATGGTGTCATGTGTGCAGCTATCTTCCACATAAAGTTTCCTCTCTAAAGATCAATAATTTCAAGTATTTTCAATTTGGGTAATTCTGCCCACAGCCCTAGTCAATGGTGCAGAGACAAGTACACCAGATTAAAACAATTTCCGGAAAAAGAGTTTTTCTTCCATTAGAAAACTATAAATAGTAAATGTCTCCTGGCTTTTTGGAAAGTGTGCTACTCTCTAGATTTTGTTACCAAATCTTCCAGCAGCTTCTTTCTGCAGAATGAAGATATTTTATCATCTCCTCCATTTTCTGTGTTATGTGACCTTCATCCTACCAGGTAAAATAAATGCTTGTTTATAGAGCTTCTAGCTAAAAATAGAAACACCAGATTATAAAATAACACAATCAAATCAATTAAAGAAGTCTCTTGATTGTGTTGAATCTGTTTCCTCATTAGAATAGTGTTATACTAATGTACTCAACTCGTTTTCTTTTTCTTTTTTTTTTTTTAGGATTTTGTTTATTTATTTGACAGAGAGAGAGATAGCGAGAGCAGGAACACAAGCAGGGGGAGTGGGAGAGGGAGAAGCAGGCTTCCCACCAAGCAGGGAGCCCAATGTGGGCTTGATCCCAGGACTCCAGGATCATGACCTGAGCAGAAGGCAGATGCTTAATGACTGAGCCACCCAGGCGCCCTCTCAACTCATTTTATTTTAAAGATTTTAATTTATTTAAGAGAGGGAAAGAGAGAGAGAGAGCAGGAGCAGGGGGAGAGGCAGAGGGACAAGCAGACTCCTTGATGAGCGCAAAGCCAGAGCCCACACAGGGGTTGATCCCAGGACCCTGAGCCGAAATTAAGAGGTGGATGCTTAACCAACTGAGCCACCCAGGCCCCTTCAACTCATTTTGAAAATTAATATGGTCAAGGTAGATCCTCTGGTTATTTTAGGTCTTGATTGTTTCAGATACTTAAATTATTTTTAAAAATATAAATTAAAAAATTTATTTCTAAAATTCAGAAATGAAGATTTCATAATAAATTGGGTCTAGTAGGGGCGCCTGGGTGGCTTAGTCAGTTAAGCATCCAACTCTTGATTTTGCCTCAGGACATGATCTCAGTGTCCTGGGATCTAGCCCCCATGTTGAGCTCTGAGCTCAGTAAGGAGTCTGCTTCTCCCTCTCCCTCTGCCTCTCCCCCTGCTGCTTGCGTGCTCTCCTCTCTCTCTCTCTCAAATAATTTTTAAAAATAAATAAACAAACAAACAAATAAGGCCCGGGGAAGATGAATGATTGAGAATAACAGTAAATATCTCCTGAGATACCAATAATAGAATCTATAAAATGATCCAGGATATAGTATCAAAATATGCTGGGCAATGAGATACAGTAGGAATAAAATGGCAAATAAAGAAATATTATCACAAAAAATCCTTGTTGAATTAGTTAATACATTAGTAAAGAAATTCAGCAATGGCTTTATGAATCAATTAAAAATAAATATTTAAAATACGTACTGCAATGAAGTGCATGTTGGAGATTTTATGATATTCTTGAGAGGTCTGTCCTCTGAGGGGATCCAGGCTCTCTAACAATGAAGATATAAATTGATACCCGAAAGTGTTCTAATTTGGACCTAGAAAGTTGGGAATTCAAGAGGTGCAACATGTAACAGAAAGAGAACTGAATTCAAACTTGGAAGATCTAGATTTTATTACTAGCTTCCTACTTAATAACTTCTGAACCTTGCCACTCAGAGAACTTAAGTGATTTGCCAAAGTCTTTTTTTTTTTTTTTGTGAGATTTTTTTTTTTTTTAATTTATTTATTTGACAGAGAGAGAGAGAGCGAGAGAGGGAACACAAGCCAGGGGAGTGGGAGAGGGAGAAGCAGGCTTCCCGCGGAGCAGGGAGCCCGATGCGGGCCTCGATCCCAGGACCCCGGGATCATGACCTGAGCCGAAGGCAGACGCTTAACGACTGAGCCACCCAGGCGCCCTGCCAAAGTCTTTAACAATAAAAAAAAAAAAAAGAAAATACAAGCAGAATCAATAACAACCACAATCTTAAATAAAAAGTCTGATATAAAATATTGTGCTTGCTAATTATATGCACCTCAAAAGACTGCAGTTAGGATTTAGCATAATAATGTACCAGTAAGTAGCCCTACAAACTGAAAATTAGTCTACCAATTTAGATACTATTATAATTATTATAGTTGCTGATGTTATAGTTATTATGATTATCATTTTTTAAAGGTTTATTTATTTTAGAGAGAAAGAGAGACAGAGAGGGAGAGCGTGCATGTGGGGCGGGGGGGTTGCCAGTGGGAGAGGGAGAGAAAGTCTTAAGCAGACTTCGTGATGATGACCCTGAGATCACGACCTGGGCTGAAACCAATAGTCGGAGGCTTAACTGACTGCTCCACCCAGGCGCCCCTGATATTATAGTTATTAATAATGAAGGGGAACTGAGGAAGTGGGGACCTCAAAGATGAGTAGGGAGGATGTTGAGGCCCATGGTGCTAGTGTGTCAATCAATAACCATGTAATACTGAGTGGCTAGTGATCTACTGAGCACAATGCTGGACACTAAGGAAACAAAAATAAAAGAAAGACACAGTAATTCTCCAGGCATATTAAAAGCTAGTTGAATAAACTCAGATAAATCAATGAATTCCTTGAATTAGAAGGTTTATAAAAGTATGCTCTAAATAGTAAGAATGGTGGAATTATGGCATGGCAATTGTGGAGGTTTGGGAAAATGTCCTGAATTCTCTGATGAAGAGCTTTGAAACTGGGGATAAGACACTTGTATTTAGACCTTGGAAGGTGAGAGAAAGAAAGGGAAGACAAGAAGTAAATATGCGTGTCTAGCATGTGCCAAACCCCATTTTGTAACTTCTCATGTAGATATCTAATCTGACCTTCCAGACAACACTCCGAGATACCTGTTACTGCCTCTTTTTATACAAGAGGAAAATGACATCAAAGGAGAGAGTTTTTCAAGGTCACACCTATTATACTGTGTGATAAGTGGAATATAAATATTGGAATACAAAATCCTAGCATATTTGTTCTTTATATTTCATCATGCTTTCTATAGAAGACATTGAGGTTAAAGTACAAGATGAATAGATTATTTGGCCAAAAGCAGTGAAGTCACATGGGAATATAGGTGTGCTTCAGATGTGTGGGGACTAAACCATTTGCTGAGCATTGCAGAAAACTTTAAATAATGTAATGAAGACACTTAGTGTATGAATATGACCACAAACTTTCCTTTACCTTTTGATCATTCAAACAGATACTAAGTTATAATGTGTACTGAAATGGACAGAATGCTCTACATTTGGCCTTTGCTGGACCAAAAAAATAGGAAGGGTAATACAAGGTATCAGAGTGAGTGGCTTTGAAGGAGTTTATAGAGTAGTACATATCAATTACACAATGGTGTGGTTTGTCTATTTATAGAACCTTAAAGTCATTAAAGAAACAATAAAAAGTATTCAGTCTAAGTGGAGCAGAGTGATACCATGCTGGAGGGAGAGTTATAGAAAATTGATAGAGAATAATACTGACGATGGTTAAAACATGACAGAATGAGCAGTATTTTAGTCAGTATTTTAGTACAAGCATAACATAATCCATAGAGATAGTGAAAACAGCATACTAGTGGTTTATAGAGTGAGCTTGTCATCAAATAGATCAGAGTTTATATTAAGGACCTGAGCCTCCTTTGTAGTTGTGGAGAAGCTTTAATTCCTTTAACTGTACAATGGAAAGGTAATACCATTAATTTTATAAGGTTTTGCAAAGATTCAGAGATAATGTAAGCAAAACATTTATCACATTCAATATCATATTGCAGTATTTCAAGAAATGGAAAAATAGAAGTAGAAGTAGAAAACAGAAAAAGAGGAGAGGAAGTAGTTGAGAAAGAATACAAGGTACTGTCTCAGTATAGCCACTTGTTAAGATGTCTCAGAATGGACCTTAAATGACAGAAACATGGTGGCCTTAGAAACTTTAAGATGTATTGCTTGGTGCATGGGAGGCTGAGTCTAAAATAGTGGAGGAGAGACATTCACCTGTGTTGAATTGTTGGTGGAAAGACAGTAATGGTCCCGGTGCTCTAGATTTTATTAAATTTAAAATCAAGTTGATTTGGTTACAAATGAGAATTACCAATAAAATGTTGGGAGAAAAGTGGAGCTCATAAAAATAAATAACCTCTTTCAATAGGCCAGGATTTCACTGACTAGCTAAGTAACTTCTCAACCTATCCAGAAAGATGCTATATGACAAATGAATACCATGTTAGTGCTTCTCTTGTGGCAATGATTTGTTTTTATTATTTTGTACTTGTTAAGGTAATTTGCAAATTAGTCTTAATATTTTTCTATATTTTCATCCACCTGACTTAAAGAATTATACCTTCTTCAATATCCTTGAATAAGCTAAGGAAAAATAAAACACAAATATTAATATTTTAGAGTATTTTATGACTTTTACATGATGGTACTATTAATTGATAGGAAGTGTCTTCAACAGTAGAGATCCAGGTACCAACTGTAAGATAAGAGACAAGTGCAACCGTTACCAGACTGACAATATTTGAGAAATAGAAAAGAAAAAAGAAAAAAAGGATTTAATTCTAAGCTCTGAATAAGAGGTCGGTAAGAGATGGGGAACAGAAGGTGACCTTAAATTCTCAGTTATCCAACTTTGAGTTAAGACATCAAAGTCAAGGGAACTGACAAATAATTCCACATAGAGGAGCTAAAATTATTTTATTTAAATTTGTCTAAAGTAAAATTTTTCTTACGTTCAGGTTGCAGAAAGGAAACCCACTTATTAAGCATATATACAGTATATTAAGTATGTATTACTATTGATTCTTTGTATGGGTAAACATATTCATCTTAATAAAATTCTATTTTGTCATTCAGTGCTCAACTTCTGATTTTCACATCTTCAGGTTCCTCCATAGTCATAAAACACTTAAAGGTCCTAGAGACAACGAGCTACCATAAGCAATATCAAATTTGAGACAATATCCAGATCTGTTGACTGTTTGTCATATGTCACTTTCCAACTTTTTCAATGTAGAGGCCATGGATTACATATTTAAAATGCAAATTCTGGTTTGGAACAATTTAAGATTGAACCCTGGGTTAAGCATGTATTAGTTTTGCAACCTTGGGCAAATTATTTGGTCACTCAAAGCCTAGGTTTTTTATCTGAACAGCACCAACCTCAAAGTTTTATGGCAGTTAAATGAGATAATGTATGCAAAATATTCAAAACAACACCTGACACACAGTAGGTTTTCAATGAAGGAAATTTATTTGTGTTATTATTAGTTTTTGAACTTAAACATATCATATGCTCTTTCAACTCTAGGATGAGAATCATACTACTTGTCTGACTGGTTCTTGTTCTTTTTATACTCCTCCTGTGCATTTGAATAACACTTGCTCATTTTTTAAGGTTAAATTTTCATATCACTCTTCCATGATACAACACCATGACATTAAGCAAACACTTATCTGTTCACACATTAGACCTAATATATTTCTCTATCATGGTACTTAATTAGCCTATCTCTCTCTCTCTCACTCTCGCTTTGGCTCAGTGTTTTGCTTTACCTCCAGAAAAAGCCCACCACCTGGTCTAAAAGTTGTAGTCAATAAGGATTTAATTTCAACTATAGTCTTTTGTTCACCATTAATTAATAACAGTTCTTAATCTGTGAGAAACTATTATGTTCCAGACACTATTGTACACCTGTTTATGTGTTAATTCATCATGTTTCATAGAGACTCTGTGAATGAGATACCATTTTCTCCATTTTACACATGAAGCAACTGAGGCTCATAGGGCTTACCCAAAGTTACTTAGCTAGCAAATAACAGCATTAAACTTCAAGCTTAAAGTCCACGGCTGTAAACTCTGCAGTTAGAAAAACTATCAATTTGTACCATACAAAGATTTTGAAAAATTAGTGATTTGTTGTCGACCTCTGAAAGTCGGGGACCTCGGGCTGTTTGCTCGGGGTCCCTGTGCCTGGCTACACTGTTGTCTCTTTTTGGGGCAGTGAAGGAACTGAGAAAAAGAGACGACAGTAAAGCGAGGCACAGGGGACCCCGAGCGAACAGCCTGAGGTCCACGACTCTCTGAGGTCGACAATTTGTTTGCTTTACTTGATGTTAAAACTTTACAATAAAAATTATAGTAGTCTGTTTCACATAGCAGCAACCTGATATTAAAACATAATATAAAATTATAACAGTTTTTTTCATATAGCCTCTCCCATGCACTGAGAGGAATATATGGACAAAAAAAAAAACAAAACAAAAAACACGAAACAATTGCTTAAAGGCATTGCAGAGTAAATGGGTCAATTAAAAGTTACAGTGAAAAGATCAAGTTGAGATCAACTTCTGAGGCTAGAAGCATTCTTCTCCCTAGAAGCATCTGACTATTCTTAAAGACACAGGAAAGAAGATGAAAAGCAGAAATCTGATAGTCTTATGCTACCACTGGGGCAAAAATTGTAATTCAGAGCCTGCAAAGGAAGGAGAACTATGGGAATACTGGTGTGCTTTGGCTGAGGATCCCAAAAAACTACAAACTAGGTCTAAGTTAAAAGGACATTAGTCCAGCCATCCAGCCGTCCCAGGAACTAATACCCACTTTTACATTATCTCAAGTTCTATAAATGGTTTAAGATTATCCAGGAAGCTTGGTTGGTAGTCTTAGCCGTCAACAAGGAACAATAATAAATCATTCTGGAGAAAGATAACATCATTCTAGACCTCAAGCTATTTCCTCAATCTTTCATTAAAAATGTATGTGACAAAAATAATCAGGAACAAATGAAAACAGAACTATCCTATCAAAAATCAAAACCAGCATACAAGGGAAGAGATTAACAAGGAATCCAGATAATGAAGTTACCAGACCTAGACTTTAAAATAACTGTGCTTAACTTGTTTAAATAAAGAAAAACAAAAGTAAAAACTTGGCATAGATGTGAAGACTACAACAAAGAGCAAAAATAAAATTCCAGAACTGAAAAATTCATAAAGCAAAATTAAATACATATTGAATGTGTTAAATAGTTGCTTTTACATAATCAGTGAGATATTTAATGATGATGAAAGATGAACCAGAAGAAAATATCTGGAATGAAACAAGAGAAAATTAGAGGTTGAAAAATAAGAAAAAAGGTGAAGGAGGGTGGGAAGGATGAAGGAAAGAAGGAAGGTAGGAAAGAGGAAAAGAAGGAAGGGGGAAGAAAGGAAGAAATGAAGGAAGGAAGGAAGACAAAGCATAGCAAACTGCTAAAAAAAAAACAAAACAAAACAATAAAGCAAAGCAAAAGTTGAAGAAAACAACATATCATTTTCAAAGGGTCAGATATTAAACTGAAAGTTGACTTCTCAAAAAACAACAAAGAAGTCAGAAGACAAGGTAGTGATATCTTCAGAGTCCTGAAAGAAAACAACTATAATCTAGAATTCTGTATCAAATGAAAATACCCTCTAGGAGTGAAGATAACATAAGGATATTCTCAAATAAAAACAGAGAGTTCAACATCAGAGCTCCTGTATTAAGGGAAATTCTTAAAAGATTGTTTGGCCAGAAGGAGAATGATTTTCTATGTGGAAGCTCAGAAACACAGGAAAAAACAGAAAAACAAACAAAAAAAACAAACAAGCAATGATTTTTAATAAGACTTTGGTAAGTTGAAACTTCTAGCATAAACACAAAAAAAGAGTAAAAGATAATATAACTACACAATGGTAAATTATATGATGGGATTATAAAAAATAACCAATATATAGAAAAGAAGATAAGAAAAAAATAACAGGATATATTTCATCCAATATATATTACTATTATAAATATTAGTGTAAAGTTAAGAAAATAAGAGTGGATCTTTTGAATGTAGTGAATATAGTTTTGAATGTACTGAATAGTTTATATGAGAAATATCCAATATATGAGAAAAGAGAAATTATAAAATCTAAAGGATAAGAAAGGATATAAAACCCCAACAAAAGCATGGTGAAGTAGTTATATTAGTATTATATAAAGTAGACAGTAAGAAAAAAATGCATTACTAGAGACAAAGAATGATTATTCAGAGTAATAAAAGATTCAATTCAACAGGATAATATTGCAACCATAAATTTAATGCAACAAATAACTTAGTCTTGAAATATGTAAAAAAAAAAGAAAGACAAAAAGAGTAGAGAACACCATAATAATGGGTGATGATAACACACCTTCCTCAGTTACACAGAAAACAGAGAAAAACAAACAACATAAATGTAAGAATAAGAAGATATAAATATGAAGATTAACGAAACTCAACCTAATTCAAAGAAGAAATATCAGTGAGTATGAGAAAATATCATCATCTGAATGGTAATAAAAATGAGAGCACAAAGCTCATAGAACACAGCTACAGTAGAGTTTACAGGGAAATTCATACCATTGTATTCATATATCTGAACAGAATAGTGTGGTACTGGTCAAAGAGTAAACAAATAGATCAATAAAACAGGACAGAGATCTCAGAAATAGATCCCTATAAATATAGTCAACTGATACTTGACAAAAGAGCAAAGGCAATATAATGAAGAAATGACAGTCTCTTCAACAGCTGATGTTGGAACAAGTGGATGTCCACATGTGAAAAAAGTGAATCTAGACTAGTGAATAGGCTTGAAATGGCTCATAGATCCAGATGTAAAATGCAAAATTATAAAACTCCTAGAACATAACATAGAAGAAACCTAGATGTCCTTGGGGATGGCAATGACTTTCTGGATACAGCACCAAAGGCACGATCCACGAAAGAAAGAGCTGATAAGCTGGACTTCATTAAAACTAAAGACTTCTGCCCTGAGAAATAGAACAACAAGATAACGAGATGACAAGCCACAAACTGGGAGAAATATTCACAATAGACACATGCGATAAAGGACCATTATCCAAAACATACAAAGAACATTTAAAACTCAACAATAAGGAAACAAAACAAAATAAAAACAAAAGGACCAAAAAACTTAACAGACATCTCATCAAAGAAGTTATACAAATGGCAAGTAAGCATATGAAAGGATGTTCCACGTCATATGTCATCAGGGAAATGTAAATTGAAACGAAATAACATTTTATACCTATTAAAACAGCTAAAATTTGGAATACTGGCAAAACCAAATTGTGGTGAGCATATGGAGCAACGGGAACTCTCATATACTGCTGATGGGATTGCAAAATAATATAGCTACTTTGGAGCACAGTTTGGCAGTTTCTTATAAAACTAAAGATACTGGGGGTGTCTGGATGGCTCAGTCGGTTAAGGGTCTGCCTTCGGCTCAGGTCATGATCCCAGGGTCCTCAGCAGGGAGCCTGCTTCTCCCTCTCTCTGTCCCTCTCCCTACTCATTTTCTCTCTCTCTCTCTCAAATAAATAAATAAAATATTAAAAAAAAAAAACTAACCATACTGGTACCATATCACAGCATTATGCTCCTTGGTATTTACCCAAAGCAGTTGAAAACTTCTGCCCACACAAAAACCTGCACATGAATGTTTATAAACAGCTTTATTCCTAATTTCTAAAACTTGGAATCATCCAAGATATTTTTCAGTAGGTAAATGGATAGATCAACTGTGATATATCCAGACAACGGAATGTTAATTAATGCTAAAAAAAAATGAGCTATCAAATCATGAAAAGACATGTAAGAACTTTAAATTCATATTACTAAGTGAAAGAAGCTAATCTAAAAATGCTGTGTACGATATGATTTCTACTATATAACATTCTTGGGAAAGCAAAACTATGAAGGAAGTAAAAAAAACAATAGTTGGAAGAGGAGGGAGGGGAGAGATGAATAAGCAGAGCCCAGAAGATTTTTAGGGCACTGAAAATACTTTGTATAATATTATAATAATGGATATATTTAATTATACATTTGCCCAAACCCAAAGAATGCACAACACGAAGAATGAACCATAGTGAAAACTATGGACTTTGGGTGGTTATGATGTGTCAATGTAGCTTCATCCTTGGTAAAAAATGTACCCTTCTGGTGGATGATGTTGATAATGGGGAAGGTTATGCATATTTAGGGGCAGGGAGTACATAGGAATGTGGCTTTCTTTCAATATGTGCCTTTCTTTCAATTTTTTTGTAAACCTAAAACTGCTCTAAAAATAAAGCCTTTAAAAAATTTTTAAAGAGAACTCATGAATTCTTTTAAAAAATTATATAATAACATAATAAGGAAAGTATATGAACTATTAAAGAAAAAAGAAAAATTGTTCAGAACAAATACTAACAGCATAAAAATTAAAACTGCAGTGGACACCATTTTATTTGGGGGCAAAAGTTACATATATTGCTGGTGCAATATATAAATTAATAACCCTGGGATCTAACTCTTCCACAATTATCTTAAATATGGCTCATGTAAATATTAAAATATGTACTACAAATTTGCTTATTATAATCTTAAAATATTAAAATTTTAAATGCGACCTAATGGAAAAAATGGACAAACTGTCATATATTTCAAGGGAATATTATGTAGCTCTAAAAAATTTTTGAATCTTATTGAGGAGAATAATGTATGGCATAAAAATGTAATATATATTAATTTAAAACATGTTCAAACTTTGTATATATATATATGGAAGTATGTAATATTTTAGTGTCTTCTTATTTTTTGGCATTTTATAAGTTCATTACCATGTATACATAGTACTTTTTGTCATCAGAAATAATATGTTCTTAAGTAAGAGATTAGTAATGTCGGTTACTCTTCTTTTACTATAGCCACATGTACCTTGGTGGATCCTGATCGGTGCACAAAACAGTTCGGTTACTGTAGAAGACGCTGCTTTAAATATGAAAAGCAAATTGATATATGTCTCTCACCAAGTAAAATTTGCTGCATTGAGAGGTTATTTGAAGAAGATTAATTTTGAAAAGGAAGATGTACCTGTGATCAAAGAAGTTTGTACACCAGTGCAGAGAGGTATAGGAATAAATTAGACTTTCTGTAATAAATAAAGACATATGCCAATATTGATATCGTCCTCTGTAGATATTAATTATGCATTCAGTGGAATGAGCTAAGACCTTTCTTATATTCTCAAGTTAGAGGTTTTATGATAGAGGTATATCTTTCATTAATTTCCTATCATATGGATATCACCTTTGCTTCAGTTTAGAACCACTTTTGATCTGTCATGGTTTACCTAAACTTACACAATTGAACATTTGCCAACTTAACCATGACCTTATTGGAAATTTGATTGATGAAAATTAATACCCATAGACTTATCAGTTATCTAAATGTCATCATTATGTTATTGACATTGAGAAACAGGAAACCTCAGTACGAGATGAGGGCATAAGCTACATTACAGCATGATGATATTCATTGGCCATTCCTTTCTTCTCTCCGAGTTCTGTTCGTGCAAGAAGGCATATTAATTGAATATTATTTAATACGAATACTATTAAACTGGGTTTAAATACAATCTGAACTTTGGCCAGAGTCTAGACTCAAAACATTATCTTGGCAGTTTTGTACTTAGTTCTGAAGGGATGGAAAAATGCGTAAGTTCTGTTGTTTCATTCTCAATGTAAATACTAGACAGCACAAATAGTCTCTGTAATGATAAAAGTTAAGGGAAAAACATAGAGACTAGAATTTTTTTCCAGCTAAAAACAAAAGACCAATCAACCATTTATCAATATTTTACCAAGTTCCCAAACATTTTTGCTACTGTTTTTTTTTTTTAAACTAACTTAACAACTGGCCCAAGATTACTGCTTTTTTTTTTTTAATTTTTAAATTTTTGTTTTTTTCCACTAGAGATCTAGTGAACCTCATGATAATATCTAGTTTAAATAGCTTGTTCCAGGACAGGCATCATATTGCCTCTGGGGATTTAAGTGATGTGTACCTAAAAAACAAGAACAAACAAAAAAATATGTTTAATTCAAGTACAATGTCTAAGTTAGAGGCAAGAAGGGTAACCAAAGTCTGTACTTCTGCAGGATCAACAATCAGATATGAGGATCAAATTCAAGAATCTGAAAAGAGAAGAAAAAAAATGTGGGGCGCCTGCGTGGCTCAGTCTTTGAGCGTCTGCCTTCGGCTCAGGTCATGATCCCAGGGTCCTGGGATCGAGCCCCGCATCGAGCTCCCTGGTCAGTGGGAAGCCTGCTTCTCCCTCTCCCACTCCCCCTGCCTGTGTTCCCTCTCTCTCGCTGTGTCTCTGTCAAATAAATAAAGAAAATCTTTAAAAAAATGCATAAAGAGCTCCAGGGATGGAGAACAAGTTGTAAATGTTGAATGCAATAAGAAATGAGACAAAATAATTCATGATTTGCATTAAATCTTTGTGGAAAGGGATTTTGGAGGATGGTGGCAGCAACATAATTGTTTAGAATAGAATGACTATGGGGTAAACCCAAAACTCCTGGAAAAATTTACATCAAACGGACAAGATATCCCTGCATACCTTATCATATAAGTTAGTGGAGAAAAAAAAAATACCAATGGTTTCAAGTCCTCTATGGAATCTGTACTTGTGTGGGAGAAATCAGATGGACGAAAAACAGTTTTTTGATGGGTTTGAGAAGACACCTAGAGTGCCAACAGCATTTGTTGGGAAAGACAGCAAACCAGTTTATTGACAACAGCTATAACTACTTCTTTCTTGGAGCCACCACTAGATTTCAAGTAAATTGTGAGGGTTTAAGAAATATTATATTCTTTTCCTTTGTGTCTCCTCAAACCTGTAATAGGCTGGTAACCATACTATGTATTCATTAATAAATGTTGGAAAAAAATAAAATATTTAACCTAGACATTCCAACTTATTTCTTGTCTGTCTTAAGCAGACAGCATTTTATTCTAAATTTTATAGTTTAAAATTTCATTTCTGGAAAACACTGAGATTTCTGGAAGAAGGCATTTCTGGTTGTTATCCTAGGGGATTTGCTATTGATTCATGTAATCTTGGACAAGTTACTAAACTAGCTCTCAGTTTGCTTATCTGTAAATGATAATGATAATATATTATAATTAAATAAATATAAAATTATAACTACGATCTGTATTATCTGGTCCTCCAAATGGGAATTTCAATTTTTATCCATATATCCTCCAACAATTTAAGGTGGTCCTTCTATGCAGTTTATAGCAACACATTAAAATCTTCTTTCTTCTCTTAATTTCTATCATTCTGATACCCCTGGGAGTCTTCCTCTACATGGTGGTAAAAGTGGGTATGATAAGAAATAATCCAATTCTTAATGCATTCGGAAGTCTACCTAGCCAAATGATCTGCTGGGAACAGAAAGTGAGGATGTGACTTGCATCCTTGCACACTAGGGATGACCCAAGACTTTGTGTTTGGGTAATTGTAAAAATACAATTGCCATTAAATGAATTGGGAAAACTGTGGGAGGTGCAAGTTTGGCGAGAGTGTACATGTCAGAAGCTCAGTTTGGACATCTTAGGTTAGATATTTAATTGGAAAGACCGATTAGGCAGTTGAATGTTTGTTTAATGTTAAAGACAGAGGGTTCAGGCTAGAGATAAAAACTTGGAATCGTCAACTTCTAGATGCCATTTAAAGCCATAAGACTGAATGAGATCACCTTGGAAATAAGTAGAGGTAAAATTTCTGGGATTAATCTTTATATCTGGGATGTCAAAATCCAAAGATTGATGAGATGAGAAACCAGTGTACAAGACTAATAAGAAGTGACAAGAAAGTTAGGAGACAACTAGGTAATATGATGTCCTAAAAAGCCTCTTAAAAGAATGAATCAATTATTTCTAAAAAGCCAATTAAAATAAAAACAAGAAATAGCCAATGATTTAGCACATGCTAAGTCTTTGAGGTCTTTGAGGACCATTCCTAGAGCAATTTCAGGAGAGCAGAAGAGGCAAAAACCTGGTTCAAGAGAGAATGAGAGGATAGAAATTTAAGAGAAAATATAGAAAATTATTTTAGGGGAACCTGGGTGGCTCAGTCAGTTAAGTGTCTGCCTTCAGCTCAGGTCATGATCCCAGGGTTCTAGGATGGAGCCCCGCATCGGGCTCCCTGCTCAGTGGGGAGCCTGCTTCTCTCTCTGCCTGCTGTTCCCCCTGCTTGTGCTCTCTCTCTCTCTGGTAAATAAATAAAATCTTTAAAATAAGAAAATTATTTTAAAGAGTTTGGAAATAAATTGAACAAAGGAAATGATGTGGTAGTTAGAGGTCAAAATGGGGTCAAGAGTTTTTTTTTCAATATTTATAATTGGAAATATTTTTTAAACACTACAAAAGAATCTAATAGAGATCAACAAAATGAAAAGGCAATGTATGGAATGAGAAAAAATATTTGCAAACCATCTATGTAAGGGGTTAATATCCAAAATACTTAAGGAATGTGTGCAACTCAATTGCAAAAAACAACTTGATTAAAAATTGGGCAGAGGCACCAAATAGATATTCTCTCAAAAAAGACATGCAAATGGCCAGCAGGTACATGAAAAGAGATGCTCAACATCACTAATCATCAGGGAAAGTCAAATCAAAACCACAATGAGATTTCACCTTACACTCTATGGAATAGCTAGGATCAAAAAGACAAGTGATAACGAGTCTTGGCAAGGATGTGGAGAAGAGAACCCTGTGCATTGCTGATGGGTATGGGAATTGGTACAGACAGTATGAAAAACAGTGTGGAGTTTCCTCAAAAAAATTAAAGTAGAACTACCATATGACCCAGACATCCCACTTCTGGGTATATAGCCAAAGGAAATAAAAATAGGATCTCAAAGAGGTATCTGCACCCCCATGTTCATTGCATTTTTCACAATAGCGAAGCTATAGAAGCAATCTGTGTTCATCTATCAATAAAAGGATAAAGGCTGTGTATGTGTGTATTTATTTATTTGTTTGTTCGTTTATTTATATTAGACCCTGTGCTGGGGGCTGAGGACCCTGTGTGGGTTTTACAGCCTCACAGGAAGTAAAGGCATCGACCACTTACTTGTAGCAGGAGCATGAGGGCTAGAAACTGAGAAACTGGCGAGTGAAGCTGGTGCATCATGGGGTTCTTATCTGAACAGGAGGGACAGTGGGGACAGAGATAGTCCCTGGGACAAAGGGAGGCCTGAAAGATGAGAAGAAATTCTCCATAGCCTCGGGGCGCCAGGGTCCCAGTTGGTTAAGCACCAGACTCTTGGTTTCAGCTCAGGTCATGATCTCGAGGTCGTAGGATCCAGCCTCACGTCGGCTCTGGGCTCAGCACTGGGTCTGCTTACCCCTCTCCCTCTGCCCCTCGCCCCACTCATGTGCTCACTCTCTCAAATAAAATCTTAAAAATAAATAAATAAATAAATAAATAAATAAATTCTCCATAGCCTCATTGTGGCAAGTGGCTACTCTATGGGCAGTGTAGCTCTCCGTCTCCTCCATTACTGATTTCTGCTAAACTTGCTAGGTTGCTTTTTCATTCGTTCACTCAGTATAATTGTTGAACACTAATTGTGAGTGACAGCTCCTTTTGATTTTTCTCAATGGGGTCTTCATAGTGGTGTAACAGAGAAGACACAAATGGCTTTGAAAGTGTAGAGACTTCAATTTGCCGCTCAAGAGTTGTGCTAAATTGGATAGCCAATTGGTCTCCAAGGACTTCAGCTTTGTTAGCTGTGAAAATATGAAAAACCATATTCTCTGGAGAGTTCTGTAGGGAGGGGCCTTCTAAATGTACTAAAAAGCCCTCTGCAGATTATCTGACATGTAGTAGTGGCTTGTAAGTATGAGTTTCCTTCCCTCTATAATTTGTTTTATTTTTATTTTATTTTTTTTTTAAAGATTTTATTTATTTATTTGACAGAGAGAGAGACAGCGAGAGAGGGAACACAAGCAGGGGGAGTGGGAGAAGGAGAAGCAGGCTTCCCGCCGAACAGGGAGCCTGATGCGGGGCTCGACCCCAGGACCCTGAGATCATGATCTGAGCCGAAGGCAGATGCTTAACGATTGAGCCACCCAGGCACCCTATAGTTTGTTTTAAACATGAATTTGTAACCACTATTCAGCACTCAACACAAAGATCCTTCCAGTTTTATAACATGTGATTTATCTTAGATTGAAAAATTCTCTTACAACGAAAACCTACAATCTTTGTCCCACATTCTCTACCAATGTAATCACATTCCTTTAACGTCATGCAACATAGCTATTACTCTTGATGCTATTTTTCAAAGTATTAAGAAAAAAATTACTTGTATTCAATTGTCTTTTATATGTCATTATTTTCATGTTATATTTGATTCATTTGATATTTCCTAGGTCTTCTTTATGACTTAAAAAAATTTTTTTTCCTTTTTTTGGTTTGTGTGAATTATTTCTTCATGTATTTTGACAGGTTTTTTTTTTTTTTCCTCTATCAACATTTTTCCTTATAATCCAGCACTCTACCCATAAATGTTCCCCTAAATTTTAATTCTTGGTCCTCTGTGCTTTCTTTAGTTCAGTTCATAAAAATCCTCAAATCCTACTCTCTCCAATGCTTTCCATCATCTTTTTGTAGCTTCCTTTTGAAAAATTCTACTTGAAAATTCTGCTTTCAATCCAAACTCAAAATATCTAAAAGAATTTTGAGAATGTAGGTGATGAGCAGGAGGATTTTAGTATTTATCTAATGCCCCGTAATCACCCCAAACTTAGTGGCTTAAAAACAAATAATTATCAATTATTTTTCATGGTTTCTATAGGTCAGGAGTTCAAAAGTTGCTTGACTGAGATAATCTGGTTCAGGCATTCTCTGAGACTGCAGTGTATATTTGTTTGGGCTGTAGTCATCTGAAGGCTTGAATAGGACTGGAGAACGCAGGAGGTGACTCATGTTTTGGCAAGTTGTCATTAGCTATTGGAAGGGGATCTCAGATCCTCTCCCTGGGAGCCTCTCCAATTGACCTGTGCTTGCTTACAATGTGGTGGTGGAGTTCTAAAGCCAGGCAGAGTCCATATCCTTTCTTGAACTAACCTTAGAAGTCGACCGCACCACTTTGTACTGCATTGGTAATGATAGACCTACACACTTACCTAAATTTGTGGAAAACCACACAGACTCCAATTCTTGGTAGGAGGAATGTCAGTCACATTGCAAGAAAAGCATATCAGATAGGATCAACATATAGATGTGGTTACCTCTGGAAATTATAATTTGTCCCTGGTTTCTGAGCCCTTTCTAATTGTTTCTCACTATGTTTACAAAAATGGTAAACTTGAAGGCAAGGCAGGTTCTGAGCATTAGAAAACTGCAGAAGAATTTTTAAAAATATCTGTTAAATATTTTTTTATTTAAAATCAATTAGTTAACATATAGTGTGTTAATAGTTTTAGAGGTAGAGTTTAGTGATTCATCAGTTACATACAACATGCAGTGCTCATTACGTCAAGTGCCCTCCTTAATGCCCATCACCCAGTTACCCCATCCCCCACCCACCTCTCCTCTAGCAATTGTGTTTATATATATATTTAAACAAACACACAATCCTTAAGACTAGGAAAGATGTGGGATGCCTGGGTGGCTCAGCCAGTTAAGTGGCTGCCTTGGCCGGCCCTGAGGTCATGATCCCGAGGTCCTGGAATCGAGTTCCACATCAGGCTCCTTGCTCAGCAGGGAGCATGCTTCTCCTTCTGCTGCCACTCCCCCTTCTTGGGCTCACTCTCTCTCTCTTTGATTTAAAAAAAAATTAAAAAAAAAAAAAAACTAGGAAAGATGGACTCCTCAAAGAGATCATAACACCAAAAAAAGTATATGCAGATAAATCTAAGTATCAATTGATTATATAATTAATAATAGTAATATCTAATAGGCAAAGAAAACAAGAAAGAATTAAAACAACTAACAGAAATGATATATAGTTAGGGAAGAATCTTGTGAGTATTAAAATTATAAGAACAGAAGTGAAAGAAATAGAGAAAAGTACAAGAAAAAAATTAACGGTACTAGAAGAATTCTTTGAAAAATCCAATAGAGTTGTCAAACTTCTAGTAAAACATGAAAAGAGAATGAAAGAAGGCACAAATCATAGTCCATCCCCAAAATATAAAAGTGGCATTAATGCTGCTTCTGCAGATATTAAAAATAAGATATTGTAAATAACCACATGTTAATAAATTTGAAAATTTATACAATTGACATATTTAAAATAAAAATGCAACATAAAATTGAGGGAAGAGATGAAAACAATTAAAAAAGTGTAATCCTATAAGCATTAAATTGATTGAATCATAGTTAAATTTTTTTCTCAAAAAGAAACTTCATGACTAGATAGCTTTATTGGTGAGTTCTACAAAATGTTCAAAAATTAAAATTTCTAATATTGGACAAAATAATTAAGGAAATATAAAGAAAATGAAAGAGTATGATCTCTTACTCAAGTAAGGAAGCTAGAATTTTGTAAGAATGAATAAATGTGAGGGACGCCTGGGTGGCTCATTCGGTTAAGCGGCTGCCTTCGCCTCAGGTCATGATCCCAGGGTCCTGGGGTTGACTCTCCCATGGGGTTCCTTGCTATGCGGGGAGCCTGCTTCTCCCTCCGCCTGTCCCTGCTTGTGTTTACTCTCTGTCTCTCTCTTCCTCTCTCTCTGACAAATAAAAAAAAAAAGAATGAATAAATTTGATGTTCTTGGAAATAATTTTTTCCAGTGGTAATTCTTGGCTTCTGGTTTGAGAAGTGTCTCAAATACAGTAATAACATTCCAGCAGTGTTGCCCCTAGGATGTTTAGGATTCCAGGAGAGTATTTCTTGTAGAGTGCCTATTTACATAAATCTTTTGATTCAAAAATGCAACACAAAATCCGTGAGTCTATGTGAAATATAATTACATATCAATGAAGATCTATAATATAACAATATTATAACATACAGTCATATATTTGTTATATATTATATGTTATATATTTGTTTTCTGTCCAATCAGTGCATGTGAAGAGAACTGATTCTGTCCAATCAGTTTTCAGGCAACAACTCTTCATGTCCTTTTTGTCAAATGCCTGTTTCTCATGAATTTTATGTCTCCCACACACATACAAAAGGCAGGAATGGTGTTATTAAGCATAATGCCATGATTCTTTAGAGTCTATTTTATTAAAATAGTATATGTTTTCATGATGCTGCATCACCCATTTTGCTGCCACTGAATGCTGGTTTCCAATGACTCCTAAAAGTTACTGTGAATTTTTGGTGATTATCAAGAGGGCAGGTCTAACCCAGAATATAAAGGGAAATGTGGATGATTTTTTTTTTCTGGTCATGTTAAATTTATGATTATGAATTTTATAGCATATTGGTTGCACAACACGTCCAAAAATTTCTTGAATGTTTTAGGGGCCTCAACCACTGCATTCCTAGAATCTGATCTCTTTCATTGCTGACCATTCCTTTGCCTTCCATGCATCGTTGTTACACTGAAGGATAGAAGAGCCTGTGGTCAGAGCAAGAATGATCTTATTGAGTAGGGAGTGCTATTCCTCCTCTGGCATAGCTTAAGACCAACCAGGAAGAATATAGTATTATTACATCCATTAAAAGCGAGAAAGGGGGCGCCTAGGTGGCTCAGTTGGTTAAGCATCTGCCTTTGGCTCAGGTCATGATCCCGGAGTCCTGGGATCAATCCCCACATCAGGCTCCCTGCTCAGTGGGGAGTCTGTTTCTTCCTCTGCCCCTCACCCTGCTCCTGCTCTCTCTCTCGCTCTCTCTCTCAAATAAAATCTTAAAAAAAAAAAAAAAGCAAGAAAAGATATTTACTGATCCAAAGGGACCATTAGCATTTCAAAATGAGGAGCAACAATTTGGAAAATTCTGAGAAGATAGGCTTACTTATCCTCAGGAACACTTGATAGCTGGTACTCCAGTGGAGAGAGGTGGGGAGTAGAGTGACCACCCTAAGTAGCGGCAGATAGAGGAGAAGGGTGGGGTAGTGGTACACAAAGCAAGATAATCTATCACCATTCTTGTTGCCCTTGGGTGCTATAGACTGGAGATGGAATTTCTATGGAAATACAGAAGGGGAAGAAATCCCTACCCTATAGCACAAGCTCAGTTCTAAGGGCGGCACTGAACCATAGGTGGCTCTAAGCTCTGAATTTCTTCAGTGTCCCATCTGAATGAGAACTGCCCAATATTAAGGTGTCAACACTATTCTAGCAGCCCAATTTCTCCTTTTCCTACAAAAGAAATATCTTGCCAACCAGCAGAATCAATCCACCTGTCAGGCCTTTCACTTAACCAGAGACTCATATGGGGGTGCTAGGATGACTTTTAGGCATGAAATCCAGAGCTCCCTAAAACATCTGGTGAACACCAGACATTGTGGGGGAGTCTGGCGAGCCAAAATACTGCCTGAAGGAAAGAAACAGCACCAGGGCCTACTCCGGTCCAGCCAGGGCATAAGGCACCTTACTCAGATGGCTCTGCCATCCGTGAATGGTCAAGGGACTCAGAAAAATTCTAGGAAGCTATTCCAAGGTACAGAAACAGTGAGGGAGTGCCCTGTATAGCAGGGTCCAGAGCAAGGTCTTCCCTCAACAGAGTATCAATGTGTCCTACAAATTACTGCAATGAAATGTGACAGAAGAAACTTGTCATCTCCTATGTTTACACCTATCTTCGCCATATCTGGGTATGTCAACTCCCATTAAATACATTTACCTATTCTTTCTTTATATTCTGTACAATCACTACTTGCAGGGGAGCATCTGAGATCTTAAAGTAAGAAAAGCAAGGAACACCTTTTTATTTTATTTTATTTTATTTTATTTTATTTTATTTTATTTTATTTTGTTAATCACCATACATTACATCATTAGTTTTTGATGTAGTGATCCATGATTCATTGTTTGCGTATTTTATTTTATTTTATTTTATTTTACTATGTTATGTTAATCACCATACATTACATCATAGTTTTTGATGTAACAAACATGATTCATTGTTTGCATATAACACTCAATATGTGCCCTCTTTAATACCCATCACCAGACTAACCCATCCCCTCACCCCCCTCCCTTCTAGAACCCTCAGTTTGTTTCTCAGAGTCCATAGTCTCTCATGGTTCGTCTCCCCCTCCGATTTCCCCCCCTTCATTTTCCCTTAAGCAAGGAGCACATGTTAAAAACCCTTTGTATTTTTCCACATCAGTTTTGAGCTGCTGAGAAGGTAAGCATGTATGTGGAAAGCCTGGAAACGCAAAAGTAGGGAAGAGGTAGTCTAAATATCCCCTGGTGCATGTGGTGGCCATGTTGTGGAGACAGAGATGTAAAAATTTATGAAAGGCTTCAATTTACTTTGATATGTCCAAGTTCACAAACTATGGAGATATTACAAATGATTCTCTCTCTATATACACATTCATTTTTCTTTTAATGGCTTCGTAGTTCGTCATGGCATGAAGCCATCATAAGTTTATTAATGCTGACTTCCAATTCTTTCAATTTCTTATTGTTGAATCGGACATCTGTGTACGTAGAATTTCATGCACAGTTTTATGCACACTATATGCAGAAGGAATGTGAAGTTTAATAATTCCTGGGTCAAAGTATATGTGACTTCTTAATGTTTACACATAGTCAGGCTTTCCTGTGTTTTCCCACAACGGGCCCACAATTCATGGTTGCTCTTTAAAGTATAACAACAAAAATGCAACATATGATTATTTTAAAAAATTGTAATTGTATTCATTTATATCTTCTTAATTCCCAGTGAGTTAAATATTTTGGGTGTGTTTATTATACTTTGTAGTTCTTCTCCTGTGACTTGCTTTTTCATAACCATCTCTCATTTTTCTTTAGTACTATCAGTATTTTTTTTTTAAAGATTTTATTTATTTATTTGAGAGAGAGGATGAGAGGGGAGAGAGAGCACATGAGAGCGGGGAGGGTCAGAGGGAGAAGCAGACTCCCTGCTGAGCAGGGAGCCTGATGCGGGACTCGATCCCGGGACTCCAGGATCATGACCTGAGCTGAAGGCAGTTGCTCAACCAACTGAGCCACCCAGGCACCCACTATCAGTATTTTTTAAAAATAATTTTGCACTTGTTCTTTATGTATATATTTATATCAACCCTTTAGCTATCATATGTTGCAAATATTTTGTTCAAAATTTGCATGTTTTTCATTCATAAGGAAATCACAAATTTGTGTATAGTTAAATTGTATTATATTTTGTGTAGCTAAGTTTTTTCTTGTTTAAAAAGGCCTTCCCTGTGACAAGATTATAGAATGATTCTATATATACTTTGATATATTTTAAATTTTTTTTTTAAGACTTATTTATTTATTTTAGAGAAAGAGAGCATGAGTGGGGGGGAGGGGCAGAGAGAGAGGCAGACCAGCAGACTCCCTGCTTAGTGGGGAGCCCAATGTGCACTTCGATCCCAGGACCCTGACATAATGATCTAAGCTGAAACCAAGAGTGGGCACTTAACTGATTGCGCCACCCAGGTGCCCTGATATATTTTGTATATATGTATATGTATGTACATACATATACACACACAGAAACATATACTTCACATTTGATTATTTTTGCTTTAAGTAAAATAAATAAATAATAAGTAAAAAAATTGCACTAGAAGTACATAATTTAATTTATCTAAAATTAATTTGCTGTATGTTAGGGGACATGGGTTTCTATACATTTTTTCTGATAGTTTGCTAATATCCTTTGTGAATTGCTATATTTTCTACATTGACTTGAGATGTTATATTTATGAAAAACTAAACTTATGAATATATATGTGGGCTTATTGATCAATATACCTATAATTTTAAGAAATACCATCTTATTTTTATTGCTATAACTTTGTAGTGTAAAGTACATCCTTCTTTACGCTACTTTTTAGGTTACTTTATCTTTACAAGATGCCCTTGATCTTATCTGTTCTACTATCAGAAATCAATGCTACAACTCTGATATCACACAGAGTCTCACTTCCCTGGGTTCTTAAAGAAGTTTCTTCTTTTGAAGAACAAAGAGACTTTGTTATTGCACTTTTATTCAGTACATTTGATGGACTAGTAATTAAATGATTTGATGAGTGCAATGTTTTACCTTATGAATACTAGCTTAAGTGATGTGTGGTATGATTACTTAAGATATTCAATGATCTCAACAAATTTATTCTAGAAATTATAAAATTATTTTTTGAAAACCATATTAGCAGGATTATCTATCTTGATTTCATAATAGTAATATCACATATAATTTTCTAGAATTTTACATTTACAACCATTTTTTTTCTTTTTTTATTTTATGTATGTCTCATATCATGAGCAATGAAATATATCAGAGCAAAAGAATGTTTCTACTGGGGAGATTTCAAGATAATTTTATCACACACACACCCTTTACTAAACATAAACAGGTCAAGAGATGGGACTCTGGTATATAGCATCCTGAGTTCAGTTCCTCTCACTACCATTTATTAACTGTACCAAACTGTTGCAGAGCAAATTATATGATTTCTTATGTCTTAGCTTTTACATCTGTTAGTTGGAAATAATTTTCCCTACATTCTTATAGGATGCTGTAAGGATTAAATGAGTTAACATTTATAAAGTGTTCAGAAGAGTGCCTACACTGTAAATGATCACAAATGTTAATCCTTATTATTCAGTGATAATGAATGTGAAGCCCAGATAGATGAATTGGCCAAAATGTTTCTTAAGAAGTCAGTAGCATAACATAATAAAATAAAATTTAAAAAAGTCAGTAGCATATAGAAAAGAACTGAGTTACCGTAACTTCTAGACAAGTTCTCTTCCCAGATGCATAAGAGGCTAGAGTCCATGAAAGGAGTCTGCAGAAGGGGGAGATATCAAAAAGACAGGGCTTTTTTTTTTTTTTTTAACATATAATGTATTATTTGTTTCAGAGGTACAGGTCTGTGATTGATCAGTCTTACACAATTCACAGTGCTCACCAGGTGATTAACATAATAAAATAAAATTAAAAAAAAAAGACAGGGCTTTTCATTTTCATGGGAGTTTCTCCTTTTATCTGTTTCTGTAATCCTTCAGAGCAGCATAAGCAGCCTTCTCAATAACTAGTATGCTGAGAATGAGAAATATGTCCTAAAAACACTGGGCTTGAATAAGCACCAGAGTTTTTAATAGCATTCTTTGGACTGAAAGTCACATGGAATCTGAAACTAACCACTTTCACTTTGAAAAATTATTAAGGCTTTGAATCTACCCTAAGAGTAAGGATAGTTCAGAGGACCCAATTCCATTTTTGCCCAAACTTGTTGCACACAGAGACTGGTTCTGGGAAATCAATAGTTTCTTATAGCTTATATAACAGCCACTGGGTAATCTTGCAGTGTTTCAAGTTTCTTGGTTCAGCAATTAAGTATAATGAGGTTATTACATTTTTTATCTTCTATAGAGAAACCTTCCTTTCTCTCTAAGAGCAGATAAATTATATGTTGGCTAATTGAATTTAAATAAAAAATCAAAAAAATAAGAGCAGATAAATCTGATGCCTCAAAGTAGGCATTTTATTATTACTGCTTGCTAATGGATCATGGTAACCGCCATTTCCAATAATCCTGTTGCTTCTAAATCTTAAAAAAAGAACACCCAAAGCAAAGCAAAATTTGATTTGGATCTTTTGATAAACTTCCTCTTTATATAACCATAACTAAAATATCTCCTTATAGACATCATCCAAATAACTTATTCTCATTAAAATGACTTACTATTTACTAGTGGTGTCATTATTTGGCACTTTGCAAACATTATTTGGCTGTGTATGTGTGTGTGCGTGTATGTATTCATTATGAAATTCTCTTACACTTACTGTGTCCTTAAGATCTGCATTGCATATAACAGACAGCAAAGATTTTGGTAATGATGAAGAAGTAATGATGAAGAGGTAATGATGAAAAGAATAAAGACCATAGATCACAGGGGAAAGGGAAAAGTAATAAATTAGGAGACAGTAATTTCTGCTACTTTTAAAAATCAGTAGTTTATTTACTTTGCATAGCTCTTTAAGAAACAAAAACAGGAAAACAAAGACTAAATTCTCATATTTAGGGGTGCCTGGGTGGCTCAGTCATTAAGCGTCTGCCTTCTGCTCAGGTCATGATCCCAGGGTCCTGGAATGGAGCCCTGCACCGGGCTCCCTGCTTGGCGGGAAGCCTGCTTCTCCCTCTCCCACTCCCCCTGCTTGTGTTCCCTCTCTCTGTGTCTCTCTCTCTGAAATAAATAAATAAAATCTTTAAAAAAATAAATTCTCATATTTATTCTTTTCAGTTCTCTTATAGGAAATTGTCCACCTCTGAGAGTCGGGGACCTGGGGCGGCGAAGGAACTTCTACAGCGATATAGACCTATAATGGTTTACAGCAGGGGCGTTGTAAGGCACATTCCTCCATGTATACAGGATTAGTCAAGCACGTAAGAATCTTTAAAAACAGAATAAAGGAACAGAGGGGAGTGCCCAGTGTGCTGTTTACAGCTGGCTTCCTATCTACTAAACCTCTTCTGCTGCGTACTTTAGAACTGACCACACATGTTCCAAGGGCGTTTCACTCTGATCCTTTTGGGTTATTTTTAATCCTGCAATCTCGAGTTTTCTCAGAGATCTTGGAGTCTGAGTGAACATGCACCAGTGGTCGTTGTGGCGTTCTGTTTCCCACAGGAAATTCTTGGTGATACGGAATTTCTTAGACAGCTAGTTATTTAAAAATCGTAAGAATCTGCTGGGAATGTCATAAGCCCTTTACATTCCCAAGATAAAAGAAAAGCAATGTCCAGCATTTTTGCCCCAAGCAGCACCAAACTGGAACGTTAACTTTTGATAGACATAAATGACTAAATTTAAATCACTGCAGGGAGAGAAATAGAAGAAGACACACTCTCTACCTTCGTCTTCCTGAAAGACTCCAGAGATGCTGATGTGACTGACTCTCTTGAGTCACAGATTCCTGTCCTCTTTATTTCTTTTTTGTTTCTGGACTCACTGACACTAGGTAAAGTAGAAGTGTTAATTGATGGGGTGAAATATCTTTCTGGAGAGAGAAGTCTTGGTTTATGTCAACTGGAGATAAAGAAGTGACTGGATTGACAAGAGCGGGGTTTGTGATGGTTCCAAGAGTGAATCACAAAGAAAGGACTTGTGATTTTACTAAAAAGTAAGGCTCCTAGTTAGTCATATTATTATGGGAGATAGTTTAAGGACTTGACCAAATGCTTTGCTCTCAGTGTGGGTTGGCTGTCCAGAAAGCCAAGTTAGATAGGATATTCATGTATAATCATCTGGATCCTTGAGAAATAATGAGGCACTGTGTAAACCTAACAGTGGGTTTTCCACTAACTTACAACAAATGATAGATTTGGCTATATTATGGTGCATGTTTTACTTTGAGAATTCTCAGTTTAAAAAGATATGACTTAGAGTCTAAAAACAATTCATTGGCTCTATTACCCCAGGTCCAGTTAGATAACAACTGATTAATTAATCAGATAATGAAATGACCACAGCCTTTGGAATTACTGATATCTACATTCAGATTTGGTTTCTGCCACCTATTGGTTATATAAATCTATCAGGTTGTTTAAACTCCTTCAGCCTCAATTTCTGCATCTGTAAATTAATATAGTAATAAAGCCTACCTCTTAGTATTATCATGAGAATTAAATAATATAAATATGCAAAGTACCTAATATAATCTATGGTATATATCATGTTTTTCTTAAATATTATGATTACTTTTACATTGTATTGAAACAGAAAGTAACCTCTTGGTGTCTCATTTTGGAGGAAGAAAGTTTTCTCTGACAACTACTGTAAAAAACAATGGAGGCAATATTTTCCCTGTTGGATTTCATGGGCTTGGGTTGTGTACCCTTCTTTGTTAACCATTGCACTCATCACTCTTAGGTTGGATTAGCAGCCAAATGGATGTGACTTGATATAGATCATTGAAAGTGTTGCTTTGACACATTTCAGACTACTTGAGTTGGGAAAAGCATTTAAGAACACTGTAAAAACGCACATCCCAAGAAAATAATTACACTCACCTTAAAAACAAAACAAACAGGGATACCTGGGTGGCTCAGTCAATTAAGCATCTGCCTTAGGCTCAGGTCATGATCCCAGGGTCCTGGGATTGAGCCCCAGGTCGGGCTCTTTGCTCAGTGGGGAGCCTGCTTCTCTCTCTCTCCCCTTGCCCCTCCACCCCACTGTGCTCTCCCTCTCACTCACTATCAAATAAATAAATAAAATCTTTAACAAACAAACAAACAAACATCTAGAAACTTCTGATTTAGGAGTGGCCTAGACGTTCAATAGATTACTATTTGAACTCTAACTGTACCCCACAGAACTCAGATGAAACCAAGCACTCTAGCAATAAGTCTAGCTTAGAGTAAATTCAAAAACTCAAACACCTAAGTATTTCGGATAAAAGATTCAAATGGCTTGAATTCTTTTATAATTAAATTACATTTTCTCGGAAAAAAATCATGAGGATTATTATTGTGTTACAACCTCCTAAACTCAGGACTTAAACCAGGTTTTATTTTTACTAACCCAAACCCAGGTTTTCTCAAAATAGAGAAGACTAGTATGTAGGACAACCACATTTGGATAATAAAATATTACCTCCAGTTATGTTATTGTGATTTACATGTGTCCTTCATGTCACTTGCTTTTGAAAAAAAAAATGTGAAAATCTTCATGACATTTTCAATATCTTCAGAAACCTGAGACTTGTATGTGTGCATGGTTTCAAAAAAAGGTTGAAACATTTGCCATTTCTTCTTGTGCATAAATATGAATTTTATGTGATGCAATAGCTATTATTTAGTGAGAAGCTATTTGTTGTTTTTGTTACTAGTGGGAAAATGCTAATTTAGAATTCTGACTTAAATAATGCTATTCTTTTTTCATACTGATGCTTGACAGCTGTCATATTCTGTTATTTGTAAATTCCAATTAAGTCGACATACATGCTTCACACCCCTCATGTAGGACAGTGTAATTTGAGGATGCATTTTTAAATTGGTGAGATAATGTCTTTTCCCTCTGGCATCAAAGGCAATAAATAACATCTCTCTAGATAATATAAATAAGGAGACATTATTTATTAATTTATACAGTGGAATAGTGATATCACATGGTCTAAAATATATGGAAAAAATCAATATAATATGGTTTTGAGTATTTTCCCATAAAGCATAATTACTCAAAGGAACAGAGAAATTATATGCTAATATAACTTCACTGGTATCAGAGGGCATCAATATATTGGGTTATCAGTACCATCAATTTTATCATAGCTGGATCCTACATGATAAGATTTTAGGGAAAAATGGAAGAACAGTGTTCACATACCTTCTCTGCTGATGCCTGATAATTTGCCTTTATGTTTAATGCTTTTACTTTGGGAGTCTCTTTCCCGTAGGGACCCATTTAAAAATACAAACATTTCTTGAATAGGTGAAATGTTCAGTCTTATACCCATGATATGAATAAGTTCTTTTTTGGTATATGTTGCAATAATGTTGACTTGAGTACTTTATAGAGAAGGGGACTCTGAGAAAAGGAAACATGAGGAGATGCTGACCAATATCACCCCTCTTTATGGTGTGTTTAAAGTTAGTCATGGAGCACCACTAGTGCTCCCAGCAACACTTTCTTCCCTGACTAGCCTCAGATTTTTGTGTGTGTTTTCAAAGAATTCCTCTTATCTCAGTGTCTGCTAGAGTTCTCTTCATTCTCCCCATAAAAGAGAGTCCTAAATATAAAAACAAAATAGCAATTTGTTTTTTTTTTTTAATTTTTTTTATTTATTTATTTGACAGAGAGAGACAGCGAGAGAGGGAACACAAGTGGGGGAGTGGGAGAGGGAGAAGCAGGCTTCCCACCGAGCAGACAGCCGGATGCAGGGCTCGATCCCAGGACCCTGGGATCATGACCTGAGCCGAAGGCAGACGCTTAACGACTGAGCCACCCAGGCACCCCCAAAATAGCAATTTGAACAACAGGAGTTGACTTTTCCATTTTTTTTTTTTTTTTAAAGATTTTATTTATTTATTTGAGAGAGAGAGAATGAGACAGAGAGAGCACATGAGAGGGGGGAGGGTCAGAGGGAGAAGCAGACTCCCTGCCGAGCAGGGAGCCCGATGCGGGACTCGATCCCGGGACTCCAGGATCATGACCTGAGCCGAAGGCAGTCGCCCAACCAACTGAGCCACCCAGGCGCCCTCCATTTTTGAATCCAAAAGCCCAAAATAATTTAAGTGCTTAATTTCTTATGACTAAAAAGAAAAAAACAACTAGGTGGGTAGATAACCATAGGTATAAATAATGTCTGTTCCAAAGCTCTTCTGGATCCAACAATATCTATTTAGAATTCTCATGGAAAACGAAGCATTAGCCACTAGTGGATCAAGCAAAAAATGACTACTTAAATCCCTACTCCAGGGCGCCTGGGTGGCTCAGTTGGTTAAGCAACTGCCTTCGGCTCAGGTCATGATCCTGGAGTCCCGGGATTGAGTCCCGCATCGGGCTTCCTGCTCAGCAGGGAGTCTGCTTCTTCCTCTGACCCTCCTCCCTCTCATATGCTCTCTCTCTCTCTCATTCTCGCTCTCTCAAATAAATAAATAAAATCTTTAAAAAAAAAAAAATCCCTACTCCAGGGAGAAAACTTAGCATATGCAGATGCTTTAATGATTTTCATGTCACCAATTGATTTATACCAAGTTTGGGGCCCTAAAACACATATAATGACTCAATGGTTTATGTGCTTTGTCACGAGATGCAAATGTATACATAAGTGTCATGATTTTGAAAAAAACAGTTGATTTCTGCACAAAACTAAATGCCAAATGTTGTATATAGAAGTCTTAAATAAAAATCAGCATCCCTGAAAAATAAAGCACAATGAGTATAAGGATTAGCAATAAATGAAACTGAATTAACCACCACTTTTGCCCAGTATTGGTTGTCTTCTTGGTTATATGGCATCATTTGAAGAACTAGGTTTTCTCCTAAGGATCTAACAATAGCAAGAGATATCCAGTGTATAGTGTGATTCTATAGAAACAGGTCATCATTTTGGATATCAATCCATTATTAGTTGGCAGAAGAATGCTAAATAATGAAAAAAATATTTATTATCAAAAATATTTAATTCAAAGGTATCCAAACTGATAGGAACAATTCTACAAATGAAAGAAGAGTTGGGAGAGACAAAAGAAATGGAATAAATAGGATCTCCATCAGGTCATGGATCAAGAAACCTGATTCACTGCAAGCAAAGAGCCCTAACATCAGCTCAATCCTTAAATCAATCCTTTGTTTTTCTTAATATGGGATGGAGTCTTCTTAACCCCAGGGGGTGGAGAATGCTTAGAAAGTATGTACGTAGGGAAAGCTGGTGGAAGAATATTGAAATGACCCAGATATACAGAGACAAAGACTTGCTCTAACTGTGGTGGTCAACCAGGTTTGAGACATTCTAGCAAATGTTTTATTTCCAAATTATAGTCCAGATATCAAATAAAACAAATACTAGTAAGATTTCAAGGGAAACTCTCATGGTATATTAGACTATGTTCATACTTTTCAGTGTTAACTTAGGAGTATATAAATAAGAAGATATCTTCTTCATAGTGTGAAAGAGAGAAGAGCTTATTGTTCTGCTTCTTTTTATCAATACGTTCTACTTTATAGGACTACAGCCACAGAAGGTTGCTTTTTGTGTGGACTTGGCCAATTTGAGAACTAATGGGCTATAAAACAAGTGCTAAAATCTTACTTAAAACCTTCCGCAAGTTCTCCAACACCCTTCCTCACAAGGATAAAGGCCAGACTCCTTAACCAGCCAGAGAATGAACAGACTGAGGTGTCTAATCAAGATATGAATATTATTGTCTTGTTGCTGGCATATCTTCTCTGTATGTAGAATGCAACCATGTCTGGAAATGAAAATACCTATCATGAAAGGTAGAAAAAAATTTAACTTAAGTATGGTTCCTTCTGACATTCTTCTGATCTTAGTTCATGTTCATTCTCAGCATTTTAATGAATAAAATTAAACCAAGAGTGAAACTTTGCTGTCCCTGTACCTATCTGACTTAAGCATTGAATGAGGAAACAATACTTTCATTTTGTTTCCAAAATGGTGGAAAGTAGTGATTAAGAAGCTAGAGGTTCCTCTAGGATTAAGAAATTTAGGTCAGTGAAGAAAGTGGGGGGAAGAGTATATCATAATGATGAAGTCTTCATGTTTTGAAGTTAGATTACCAAAGTTTGAGCCCCAGCTTCACTGTGTTCTTAGCTACGTGGTTTGAACAAAAACCATTACCAGCTCTCTAAGCCTCAATATCCTTATCTCTAAAATAAGAATAATAATAGCACCAACTGAATTAAGTTTGGCATGAGGTTTAAATGAGATAATCCAAGTACAACTCACAATCATAATGCTAAAAATAATGATCATTATTATGACTTTAATCATTTCAATAATACTATAATTGTTTAATGTTCCAAACTTGCTATCGCATATATGGTGTATATATATACAGAGATCACAATGCAATTATCAGAAACCTATCCACATGTAAAAAGGTGAAAGATAGAAATGTGGGTGGGTTTGAGAAATCTCAAGAAAGAATTCCTTTTTTTTAAGATTTTGTTTATTCATTTGAGACAGATATATATCTATATCTATATATATATATATCTGTAGAGAGAGAAAGAGAGGCAGAGGGAGAAGGAGAAACAGACTTCCCGCTGAGCCGGGAGCCTGAAGGGGGCTGGATCTCAGGACCTGGGGGATCATGACCCAAGCCAAAGGCAAACACAACCATCTGAGCCACCCAGGCACCCCTCAAGAAAGCATTCCTGAGGCAAGAAGACAGCCCTGGAATAATTCAACATTTCAGTTTCTGTTTTGTTTCTTGTCTATGACCCAGGTAAAGAGGAAAGCTAAGACTAGTACAAACTGTTCATATGACCCAGAAGTATTAGCCAACTTGACATGGTAATAAAAATTTTATGGGTTCTATAGCAAGACCAGAATAACCTACTGATAAAGCTCAAAGACACACAGCTTAAGTTTTACTACATGGTACTATGTATTTCCAAAATCACAATTTATTTGTCTCTTTTTGGAGAATTAAGAAAGACCAGCAAGCTGAAAAGACAAACTATTACAGTAGCTATATTTATATTTTAAAACCTTTAAATTCAAAATGCTTTTGTGAAGTCAAGCTTTTAGGTAAATATAGTAATGATTATGAAGAATATTTAAAAGTTTCAAAAATAAGTTCTCTTCTTATTTCCTATATTTTTATTCCCAAACATAATTAAACTCTGTTGTCCTGATGTGTCACAACAGAAAACACTTCCAAGTTTCCCAGAAGTACATGTTCAGTCCCTTTTTCTAAATAATCTTCTGAGCAATCATATCTACAGCCACTATTTCAAGCACATGAAATGATTCCCAAATTTATATCTCTGTCTTTTTTTTTTCTTTAGCTCAAGATGCAAATATGTCTATTGGATATGTCTTATGGAAATTCTGTAGATTCCCTAAACTCAACACTATCAGCATAATTCCCTCTTCTCTTTCTTCATCCCCCATCAACTGTCTTCTATATTGCTTATGATCATTGTTAGCATCACATTCCACCTAAAGGACAGGGCTACTTCTTTACCTTTTCTCTTTATAAGTACACTTATTCCAGTTCATTAGTACTTCTTGAAAATGAGCTTTTGATTCTTGCCCGCATCGGCTTGGTCAAGCTCTTACTGTTAGCCTTGTCTGCCCAATGTTCATGACATTTGCCTACCATGATGATTGCCTTTAAGGCTAGTCCCCACTCAAGTTACAGAAAGGGTCAATGAGGAATTAAATCAGTTACTATGTGCTAGGCACTAGGGGTGTAATGCTGAATGTAAGGGAAGATAGTTTCCATGAGATCTCTAATTGTTAAGTATTTATTAGTACAACATATGCTAAAATGGTGGAAATCTAGGTTCTAAACTTTCCTTGAAGTAAGAGAAAGACTGCATTAAGAAAATGGCATTTAGGGGCACCTGGGTAGCTCAGTCGGTTAAGTGTCTGCCTTTGGCTCAGGTCATGATCCCAAGGTCCTGGGATCGAGTCCCATGTCGGGCTCTCTGCTCAGTGGGGAGTCTGCCTCTCCCTCTCACTCTCCCTCTGTGTTCTCCCTCTCTCTCTCTCTCTCAAAGAAATAAATAAAATCTTTAAAAAAAGAAAATGGCATTTAAACTAAGATCTGAGATATGGGGAAAAGATAGGTAGGATATTATTGTATAGTTGGGAAGGGGGATAGGTTAGAGGGTTAATTGTGGATGTTACCGGTAAATATAGCAGGTAAATGTGTAAAGGGAGAAAAGAGTGAAGACATAAGCAACAGAGAAACTCAATATGGTTGGAGAGGAAAACAAGACTAATAGTAAAAGTAGCTGAAGGTGGAAGTTTGGATGAACCAAAGTCATGAATGGTCATGCTAAGTATATGAGACTTTAAAGGGAAAATATGGGAAGCTAAACCAAAGGAATCTCTGTAACTGTGTGGAGGATGGAAGATCAAGGATGTCTGACTTCTAGATAAATCAAAAGGCTATTGGAGTAAACCGATTAGAAATTATGTTAACTTAGAGAAGAGTCCTTCAATGGAAATGAGAAGAACTGGATGAAGTTAGCTCCATATGGACGGTAAAATCTATAGGAGCTGGGGATGGATGCTATATGGAAATTAAGAGCAAATAGTCCAGAAGTACTCACAGGTAGTATAATACCTGCTCTCCACCAGGTGAGAGCCAGCTTGCTCACATTAGGCTTTAATGTTGCTCAGGAAACTATTTAGGATTCTAGAAAGCCATGAAAATGTCAGATTGAAGATTGACTGTCAAACTCTACTTTGGGTGGATAGTTTATTTAAAGTGACCTTATAGTGAAGTCATGAACATGAGTCTTAACCCCAATCCCAAGGACTGATCTCTAATCTCAGCCTCAGCCCCCTTCTTCTCTCACACAATACCTGCCAGAGCTGTCATTTAAGATTGGGTCTTCTTTTGTGCTCTTTCTAAAATCACCTTACATAAGTCTTGGTAATTAACAATCAACCCTCACCTGTTGCCTAAAATTACAGATAATTGTATTTTTCATGTCCTGGAAGTTCAGAACAATATTCCTTCCCTTCATGACAACTTTGGTTTTTGAATTTGGAATCCAGACATATGCTGGATTCACCATATTTTTTGGTTTTTAAATTTGGATCACAGAGGTCCATATGTCCTAAGTGCCAAGGTGAATCGTCGGGAGCCCCCTTTCTCTTTAGTGTCATCTGATCAGCAGCACAGAATTTATAATATTTGTCATCCTTGATTGGCTATATTGTAATAGTCTGTTATTTGCTTCTTTTTGCTTTCATAGTTTTCCTATTAAAAAAAATTGTCACTTCACAACTTTACCAGGCTAATCTTTAGAAAAGAAAATTTCTAAAGTCATTCTCATTCTTAAGCATCTTATTCATCACTTCTATAGAATATTACCCCTGTCAGTTATTCTTCCTAATCTTAGTGCCAATCCCTACTTCTAGTGACATTCATAACTCCAAGACTGATCTTGCTGAGTTGTACTTTTAAAAATACCCTTCTTTGTTTTCAATCTGTAAAAGTCCTTATTCTTCAAAACACATGATGATTCTTATGTCTTCCATGAAGCTTTTCTTACTCTTCTATCTCTGGGTTACAATGTCCATAATAGATAATAAAACCTTTAAAAATCTTTTTAAAAAAGACTTATTTACTTATTTTAGAGAGAGAGAAAGCATGAGTGAGTTGGGGGTGGGGTGGATGGAGAGAATCTTTCAAGCAGACTCCCTCTGAGTACAGACCCAACGCAGTGCTCAATCTCAGGACCCATGAGATCATAACCTGAGCCAAACCCAAGAGTCAGATGCTCAACCGACTGAGCAACCCCCAGGCACCCCAGATAATAAAATACTTATAAATCAGTTTGTTTTTCCCGGATGAAATAATGCTTGTGTTATGGTCCCTGTGGTTATAACATGGAAAAATACTTCAATTATATCTTGCATTCCAAAATTAAAATTTTCTAATTGTGGCATCAAAAATAGTACAGCCCCACAAGAAATCTTTAATCAAAAGGATTTAATGATTAAAATTTTATTACATTTCGTTATATTGTACACCTGGAAGTAATATAACATAATATATAAATTATACTTTAATAAAAATTAAAAAATTAAAAATAAAAATAAAATAATAAAATACCAAGCTAAAAAAAAATCAGTATGTTTATGAGATTCCTGGAAAATCTTGAGTAACTGGAATTCTGTTATACAAAACTTTAGGAAATTTATATATGTTTATATTTATTTTGAAGCAGATTTATATACTGCCTTCTATGTGCAACCCTAGCAACATGTATATACATCATTTTTGACCAGGAAAAATAATTATTTTCAGAGTAATTTCCTTATATGTCTTTCTCTGGCACAGACTACAAGCTCCTTTGGAAGAGAGATCATGTCTAAATCATTTTACTATTCCTCCATATTTTATTATTAAGTGATTGTTGAATAAATTAATAAAAGCACTGCAATATTCATCATAAGGCTACAATCTAAGCCAAAAAAATGCATTGCATGCACCTATATCTTTGCTTTGTAAGATCTATTTGGTTGGGACTCTACTGATAAGTGTGCTAGGCTACATACTTATATCAAGTTTTGGAAAATTGGCTCTGCAGACATGTGTGAGATATATCACCTTTCCCATATTTGGGTTGTGGAAGAGGATTGTAGGGGAAAGGTGATACCTCTAGAACATGTCTTTTATCCAACCAACAAATTTTATCCATGTTGATAGAAAAGACACCATTTTTAACCTATCATTTTAAAATCTCATCTGAAGCCATTCTATGACTTGATTCTAGGTTCCCAGTCTACCAGCATGGGTCAAATAAAAAAAAAAAAGTTATAGTTACCAGCTTTCTCATATCGCATCATCACTTATGAAAAACTATGACTAAGTCCACAGAGAGTCATTGGAATTTCCTCTCTAGACAAAAATTGAGAAATATCATGATGACTCAATCAAGACATTATTATTTTACCTCCTTATCATGTGCCTTCTTGTTGGGATTCCAAGAATTGTATCCTCTGTACCTCTTCCAACTCTTTCATCCATCATTTTTTCTTATAAGTGCGGTATAGATTCAATAAAAACAATTACAACTTTATCATAATATAGATATGTTTGTGAACATATGACCGTTCACTCCTGAATATCAGTGGCTCATACCTCTCACTGCCTTTAGAATAAATTTCACTGGTCACTGCCAAGGCTGCAGAGGAGTCTTGGAATAATACGACTTATCCATGAAACTGCACTCTCCTATTCTTCTAGGTCAGGTGTCACTGTTTCTCTTTATGTCTCTGCTTCCTGTACTCTCTGACAATGCTGACCACCAAGCATGTCCATCTACAGCTAGAGGCTTCCTTGTACCCTCAGGGAACTGAAACTGCTATCTGTCCTGTAGGGAAGTAATTTGAATCTCTCACTCTTTCATTCACTTGTGCCGTCTTCCCTAAACCCTTTCTTGTGTGTTGGTCTGAAGTAGTGTTGATTTACTCCCTAGGTAGCATAGTTGAATATTAGTCTTTAATCAATGCATTTTTTTTAAATTAATTAATTAATTTATTTATTTGACAGAGAGAGAGATAGCGAGAGCAGGAACACAAGCAGGGGGAGTGGGAGAGGGAGAAGCAGGCTTCCCGCCGAACAGGGAGCCCGATGTGGGACTCGATCCCAGGACCCTGGGATCATGACCTGAGCCGAAGGCAGACGCTTAACGACTGAGCCACCCAGGCGCCCTAATCAATGCATTTTCACAGCTACTTGACTTACTTTTCTCATAAGGCCTTAAAAACAGTCCATCTTACTGATTGGCAGATTAAAGTCACCAAGCCATTCCTCACTGGTGACATAACTGTATTGTTATTTAAACCTAAATACAAAGCTTCTGTGTATAAAATTTATCTAAAGAGATATGTCCTCAAGAATTATAGTCTACTAGTCCTTCATTTGGCCAAAGTCAAAATTGCATATTTACCTAGTTGGAACATCCTTCTTTATTACTTCTTAGAAAGTAGAGTAGCATCTATATTTTTTAAGATTGCTTTTTTTCCCATCTATTTAAGTACCCCTTGAATTCTATGAACTCTCTGGAGCCAGGATTAAAAACCTCTGAGGTGACATATAATACTCACCAGGTAATCTGAAAGGATCAGCCTCTATTCCAAAGAATCTGAGAAGTCCAGGGGCTGCACAGAAGTGCACAGGCCGGTGTTAAATTCAAGCTGCCCAAGGTAGTGGTGAGGGGAAATGGGGAGATTAATTCAAGTAGGTATTACCAACCTCAGTTCATGGAATAACTTGAGGTCATCAACAGCGGAATTTTTAATAAGTTGAATTATATTCACACAATAGAATTATATTCACAGCAATGAGAATAAATGATCTTCAACTACATATAACAATTTTACTATTTTTATTGTCTATTTTGATATGTTTACTGATAAATCTCACAAAAATATTGCATGAAAGAAGTTTGATACAAAGGAATTCATGATGTATAAAAATGTTTATTGTGTCATCAATAAATAATTTAATTATTATCATTAATTGAAATAAATGTCTACATCATTGGGTATTTAGGTTAAATAATTAGCATAATATATGCTATACCATTTATGTAAATTACAAAAGCAGGCAAAACTGATCTATATGGCTAGAAATCAGAATAATTGTTATTTTTGTATTGAGGCAGATATATGAGTGGTGTTGATAATGCTCTGCTTCTGAGTAGTGGTTATATAGGTTTGTTCAATTTGTGAAAACTGAAATATACATTTACTAACCTACTTTTTATGTATACTTTTATAAAATGTTTTTGAAAGATATAAAAATATACTGAAAAAAATGGAAAGGTTCCCTTTCATCAAATATATCTTAAATTCTCTCTTCTCTCTAGAGCAAATTGATAAAATATTTTTTGCATATTCTTCCAGGCCTTCTTTTTTTATGTATAAACATATAAACATACCTGTATCAATATTAAAACACATATATCCATATCATATGCACATGACAATTTGCACTAGGCTTACAAAAGAAAAATATGCATCTCTCTTTCAATTTGACAGTCAGCAAATTCACGTTGGTAGCTTGAAATGGGGCATGGTGGGAATATCGCACCATTCAGAAACTTCTTTTTTTCTGAAAGTTAGATGATGATTTTTCTAAATTTTTGCTCTTACAAAGGATGTTGCATTAAACATAAATAACATACAGATTGAGTATATTGCTCCAATGTCTCTTTGTTATCGAAAGTTGCCAGAGAAAAGTCTGAGGTTCAAACAATTCTTGATATTTGTAGAAAAAATTCTTATTCTCACTCTTTCGCTCTCTCTGACATTAAAATTTTCTCTGTATCCTTGGGGTTTGGGAATTTTATCATCATCTGTCTAGGTGAGATCCAACTTCTGGTAGAATAATCTCAGGGATAAGTACCCTAGTGAGGAGTTCTTTAAATTAGATGTCCAAGTACCCAGAAATCACAACAGGTGACAGCCTACATAGTTAATTTCTATATCCAGCTTTTCTCCCGAAGGCAAATACATCCTAAAAATCTTGAACACCCCTAGGTGAAGAGGTCTTATTTGCCTGGGAAGACTAAAATTATATAATTGCCAAGATTGAGAAGAGTGAGCATTGCCATAAAAGCAGCAAAATAGAACAGATTTTAGTCATAGAAACATAGGTTAAGATGGTGACACTACCACTTATTAGCTGTGTATTTAACTTTTGCCAAATAATATAATTCATTTGAACCTCAGTTTCCTCGATTAAGAAATGCAGAAAAAGTATGTTCATACATTTTTGTTTTGTTATTGAGAATTAAATAGCATAAATATAAAGAAATGTAGTGCTTAGAACATAATAAATACTAAAAATGTTAGCTTCTTCACTAATTTATTCCTTCTTTAATACCCAAAACACTGTCCTATTTTCCACTGAGGGTTATCGGTTAAACTGTTCTTCCTTTATCCTGTATACTCCTACTCTCACTTAGAACTGTTTGGAGCTAAGGATATGGGCTACCCTGGAGTACAGGAGCACTTTACTCTGCTATTAAGATGTACCTATTAACCAATTGCTCTGTTATCTTAAAAAGTTCAGAACCTGTCTTTGGTATCTCAGGTTTCTCATCTCTCAAACAAGTGGGTTGACTGGATAATCCCTACTGTTTACCAGACCCAGACTTCAGTGACATTATAAATAAATTTGCACATCACTCTATGTAAAGGCAGGAAGTGAGAGTCAAGGAATGGATGTGTAGAGGTTTTAAGTGAAGTAGGAAGTCCATCCTTTTCAAAAGAAGGTGGGATGGTCACAAACAACAGAATAGGTGAAAACAATGTGGTAGAGATTGGTGGTTTTTTGGGGGGGGTTTCTGATGGACCAGAGCAAGAATAATTTAATGAGAGAATATAAGGGTAGATGTGACAGTAAGTTTGAAGAAGAATATAATAGCTAGTGGTGAATGAATAAACACACACAATATGCTAAAAGCTATGTCCATATCTCACTTAGTCTTCACTATGAATTTGGTTCTATTATTATCCTCCACAAATATGGAAACCAAAACTTAAGAAAGTAGTAATTTGACTAAGATAAAATAGCTAACAGATGACCAAGCTTGGATTAAAAACTTTGTCTAGGGTGAAGTAAAAAAGTAAGATGTTTGGAGTGTAGAAATATGTAGAGAGAAAAGGAGAAAAAGGCAAAAAAGAAAGAGGAATAAGGTAAACCCCTTGAGTTAAGAAATTGTATCTGTAAAACTCTGTATACTGATTAATACCAATAAAATGTGCTATAGATCAGGTACTCAAAAAATAGTTGTCAATTAGCTGTTTCTAAAACACACACACAACACACACACACACACACACACAAGCTCAGAAAGAAGAGCCAAATAATATTTAAATTTATTTATAACTGATGACTCTAATACCAACCACAGAATTCATTCCAGAGATCCAAGTGTTCCAATAGGCTTAGTTCAATGGCTGTACAAAATGCATCTTTCATGTTCTTTGGGCTTTGACATATAAATAGACTAATCAGTCACAAACCATTCTTTGTGTGGGGTAATAGTCCAGGTTTCATGCTCATTTATTTTCCAAATGGAATATAAGATTAAAAGATAAAAAAATAATCCTATGTTTTTAGTCCAGCTTCCATTTGATGTGTGAATTCTTTCCAACATGTTCCCACCAAGTAGTTACCCAACTTGTTCTTGAATAACCCTAAGACAGTACATTTACAACTTCCCAGAGTAACTGATTCTACTTTTAGATAGCTGATCTCAAAGTTTTAAAAACTATCTTCTCCATAATCAGCCTTCCCTGTAACATTCATATAAAGTTGTATATTTCGAGATCATATTTAACAAGTTTAGCCACCTTCCCATGTCCATCTTTCAAATATCTGAAGATATCTTGATAGTCTCCCCTTGAATTTTGTATTGCTTTTGCTAAACATTCTCTTTCTTTCTTATATAATGTGGTTTCCCATTCTCACATCATTCTGGCACTGCTATCTAGAAACTGCTCCAGGATTTCTATTGTATTCCATTTTCTTTCCTAGAATCAAAGGCAAGGTTCTAGGTAGTGTTTGACTAGTGGTGAAACACCTCCCCTGTTTGGAATTCCAGTCAACCATTGAACAATGCAGAGTTTAAAGAGCACAGACAACTCACCCCCACCCCATACTGTCAAATATCTGCATATAACTTTTGACTTCCCAAAAACTTAGCTACTAATACCCTACTGTAGACTGGAAGTCTCACCAGTTACATAAACAGTCAGTTAACATGTATTTTTATGTTATATGTATTATATGCTATATTCTTAGAGTAAGCTAGGGAAAAGAAAATGTTATTAAGAAAATCATAAGGAAGAGAGAATACATACAGTACTATACTGTCTTCATTAAGAAAAATCCACATGTAAGTGGACCCATGGACATCAAACCCATGTTGTTCAAGGGCAACTAGGTTTTTATCTATTAATGCAGTCTAACCTAATTATTACAATCAAAAGCATGCCTCTATAGAGAAATAGCTAATTACTCTTTTAGTACGTTAACAAAGCTAATGTTTTCTTTTTCATTTTTCTTCCAGACATCATTTAACATACAGAACACAAAGCTAAGGCAAACTGATAGTAACTTTTCTCAAAAGTACATCTATCTCAGAAATAAATGTTGCTCATCTATCTTTTGTGAATGATTTCCCTAAAATTACATAAATTATATAATATAATATCCATATTATATATAATGCATATATGTGTGTGTGTGTGTATATTTCATGTGTAAATCCTGTGTGTATTACAATATTACAGTGAAGTATATTTTGGAACTTTGCAAGTTTTCTAATGTCCTGTTATTCTGTGTGTTTAGTAAAGTGTGTTAATTCAGATCCTTGCTGCCTACAATTAGTTGCAACATTCTAAGAAGTTCAAGGTGCTCCTGCCCTGCACTGATGTGAACCCTGTACTCTTGATGACTGCTTTGACCAAGGTTATATTACTAGGATATCTTTCTTCTACCAACTTGAGCTTCCTGTCTTTATCATCCTCATCTTTCCTCCTTCCTTTCTGGCTTGTTGATAGCTATCAATACTGCACAAGACAGAGAGAAGCGAAACTGCCATGGAGCAGAGGGGCTTTGTATATATAACTGATTGACTTCAGGGAAGACTGGAGGGCAACTCACCTCCCTTGGGTTGGACTTGGTAAGGAACTGGAATGAGTGTGTTTGGGGGAGTCATTCCCCAATCTACATCAGAGGCTTAACTAGGCTCATACATCATATTGTACAGTAGTAGACATGGGATCCTACATTTTTCAGTGATTTTAAAAGTGTTTTTATTGGGCGCCTGGGTGGCTCAGTTGGTTAAGCGACTGCCTTCGGCTCAGGTCATGATCCTGGAGTCCCTGGATCGAGTCCCGCATCGGGCTCCCTGCTCGGCGGGGAGTCTGCTTCTCCCTCTGACCCTCCCCCCCTCTCATGTGCTCTCTCTCATTCTCTCTCTCTCAAATAAATAAATAAAATCTTTAAAAAAAAAAAAAAAAAAAAAAAAGTGTTTTTATTTTTTTTTAATTTCCATGCCAGAATAATGTAGGATGCAACCTTTGTAGAAATTATCTTTATCTTTTTCCTTGTGTATTATTTGCCATGCCTAACAGTACTATATTTGCCTAGCTCTCTAAAGAAGCAAACTTGTCATGGCTTCAGGGTCACACTGAAACTTAGTCAGATTGAAGTGTAATTGCAGAGAAAATAAAATAATGTCTGGTATAAGGAGTCATAGAAAGGATAAAATAGAGAACTAGAAAAGTTCAAATGCCGATCATATGGTCTCATCCATTTGTAAAAGAAAAGGTGGCAGAAGACTTAGGGCTCCCTCAGTGTAATTTTCTGTGATTTCTCAACTCTTCTACAGAGAAGGGAGATGAAGCAAAAAAGAAAGGAAAAATAAACTTGGGCTTTAAGGAATTCTCTTTCATAAACCAAGTGCATAACCATTGGCTGGGGACAGGCCATTTAGCCACTGTGGTTTTCAGTCTTCCCATCTGTGACACAAACAGTTAAATTGAGTGACTGGATAGTTTTTCCAATTCGAAAGCTTATAATTTTAAGAAAGCCATTTCAGAACATAATTCTGGAACAACTCTGACATACATTTTAATCTCTGGAGATACTGAGATGTGTGTTTCTATGGATGCCTAGCTTGTGTTAGCCCTAGATACTAGTCCATGTGCTGGAAGTGACTTGCCTCTAGAAAACTGCGATAAGGGATTGTTTCCTAGAGCAGAAGAAATAATATTATGAAAATTAAATTGAATTTGCCCTTGCCTTTAGCTTCTCTCTTATCTTAATTATAGCCATGAGAAGTGGACAAATGAAGGAAGAAGGTTCAGGGAGACCTGGGTTTTTGAAGCATCCTGAATATCTGTGTACTCTGTCAAATATTGGCACAGATTTCAGGGGCAGTATGCCACTCCTGTAACCTCATCTGTCCTGGAAAAGTGACAATATTGCAGATTACTTTGCTGGCCACCAAGCTACCAATAGTACCCAATTGTACTCTGGGGAAGTCATTATTATAAACATTTCTGAGAGCTCAAATAAATCTTGTCTAAACTTATTAAGAAGGCGTGAGTGTTAGCCAAGGATATCATGGCCGTTGTTCTAGAACAGCAAAAGTACGGAATGGTATTGTCTTCTATACTATCAGCAGTGTATTCCTGAATTCTTAGCTCCTTGCTCAGCGGGGAGCCTGCTTCTCCCTCTGCCTGCCACTCCTTCTGCTTGTGCTCTCTCTCTCTCCCTCTCTCCCACTGACAAATAAAGGGAAAAAAAAGTAAAAGCCTAGTCCTTACAATTGCCTCCAATGTCCCCTATATGATCTGGCCCCATTACATAATGACTTCATAACTTACTACTCTCCCCCCTTGCTACCTCATTTCTAGCCATGCTGGTTCCTTGCTATTCTTTGAGCAAGTCAAGCACAATTTGCATTAGTGATTTTTTTTTTTTCCAGTTGTTTGTTCTGTCTGGAAAGTTTATCTTCAGAAGATTGGATAATATCCCAAATCTTTGCTCAGATTTCAGCTTCTCAGTTAGGCCTACCTTGGCCACCCTATTTAATATTGGTATCTGTTTCCCACCCTTTATCTTCAAAATACTATATAATTTACTATTTATTATACTTATTTATTTGCTGACTCCTTCCCTAATATATAAACTCCTTGAGAGAGGGGATATTTATCTATTTTGCTCTGTTTTTTAAAAAATATTTTATTTATTTATTCGAGAGAGAGAGAGAGAGAGAGAGAGAGCACGTGTTGGGGGAGGGGGAGAGGGAGAGGGAGAAGCAGGCTCTCTGCTCAGCAGGCACTCCATCCCAGGACCCTGGGACCATGACCTGAGCCAAAGACAGATGCTTAACCGACTGAGCCACCCAGGCGCCCCTATTTTGTTTATTAATATTCTCAAAAAAGTATTTTTAATGAATTAAAGTAGAAGAATTTAATACATTTCAAAATTTAATCAATGAAGTGGAAACATATAGGGCACAAAAGCAACCTCAAGAAATCTCAATGAATTACCCACCTTACCTCCACCTAGATGATTGTAAAAATTAGCTGAATTCTATGAAAACCAAGCAAATATTTTATACAAACTTTAGAAAAGGGTAAGAGAGCCACATTTTGTAGAGATTCAGATGCTAGGTAATTATGAAAGCAGCAACTATCCAGTAAATCTAGAAATGTAAGGATGCTATAACATTAGAAAATCTATTACTATTTGTAGTCTATTTGTAATTTATATCAACAAAACAAAGGAGCATAACCATTCTATTTATTGTCTTCCTAACTGCACACTTGATCACTACAACCACTCCCTTCTTCAGTCTTTTCTGTATAACCTTGGTAGATTAATCTTCAGAAAATTACTAGTATTGCTTGGTTTCATCTTTCTGAACTAGCACGACATTGCATGATCCTAATTCTTTATTCTTCCTTTTTACTCTTCTTCACTGACTATGTCCCATGGGCCCTTAACCTCTTCTAAGGATGTTTGTGATCGTTAGAATGTCATGTGTTTAGCATCTGGTTATTTCTCTTTGTTCACTTCTTCAACTATGGACTAGAAACCATTTCCTCAAGTTCCAGGTCTATTTTCCCTGAGATATTTTGAAGAAAAATACACCTTGACTTGGGATCAGACTAGATAAAAAAGATGAAAAAAAGGAAGGATCAAAGTTAGCTCCATGTTTCCCAGCATGAGAGACTGAATAAGTGATGAGACAAAGTATAGCCCTGGAGAAGATCTGAAGGAGAACCTTCTTTGGAAGGAACGTGATGATACCATTTTAGATAAATTATTCAAGTTATAGATTCTTACATTAGAAATGTGAGATAGTCAAGTCTTTGGAGTCGTCTTGTAATAGGATATGTATATCAGGCAAGAAGTTATGGATGTGAATAAAATTTGGAGGTCATCTATAAAGAGGTAATAAAGATATGAAGTTTCTACTTCATTAGAAATAGAAACTATAGATATTCAGTAATAAGAAACCAAACCACTTTGTTTGAAGCTGGATTTTCCTAGATATGTATGTCTTATTCGAGAGGTTAGGAAATAAAAGTGCTGAAGTCACAAAGTGACAGAGTAAGGGATTGTGTAATTAAAATCATGTATTTTTAAATGTTTGAGTATAATTAATAGTATGTATGTTGACTTAAGTTGTTGTTTTTAAAAAAAAGGGAAATGCTGCATTAAGAAAATAGGTACGTTGGGGCATCTGGGTGGCTCAGTTAATTAAGTGTCCAACTCAGGTCATGATCTCATGGTCCTGGGATCTAGCCCCGTGGACCAGCTCCCTGCTCTGTGGGGAGTCTGCTTGAGGATTTTCTCACTCCCTCTCCCTCTGCCTCTTCCCCCCTCCTCTCTGTCTTTCAAATAAATAAATAAATCTCCAAAAAGAAGAAAGAAAGAAGAAAGAAAGAAAGAAAGAAAGAAAGAAAGAAAGAAAGAAAGAAAGAA
>NW_022589714.1:33806201-33876487 GCF_004348235.1 Phoca vitulina
GAAAGAAAGAAAGAAAGAAAGAAAGAAAGAAAGAAAGAAAGAAAGAAGAAAGAAAACAGGTAACTTTACTACAATCTTTGTGGTTGGAGAATGGAAAACTAAGAATATAATTGGTATCAATTCTCTTTATTCCTCTCAATCCAATCTTGTTTTTTGTTGTCTAATTACTCTAGGAAAACAAAATCCAATTTTTTTCTTTCTAAATATCCACTCTGGTTAGCAGAGGATGAAAAGATATAAGAATGAGTGAATAACTCATTGGTTCTTCCTGCTCACTTTAGACTATTTAGAAAATTATAGAAATTGTTAAAAATCTAAATCACTTAGATTCCTTCCACCTTGAAACCAATTAATTTATTGCACTCTGTTATGTTCCATTGAGCATTGTTCTATACCCTGAAATATCATTGTAAAGCATTAAATTTAATGACACCAGAATGAGAAAAATGAATAAACACAAAGAAAAAATTATACACATATATGAAAGAGAATACCATCATAAACTCATCAGCTATGCCATGAGCAGTTCAGAGGGACACTCAGAAGCAGGGCAAAGGAAAGAAGAAGAGTCAGTAAAGGGGAAAAAGGACCAGAGGAATGCAGTCATGGATACCAATGCAGTCAATTTTCGAAGACTACTGTACATATGAACACCAACCCAGGCAGGGAGTTTCAAGAAAGATTAAATGCCTACATTTTTAAAAGACACCATTAAGATGATAACTGAGAAGAGAACTTTGAATTTATAGAAAAGCAGTAATTGGCTTTTTGCAAGAAAGGATTAAACCATTGTATTTCAGGAAAAAGGCATGTCACTTTTTCAGACTAGGTAACTGAGGCTTGAACATATTAAATGATTTATTCAAGTCATACAGTTAGTGGAACAATTGGAACAAGAAATCAGAGCTGAAACTAAGTCAAAGATTCTTATTCCACTTTGATTTTATTTTTCTAAACAGCAAAAAAACAGGTTATACAATGCATTAAAAATATTTTTTCTGATCTGTTAATTTATTGATAGAAATTACATGTATCTGGAAATCAAATCACTTTTGTATTTTCTTTGACTTATTAAATGCAAAGCAGGAATTATTTTGAAGATGGAATATATAGGAATAAATTAGAAAAAACTACTTTTTTTTACTGTAACATCTCTGGATATTATTTTTACTATTGCTTTTAAAACATAATCTCATAAAATCTAAGTTGTATTATTAAAAAAGAACCTGTAAGTTAGAAGAGCAAGCAACAGGTTTTTCCAATTCTTTTTATTTAAAAAACACTGATAAATCTCAACCTTATAATTTTTCCCTTCTTTTTAGTCACTTGAGTTTCAGTTAAAGAGATTTTACTGAAACTTTTTTCATTATTTCAAAAAGATTAAAATGAACACTTTTTTCTATAATGCATATAATAAGTCATTTATAAGACTTCTCCTTTTTTATTATATATTTTAATAAAAAAGAAAATTGGATTCAAAAAAATTACCAAAGAAGAAATAGTTTTGCATTATTTCCAGTGACACAAGATTGTCTTTTATATCCAAAACAGCAAGATTGAACGGCCTACAGAACTGAATGAACGAGCAATCTTCTAGAGTCCATTCTGAAAGGTTAGAACCCAGAGGCACAGGCTGATAGTACAAACAAAATTCCAGCTGTGGAGCATTTTGAATGAGAAACTCCTCTTGCCTCTCCACTACTATGGGCTTGGCAGACATGTAACCAGAGCTCCGTCTGGTGTCACAGGGAAGGCTCACAGAAGCAGCATTGCTGTTCCCCAATCCAGCAGTCTAGGGACCTGTGACTCATACATAAGTCATAACGAGTCTTCAGATCACAATGATAGTGTCTGTACATAGATGTGTATACATGCATGCTCACATACATACACATTCTGTCACTACAGTTAAAAAGACTGCAAGTTAAAAGTTGATTCATTTACATATATAAAAAATTATATGAAAACATATTTTTATTTTATTTTTTTGCTCCCCTGCCCTGAGTTGAAAACATATTTTTAAATAGTAGAAAAAGCCCTATATGATTCTTATTACATCTTGCTTTAAAATAGTCATATTTTATAGAAAATGGCAACGGTCAACACATTCTTTGTTAAATAGTTTTGATTTTTGCCATATCATCTATATTTTATGATTAAATATAACTTCTAGGCTTCATGTTAAACAATGTTATATCTTTATTTATGATAGACCTAGATTGCCTCTTTCAACAAAGGAAAGATACATCATAAATATTCCATCCCAATTCATTTCCAGTGCAGCCCTGTTACCATTGATGATAAATTTCAACTGCTTTCTTACCAACATTTTCAACTTCTTTGCTGAACTCACCCTGAGAACCTCTAACTTGGGATTGATCCAACCTCCAGTCTTTTATACGTTGTTGCTGTGTGCTCCTGGAGCAAATGTATGGTCCCTGATCACCTTCTAGCCATCATTTAAATCTTCTATGTTCAGCAACTTTCCTCACTATCCAAAACGGGACCTCCATACCTTCCCGCACTTGTCAGGGCCTCAGCCCCCTCCTGCCACCACTGCGGCTCATCTACCACTTGCCAAGAAAAAATAGTCAACCAAGCATGAGCTATTCTGACTCTCTCTCTGTCCTCTTAGTACTGCCTCCCTCCTGTCTCAGTGAGGGTCTTCTCCTGTCTGAGACTAATCCACTACCTCTAAATCCATGCCCTAGTTTCCTTCTGACATCTCAATGATTTTCCCTTTCTCTCTACTTTGACCTCTTCCTTTTACCCTATGAACCCAAGTAAATTACTCCTGTTTTCTAAAACCTCTCCCTTAATCCTAAATTTTCATCTAAATCTTCTCCGCCTTTCTCATGAGAATAGAGCATCCTTAAATTTTATCCGGATAAGGAATTCACTTCCTTCACTTTCACTTTCACTTACTTCCTTTCCTGGCACTACTGTCACTTGGTTCTCTTCCTGACACTGATTTTGTTGACTTCTTTCCTGAATTTCCTTCCTCTACATATTACTAAAAAAATGATGATTTATAAACTTTTTGCTCTATATCCTTAGTAGACAAGATAAGCACTCATTACTGTGCAGGACATTGCTAAGTAGACTTATTTCTTCATCTCAGGTGACTTCTTCATCTCATTGAGCAGCCAGACTAACTGTGTCTCAGGAAGGTGCTTCACAGGAAAGAAAGGAATGAACTTATTCACTGGTCAAAGTTTTTGTCTGTAATGTGTTCACTCTCCCAGATTTCTGGGTAAGAAGAGCCTGTGGCATTCTACGTCTCTTGTCAGAGAATTATCTGGGACAGGAGGCAAAGGGTTCAACTCAAAAAAATATCTAGCTGTGGGAATGTGGCACTTTCTTCTTAATACATATCACAGTTGTAATTAAATGATGTTGTAATAGTTTATTTAACTCCCCCATTAGCTAAGCTCTTCTGTATACCCTGTGCTTAACTCAATGCCCATAAGACAGTGGGTGTCCAAGTACAGACTTATTGAGTGAATGAATGAGGTAAATGAAGTAGCATTTTTTACTTATTTAAAGAACTGGTTTGAAAATCTAACAGACATGATTTTGAGTTCTTACATTAGTCATATTGTGCGATCCTGGCAAGTTACTGTGCTCTTTAAGGTTTTCTTTTCTCATAAGTATTATGTAGAGAAGACAAAAAGATAATACTCAGATTGCTTTGAGTTTTAGATGAGATAATGCATGCAAGTCTTCTTTTCTGGAATTTGTATAATTGTTTTTAATACTAATTTTTGTTTTAATTTTGTGATTATTGGACTTGATTGTAATTTTTATTATTATCCACGTGGTAGATGTATATGTTCCTAAAAGATCAACTAGCACTTTAGATTAAAAAAAAGAAAATAGCAATCCCTGACCCACCATTCCCCACTTCCAAATTCCACTCCTTAGTGCCTTTCCACTATTTGATCTATTTTTACTTCCCTATTTCTATATATTTATACTACCACTTTTGATTCAGTTTGAGAGGTTATTTATTAACTTTTTATAATGGATGAGGACTTAGCACTCAAAAAATCATTTCACTATCCATAACTTCTATCTCTTCTTATCCTCTCAGAAGAATTACATTATTTTTAAATTTACACTCTCCAGGGGTGCCTGGGTGGCTCAGATGGTTAAGCGTCTGCCTTCGGCTCAGGTCATGATCCCAGGGTTCTGGGATCGAGTCCCGCATCGGGCTCCCTGCTAGGCGGGGAGCCTGCTTCTCCCTCTGCCTCTGCCTCTCTCTCTCTCTCTGACTTTCATGAATAAATAAATAAAAAACATTTAAAAAAAAAAAATTTACACTCTCCAGTGTTTACATTATCATGTTTAAGTAACATTCTCAGATACTGAATAGCATACTGTGATTAATAATATACTGAGAAAAAATACTGCAATTATATACATATTCTTTGAGTTTAATTTAGAATAACAACCATTGATATTTATTTATAAATTTCTTATTTATCTATTACAAAATCTCAGAACTACCAAAACTCCTTCAATGTGTTCAAATATATGAGATGATCTGCCAGTCCAAATACATTTTTTGAAACATCTTTCTTAGATGGTCTAATTTAATTCTCCTTCCCTAAACTACTGTACACCAATACTCCTAGGAATCCTAGGATTTCCTTTCAATATTGGGAAATTTTTTAAATCTCTCTCTCTCTCTTTTGTATCTCTTGATTCTTGGTCTCATTTCTTTCTCTTTCTTCTTTGTGTGTTATTACTTTTTTAATGGTGGATTATGCCCTCCATTACCTTCTTGAAAGAGTGAATGGTAAATAGATTTTTTTTCCAAAATAATGAATATTTTATTTATTTTATTTTTTTAATTTAAATTCAATTAGCCAACTCATCGTACATCCTTAGTTTTTGATGTAATGCTCAATGATACATCGGTTGTGTATAACACACAGTGCTCAATGAATACTTTAAAAGCCCTTTGAAAAGACTAGACTTTCTAGATGTCTTCTTTTTTTTATTTTATTTTATTATGTTATGTTAATCCCCACACATTACATCATTAGTTTTTGATGTAGTGTTCCATGATTCCTTGTTTGCGTATAACATCCAGTGTTCCATGCAGAACGTGCCCTCTTTAATACCCATCACCAGGCTAACCCATCCCCCCACCCCCCTGACCTCTAGAACTCTCAGTTTGTTTCTCAGAGTCCATAGTCTCTAAATGAAGGGGGGGAAATCGGAAGGGTAAATAGATGTTTTCAAACCTTACACGCTGGTAAATGTCGTTTATTTTAATATCACCCTTGATTTATAGCTTGGATGGGTATAGAATTTTTACTAGGAAATTACTTTCAATTTTTTCCAATATCCTTTCAAGTTCTAAATATTCTAGTCCTCTGTGGTTTTATATAAGTGGAAACGGCTAAGAATTTCAGTGCATGAGAATAGTAAATTAAATAATTATTGAGCATATGATCCTTCTGTTCTTTTTTTTTTTTTTTTAAAGATTTTATTTATTTATTTGAGAGAGAGAGAACACATGAGAGGGGATAGGGTCAGAGGACGAAGCAGACTCCCCGCCGAGCAGGGAGCCCAATGCGGGACTCGATCCAGGGACTCCAGGATCATGACCTGAGTCGAAGGCAGTCGCTTAACCAACTGAGCCACCCAGGCGCCCATGATCCTTCTGTTCTTAAAAGTCAAACCTAATTGAAACTTGAGGACTTTTAAAAACTGAAACCAATGGAAAATATGCCATTTAGGATGAATTCCATTTAGTATATTATCTTACATGATTTCACATAATATGTATTTTTTACTTTTTATTTTGAAAAAAAATTCACCTTACAGAAAACTGCAAGATTACAGGTTCCCAGACGCCATCCCCTAGATGAGCTAATTGCAAACTCTTTGCCACATATGTTCTTCCTCTCGTTTCTCTTAAGAGATGTACAATGTATACATGTATATGTATTTTATTTATTTATTTATTGAATGAATCATTTGACAGTAAGTTGCAGACCTAAAGATTTTCGCCTCTGAATATTTCAGCATATATCCTCGTTGAACAAAGAAATTAATTTACATAGTCACAGTATGCTTATAAAATTAAAGAAATTTAAATTGATGCAATACTATGTCAAATATAATGTCAAATATAAAATCCACATTCAAGTTCTGTCAAATTGTTTCAATAATATCTTTACAGCAATATACCCCAACAAGAATCTGCTATGAGATACACATTGTATTAGTTTCAGATCTCCTTTGTCTCCTTTAATCTGATACCATTCTTAAGCCAATCTTTGCCTTTCCTGACATAGATCTTTTTAAAGCACACTTCAAAATTATTTAGGAAGGAAGTTATAATGTATTCCTCAGTTTCTGCTGTCTTTTCCTGATGAATATCTGATACTTGATTCTTCAGTTTTGTGCAAGAATATTGCATCAAATGTCCTTCCTAAAGCATCTCATCGAGAGACACATAAATGGCAGTTCTCCTCATTTCTGATGTTAACTTTAATCATTTCCTTAAGGGGATATCTTTTAGTGTTAATCAGGATAAAGGACCTTTAAAAACAAAATCTTATTTAGAAACTCAGATTAAATGAGGAAGAGCAACAGGTATAACTCAGATTGTCAGAAACCTAACTTTCAAGATAGTATTTCTTGATTGATTATGAATTCATACTAAATATTAAAGTCTTATTCTTGGAGTGGAAATAAGATAAGAGAAGCTCATTATAGTGAATCTAATGACATATGTGCCCAATTGCTTAATGTGGGGATTTCTTAAAGAAGTGTGCTCCCTGTGTTGTGAATAGTTACATGTTATAGCTTGTGTAGGCAAAAGGCTTTCGTATCAGTATGGTGTCTTCTATTTGTTGCTTAAAAAACAGGTATGACTTTTTCCTCCATAGCCCTGAGTGACAGACAGCGACTGACAGCTACTCTTAAAAGATGAGCACATATTTCTTTCTTAAGAGTCTCTTTTCAAGGAACTGCCACATAATTTTAATACAATTTAATCAGAAAAGGGCTATCTGGGTTGACTTCATTATACGTTCACACATTCAATCACACCAACATCACTTTTCAAATACCATCTCTTACAAATGGATGCTGTTAACTTTCTCAACAGTAAAGGCATGGCATGTGATTTCCACCCATCAGTAGAGACTTAATAAATCACCCAACATATTACAGTTTCACGCCAAGTTAGCACCTTCATCAGGGAATGAAATTAGCAGAGCAAATCCTGGCTAATTGTGAAAGATGCTAATTACCCACTCACCCTGTAAAATAAGGCATGAGTGATGTGTGGTGAGCCCTGCACAAAGTCATGAACACTTGGAAATGCAACACTTAAATAAAGCCTAAACTGCTTATGCAGAGCGAAATGGAGACCAGACAGATAGTAAAAATATACAGCCAGTAAAAGAAAAAAGAATTTGCAGGAATTTTTAAGATCTCATTTTTGCACTGTAGCAAGACTAGTGGGAACCTGGGTGACTCCAGGGTTGCATTATGGAGACTACCAGGTCCAATGTAAATCCTCATTAGATCGTTCCTGGCACAAGTCCTCACTGGTTAATAACTGTTCACAGCTGGGATATGGAATAGCGTGAAAGAAGTGACCTCGGTTCAACTACTCCTGAGTGGGGAGGGTCCACCTCACAGACTTGCAGTAATTAGCTCCCCTGCTGGTGGTCTCTGCAGAGAGGCAAGTTGCTGAACAGGCACAGGATGTGAATCATGAGCAGGCATTTCTGAGGCTGCCGGCTTTTGCTTGGCTGAGATGATCTGGTACCCCATCTCTGGATGGAAGACTCTTTCCCCAAAATTGTCAAATTTTTCACCTTTCACCAACACAAGACTCACATGAAGAAGGGAGACATGTTCTTTCCGAATAATGCTGTTCAGGTGTGTGACTTAAAAAAAAAAATGTGCTACAACATGTACCATCTTTTTCTACTCTTTCCAGCTCCTCTGAAGATCTGAGCCATCACTTAAGACTTCAGTACTACCAAACCCAAATCAACAAACCAATACTCCTATTTGTCAGTTTGTCTGTTAGGTCCCACACACTGAATTTGCCTATGAAAGACAATTCTCGCTTTACATTTAATTAAAATTATCCTGACTAATGACTTGTGCAAACCATTGAAACAATAAACCGTTTACAATTTGCAAAGGTAACCCATGGAAGGAAACTGTTTTGTGGTGAATTTGTGTAATGATGCAAAGGTGATAAATTATTAAATACCCGAAGAGGCAATTTGGAAATTCCCAAAGGATGAGCTTTGTGACACAATTTCAATCATCATCATGACAAAAAAAGGAAAAGAAAAAAGAAAAAGAGAAAGAGAAAAGAAAAAGGGCAAATTAAATCCCCAGCAGCTTCCAAATCATCTCTTTTAACAGAAAAGAATTAATAATAAAAATGTGTTATGTCAGCATTTATAGGACTTCTATATAATTTATTTAGCCACAGAAAAACCATAAAGTAGAAATATTTTTCCATTAATTTTTTTTTTTTTTTTACTAGGCGTAAATAACAACAAAATTCATGATGAGATAAAGGTAACTACTCAGTGCATTCCCTGGCCACCGTTCCTGGAATGGCAGATGTATTCCATACTGAGTTCAAGTACTTCAATACCAATTTCAAGCCTGAACATTTACTCCCCAGCAAAGAAAGAACATCACAAAGAAGATCTAGATAAAAAGTATTCTACATAAGAGATAACCTTATCCATTATTTTGTATGAAAAATAATAATTTGAGCCACTTAGGAATGTAGTAAAATTGTGACTTATTCTGTTTCACCAGTTTTTCTTTGTCAACAACCTGTTCCTCTAAAAATAAAAAATAAAGGCTTAAAATGATAATTCCTTTCAAATAAAGAAGAAGTTTTCTCTGCCTATCTCAATATTCAAAATAAGCCCCGCACAAACTCTGCATTCCAGAAAAACTGAATCTTCTCTCTAAAATGTCCTGAGTTTTACAAACTGTGTTACACTAGCAATGTTTTCACTGCTCTAGAAATACCCTCTTCCCAAATTTTCCTCTTGTTGGAATCCTGCTATTCCGTTAAACCTACATCATGAAGCAGATTCTGATTCTCCCCCAGCCTCAACTACTCTATTAAGGTCATTTTGACTTGTTCTGAAACTCCAGGAGAATTTACTTTTATAATTTAAATCAGATTTCAGTTGTTTCTATGTGCGTCTTCACCTCCTTCTAACAATTCTTAACTTAGAAGCTTAAACCCTGTCAAGACTTACCACAATACCTCATAAAGAGTGGGTGCTCAAAAGTTGTAGGATAAACATATCCTTACATTCAGTGATTTAGTTGAGATTAATCTTATCTCAAAGAATGATTCAGCTATTCTTACAGATAATCTTCATAGAGATTAAGGACATAGAATCATGGATTTCATGATGAGAAAGTGGTTTGGTCATTTATTACGGTAACGTCGTTTTGTAAATGGGACAATGAGGTTCAAAGAAAAATAGAGGGTAAATGGCAAGCCCAGGATTTGAACCTTGAATTTTTATGTTCAAATCAGAAACCTTTTGACCACTCTCAAATGAAGAAATCATATATTACTTTAAAAAGTGAGAGGTCCTGGAGCAGAAACATATGATCAAAAGTTCATGGTCGCTCTGATTTTCAATGGGTGTGTTCATGACAAAGTTCTATGCACCCACACACATTCGTACACAGACTTATGCAGACACCCACTTCCTGCACAGGTGCATCAAGACATTCAGAACTCAGTGCAAGTGACAGCCTTCTATCTTCATGAAATGAGAAGTATTGCCAGTTTCTGGTTATAGCTTAAATGAGAATTTTCATTCTTACTTTTTTTTTTCATACAAACTCTAAGAAACTTGCTAACTACATTTTTTCCCCCCATTCCCTATTTGGCAAGGTCAGGGTAAAGTTTAATCTGTCATTCTTCGTTTTTTATTCAATATCCTCCTGCAATGACTCTTTCTTCACTTTAGGGTCTGTTGCATCTACGTGAGATGCAGATATCAAGCTGCCAGTTCTCAGCCAGATTTGTCTAAAGATAAGTAAGTGTAAATACAAGCTCTCAGACACTTTAATAAACCATTTCTCCCCCTTTCTTTCACTCCGCTGTTTTACTTTATAAGTTTTTAGTCATTTACATACTAAATTCATTGACAAACTCTAGAAAAATGATGATTTTTGAGTCTTACTTTTATGATATATCATAAAAATTGATAACATTTGGACTCAGTGCTTCAAACAGCATCTCAGTCACCTAAAGATATAGGAGGAGAAACCAATGTATATGTTTCGTATATGTATGTATGCATATATGTATATGTTTCCACCCCTAATATGCCCAGAAATACAGAAAAAATATTTATAAGCTCACTTTTCCTTAATATAAGAAGAGATAATTATCTCAATGATCTAAATCTGGAGCATCTAAATGGGCTCAGATTCTACATCAGGCAATACTAATGCTGAGGATCAGTGGACACCTTTGAGCAACAAGACCAGAAATTATAGATGACGACAATGTATGTGAGCCTTCCTCCAGAATCAGCACACCTTCTTGTACGCCTTCATGTACCTTTTGGTGTACTCTCCGTCAGCACATATACCATTAATCTCATTTGCCATTAGAAAGAAATATAGCTGTGGAAGATAAATCATCGTATCTACCACGTTTAGTTGTAGTCTTTAGCCTGCCTCTGATCCCTCCTGTCTCACACAAACTGAAAACGTTTTGTATTTGGTTCCTAGAAGACACTGCAAGGCTGTTTCAGATAGACCTACTTGTGATTCCTTGTTCTGACAAGGACCAGAACAACAGCCGTGGTGTCCTTCTCATCATCAGTATCACTGTCAGGGAAAGAAGAGTGCCAGCACTGAGCAGGCTGCTCAGGCCTCTCTTGGCACCAGCAACCGTGGTGCTGACAGCTTCTTGGCTCACTGAACATTTCCAACATACCATACAATCCAGACCCCGAGGGCCTAAATGGGCTGCACTTAATGTTTTTATTTAGCATTAGGTAAAGTCATATGCATAAAATGATTTAACAAATGTTCTGTAACCATTTAAGCTATTGCAATAAATACATTCTTTAATGAAAAATAGTACTCCAATGGTCATCTGTCAGCTGATTTTCTTTTCCTAGAAATATTTTCTAGTTGGAATAGTAGTGGGCCAGTTGGTATGGAGGGCCCCGCAGGTAATAATGGATGGTCTGAGTGAGGCAGAAGGCTAAGATGCATGGCCATTTCCAGTAGATGACTGTTGAGATCTTAGATATTAGAAAACCCAAATACATGGCCATTTTACTTGACTTTGAAATAAATGCTTGAGATATATGCTGCTCTTTTTTCCTCCTAGCTCTGGTCTTCACAGAGCAGCTCATACCAACGCAGGTTTTTTTTTTTTAATTATTTTAATTTAAATTCAATTTTATTAACATAGTGTATTATTAGTTTCAGAGGTAGAATTTAATGATTCATCAGTTGCATACACCCAGTGCATAACACCCAGTGCTCGTTCCATCACGCACCCTCCTTAATGCCCATCACCCAGTTTCTCCTTTCCCCACCTACCTCCCCTCCAGCAACCCTCAGTTTGTTTCCTATAGTTAAGAGTCTCTTATGATTTGTCTTCCTCTCTGATTTCCTCTTATTTTATTTTTCCAATGCAGACTTTTCAGAACATTGATACATTAAGGGCTGTTAGTCTGGATTGGGGGGAATTACTTCACTGACTCAGGAAATCTTGACATGTAATCTTAGTGCTTTATTTTTTTGTTCTACCAGGCAGAGTCAAGGCTTTATTGAGGGTGATTCAAATAGAGGGTTGTTTAGTGTATAATAACACTGTAAATCCCAGGCTCTTTCATGGCAAAATCAACTCCATCCATTCAATCTTGAATGAGCTGAAGATTCCTTATGCAAGTGAGGGATCATGCATTTCAGTGACTATATTTCCTTGTTTTTGAGATTACTAATGTGTTCTTTTTCAAATTTCCAACAGTTCTTGATACATATCCAACTGTTTTTGTTTCATAGCCTTCTGTTTATTTTTAGAATGCTAGTCATATTTTTGAGAAGCTTATTTAGTTTTATTTTAATTCTTTTTTAAATTATTCTTTTATTTATGTTACCTCAGGAGTAATTTCTTATTGGGATCCTTTCCATTAAATTAATGTTTCTTATGACAGCCATATTTTGGAAAGGGATTTCTTGGCCGGCTTGTTGTTTTCTCTCCACACTTACTCTTCCATGTTTGTTTGCTCTGCACTTGTTTTTGCAGGACCCCAGAATTCTTATATGAAAACCAGCTTTTATATTTCTGATTCTGTGGTGTTGTCTTACGGAAATATAAACAATGCATTTCCAGAGTTAGTATGTCATTTGGCCCACTTCTTGATTGTGGGATTGTCACTGCCCTTCTTTGACACCCCAGAGATACTGCTTATTTCCATCCTAACCAGAGTTAAAGCTATTTCCAGGCTCCATTTGCAAATCCATGCTCTGTTCCTCCACAATGGGTGGAATGTTGTTAGAGCTGCTTCTTGTGGGAGTTGAACACAAAGATGCTGCAAATTATTATGATGTCCTGTAAGCTTGCCTCTGAGTTGCTATTTTGTGTTTTTTCATTCTCTTTCTGCCCCCGAGATAAAGTTAATCTGCTTTTGAGCACAAGTGTGCTTTTTTAAATATGTACTAATAATGTTTCACCTTCGTGTGTGTTTTTAGTATGGGGATTCAGTGCATATTATCTCTAACATATTTATCAGAAGACCTCCCAAAAGCATTTTCTAAAATATACTTTTATGTAACCTTGGACAGTGTTATAATAAATTATGTCTGCTACAAAATCCAAAGGTCAGAAGAAATACAGAATATTTTAGGTCTCAAATAAAAGCAGGATATTTATTTGAGCATGAGGTTCTAGATACAAGTGTGGAGAGATCTAGATCACTTTTAAGATTGGTATACAGAATATTTTACAGTTTTAATATATTTAGCCCAAGGGTACAAAATTTAATATGTCAAAACATACCTATTAGGACCTATTAATGTATCAATTGATCAATCAATAGATAATTGAAGAGATTATGAGACTTGAATATGTAATCCTGCCATATATAAGTCTTCAACAAAAGGCATGCTCAGAATACTATTAATAAAGTACAATTGACTTTATCTTGTAAAATATCTTACTCTATAAAATATCCTACTCCACAAAATATCTTAAAGTATCAAGTAGTATTTGACACAAAAGGTTGTTTTAAAAATCTAATATCACATTAAATCACTTTATTGCTTCAGTACAAAAATAAGCTTAAATTGGTAATATTAACATTCAGAATAAACATAGTATAAATCAAATTTCTTATTAGTTTATTCAATTTAAAATTGCAGAAATGAAATGAGGAAATATACATGCTATTCAGAAATAGGTAGACTAATTTTTTTCCTCCATTGGACAGAATTGATTTCTTACAAGTATTTATATATTAATCTTATCAATGCTAGTAAAACTGACTTAAGTCAAAATTTCATTGTGCCCAAACTCTCAAAATTTCTGTGCTAGTTTTCCAAAGAAAATGTGATAATACATAAAAAAAAAAATTGAACCATCCATTTACTTAGTCAAAAAGTATTTTGGGGCCTCTACTCTGTATAGAGCAGAGCTAAGTTCTATGTGGAGCACAAAATAAATCACACTTTTTACCATAGTAATTACCTGTTATTTTTATTTACACAGCATATTCTTCTTTGAGGGATTTTCTATTCTGTAGATCATCTGCACCTGACATATCAACTTTCAATGAGTAGGGCTTTATCAAGATTTACTAAATTAGATCATAAAGATTCATTCTTACAGTATGATTTAAATGAGATAACAAATGTAAAGAACAAAGAATTTGAACATGTAAGAAAAAATATATACTTTAAGGAAACAAGAAAGCCATGAAAATAATTACATTATATCTGATATTTTAAAAAATAATTTTCTGTCTCATAGTGAACATAAGAAACAGGTTATTTCTATATATATAAGCCAATAGTAAGAAATTGTCAGGCATTCAATAAATGCTCTTTGAATTTGACTGACCACATTCTGCAATATTCCGTTCTGGGGACTCTGAGCATTGTATTTTAGTACAATTAGCCACCAGGGCTCACTTGTCTCCACTTTTCTCTCTCCTTAAATTTCTGTGCTCTATCCTTAATAACAACTTTGAAATATGTATATAACTTAAAGAAATATACTTTGTTTTGTTTCCATTTTTTTTTTTTTGATCACATAGCATCTGCTATCATTCCACATTTGTGTAAGGCAGTGTCCTCCTCAGATTGACTCTGAAAGAGGTGTTTTTTTTTTCCAAACAAGTTCTAGGCCTAAGATGGGGCTTGAACTCACCACTCTGAGATCAAGAGTTGTGTGTTCTACCGAATGCACCCCTGTCAGGGATTTTTTTATGTCAATATTTCTCCTAGTTGCCCCAAATTTTATCCTTTTTATTATCTATTTATTTAAAAACAAACACATTTTTATAAGGGGGTTATGTTGAGATTTCTAACCATATCTTTCTGAGAGGTCTGTTCTTTCCTTTAAAATACCAAGGTTTACACATCTACCTTTAGTTTAACCTCCTTGCTTTCATTATCCCAAAATTTTACATATCAGTAAGGCTGGTCCCCATCCTCAGCTGAAAGATAAAGGTGGATGGTAAGAAATAAAAGAGACCATTGAGTTGATCATAGCATTTGTTGGCTCCTGAAGGCTGTACTACTTTGTGGAGGTGTTTTAAAGGAAAGGAGGACTCAGAAGTCATATTGAATTCATTTCCAATGCATTACAAGATTGTATCTTTTAATAAATATTTATCTTTCTCAAACAGCACTCATAATTAATACATCCTATCTCCAAACTCTTATTAATTCATTATCCTGCCATTTCTTTCCCTTTTAGTTGCCATGCTGAAGGAAGAGTTAAAATCACATGCAAATGTGTCACTGCAGTAACCAAATCTCAAATACTGCGCTGGGAAATAATGTGATTTGATGAATACACTAATAGTAAAACCCAAATCAAAAAACAGTAGAAGCTTTCTGTGAAATTTGATGCATAAAATGATATGAAAAGTTGGTGCTCACATAGTCAATCTGGGCACTGTTAATAACCAATGTTATTGCTTAGAGACTAACTAAGTGTTAAGGTGCTTTATAAACTTGCTTTAAAATAAGAGAATAAATTTCTTTAGGTGAAAGAAATTCAACATGTTTGCAATGAACAAAATTAACCATGTATTTCCAATATTATATGTTTTGATTTCTATGTCAATTCTTAATTTATTAACTGAAAGCATGGCTCTTTGAGTTTAATGAAAATATTGGAGTATAGACCAAAAAGCCTAATATTGAGAAAAATGTCCATAAGATCAATGTCATGCCCTGGAAAGATCATGGGCAGAGAAATACAAAACACTGGATTAGAATCCTAGCTCAAGAATTTCATAGCTATGTGGTTTTTTTTGTTTTGTTTTGTTTTTTAATTTTTTTATTATGTTATGTTAATCACCATACATTCATAGCTATGTGTTTTTGGGTAACTACATAACCTATTTGTCTTCTGTAAAGTGAATGAACTAACTCCAGGGTTGTTATTAGAGTTAGAGATAAAGTGGCTACCTGAGAATTTGGCAGTAAAGATACAAAATGATAGATGATATCATATTAATTCTTATTATCTTAAAAATTACTCTAACAGTGTATGCTATTTCTTTATCCCTTCATTCAAAATTCAGACACTGAGATATTCTGAATATATATTTTGCTCGCAAAACATTTTGCAAAGCTCTTACATATTCAAGACTGAAGAGTAAAGCCTTTACATTGTAGGTATAAAGACAGGTTCTTTTTTTTTTTTTTTAAGAGAGAGAGTGCAAGCAAGGGGAGGGGCAGAGGAGAGGGAGAGAGAATCTCAAGCAGGCTCTGCACTGAGTGCAGATCCCCACACGAGGTTTGATCTCATGACCTTGAGATCATGACCTGAGACGAAATCATGAGTTGAACACTTAACTGAGACACTCAGGTGTCCCTAAAAACAGGTTCTTAACACTAAATGTAAAATAATGAGTCTTTACCTTACTACTTAGGTTCAGATATTATTATATATATTATTATATTATTAACATGCTTTTTGAGTTACCTGTAATGAAGAGTGAAAAACACGTCAGAAAGTTGGTAACAAGAAAATCCTTCTGAATAGATAGGGAAAGTTTGGTTGATTATAACAAGAACAAATGTCACATAATTTTTTCATAGGGCTTTCTTAAAAATAAATCTCCAATGTCATTTTTGGATTACCTACTCATTAAATATGAGTAGATTAGTTTCAATTCTTTTGTTTTATTAAAAAGTAAGTATCTATAGCAAATTAATTGATGTTTTTACATGGTGAATTGAATCCATTTTTCAAGCATAGGAAAAATCTCATATTTTATGAAAAGTAGTTTAGAATGAGTTCTAACATAAGTGAGCTTCTTATAACCATACCTATATGTCTATAAGTAGAAAATAAGTAGAAACAAGTTCTAAATTAAATCGTCATGACAATGACACAGATCCACTAGATGTAAAAGGACCAAATAAAATATAAAATTAAGAGTTTAATATTTTCTTTAGAATAAACCTCACCTTCATCAAGTCAGATGCTTCTTCTTTGTCTATAAATCTTCTAAAGAGCTGGTTTACACATAACACAGGGTTACATCTAGCCTACTCTTGGTTATTTACCTTTAGGATTAGATATATTCATTGGCCAAGAAGACTTGACTCCTTATAGGTTAGTGAAGAACAGAAATTTTAGAGGGATATTTTAGCCTAAGTCAAGGTTAACATGCCTTGGCTTCTATTACTCAAAGGACTGCCAAGTCTAGTTGGGAATATGACCTGCCACTGTGTCATCACCTCACGTCTGCTAGATGCTGACAATAACCCATTTTGGGGCTAATATCCTGACAAATAGCACTCTCTCATGATTTATTTTTGGCACATCTGCAAGTATTCATGAACACTGCCAGGAAAATAAGTTATTCCTATAGGAATTCCTAGAATTCAAATTAATTATTTCCTTCATTATGGTTATCATATACTGATAGAAAGTAATGAAGCAAGAAAATTTGTGGGCAAAATAAACTTTTAATCAAATCAATTACATATTTGTAAAATGTTAACCATATTTTCATAATGTGCTCTTGAAATCATAAGAAAATCTCAGAATTATAAGTAAGAGGCAAGGAAAACATTCTCATGAATGTGTATTATGTAGGGGGTTTAATATCATAAATAAAAAGTGACTCTTTGCTATTCTTTATTTAGACTCTGCATGAGAAAGGGGGATTCTGCTGGCATTTCGCTAATTATGAGTCATGATATGACTACAACCTGGTTCTTAGGGACAAAGGAGGCAGAAATGTCCCCCTCTAACATGGCTAGTTCAATTGTTCATATTTTAAAACCAGGAACATAAAGTCTGTGTGTTATGTGAAAAGCAGAATAATTAACAATTACCTATAAAAATAAAGACATATAAATGTCAGAATTACTTTTTTAAAAATCTGTGACTTGAGGACCATTTAGAAAGTGAGAGTTCTTATAAAAAACTAAAATAGATTATGAAGGATGAAATTATATAGCTTAAAGTGTTTGAAAATTCGGTCAAAATTCCCCCTTCCATTTAAATACTTCCTATAATTATATGACATTTGAGGCAAAATTAACATTCTCAAATCCTTCGTCTGAAAAATGGAAACTATTTTAGTACCTCCTTATAGAATTGTAGTGAGAATCAAGTGACATTACATGTTAAGTTCTTAACATGTTGTAAGCATTTAATCATGGAGAATTATTTTTCTTATATTGTCAAAAATCCCCAAGTTGTTTGACAACTTTTAATCTTTAACTTTTTTTTTTTAATATTTAGTTCAGGACATAGAGAAAATCAGTTTTTAGATGGCACATTTTCATATCACAGAGAATCAGATATAATCAAGTTTGCCAGCATGGCACAAAGATATAAATTCTTTACATTAATAGCATTCTTTCTTTCCTCCTCCTCCTCCTCTTCCTCTTCCTCCTCCTCCTCTTCCTCTTCCTCCTCCTCCTCCTCCTCCTTCTTCTTCTTTAATGTGGACAAAACACTTTACTACTCTTGTCCTAGAAATAAAACACTGCAGAATTAAAAATTCTGGGTCCCATAGTAAATTCTTTTAAAAATATGTGTTTTTTGTCCCTTTGTCAATTTTAAAAGAACATTTTGAGATAGGAAGTTGGAGATGTAGGAGGAGATCCATTGTTAATATTCCTTTGTTGAGATTTCAGGGAGTCTTTGAACAATATTTATACCTAAGAATATATTGAATGATAAAGGTGATCTTTCTAAAGTGATTCTTTTCTAAAGCTGTCAATTGCCTGAATAAATCTTTCAACGTTTTAATTTCCTTGATAATAAGGTTGAAACTTTTTAGCATCTGATTAGTTTGATCAGGTCCATCCGCAACTTGGTTTTAGGTTCAATCAAGTTATATTCAATTTCTCCTCACAGTCAGTACACTTGCCAACCAAAGAAAAAGTCCCTATTACAGACCTGGGGATTATTGTTTTCCAGGATGAGATGATAACCCCATTAAGAACAGATTCATGAGTAAAGAAGTTGTTTGGAAGATAAACCTTCCTACTTTGCAGAGAGAGGCCCAGCAGAGACCAGGTGACCCGAGAAATGGTGAACGAGAAAGAGAAAAGGCATCAGAGCTTCTGGATCTAGATATATACAGAGTCAAAACCATCCCATCTGACTTCCAATATGCAGATGACAAATATATTTCTTTCATTTGCAACTATACTATATTTCATACAGATTTTCATTGTTTCTAATTTCCCCCCAAATATCCTCAAGATGGGGACCCTAAATGTAGTGTGAGTAAGAATCCCTGGAGAAGCTTGTTATTGACAGATTTATGCCTTCACTCCTAGAATTCCTGATGGAACCCTTTCAGGAAAGAACTCAGGAATTTGAATTTTTTAAGCCAATATCCTCTGAGTTTCTTATACATCTGAAGGTTTTCATACCTTAAGGAAAACTAGCTTTAAGGATTAAGAAATTACATGTTTCGGTAGTGCTTGAAAAACATCAACAATGATGCCTAGTGCAAATATTAGGTCTCCTTACTCCTGAAAGGATACATGCAATGAATAATAGTGGCTTTACTCAATAGGATTATTGATAATATGAAATCAATGACTATTCTTATAGAGGTATCCTCTGATCGATGACCATTAGTGGTCTTCACCTAACACTCCATACCAGTGCACACGAACAAATGATCATTGAAATTAATGACTTCATATTGTACGAGGTTCAGGACAGCTGTTGCAGAGTCTTCCAACGTGAACTTGTACTTCTCACTGCTGATAGCTGCCGTGGCCTATGTCAGCGCACCATCTGCTCTGTGCTCGTGCACCGGCAGCTGCCGTTCTTGCTTTGGCACTGTCTGCCTGGCTATCTCAGCATCCCATCTGTACCACTCTTTGGTGCTGCTAAAATTACAACACATTTCCCCTCTACTCCTAAACAGAGGAATTCCTGAGTCATTTCTCCTTTTAGATTCAGGGAAGCCCTTTGTGGAACATGTAGAAGGCTCACTTTAAAATTCCTTTCTTCTCACACTTAAAAATTTTGAACTATTAATGATTTTTTTTTTTAATTTGGGGGGAATTCAGTATGGTTTGCCACAGCAGAAATGCAGAGCTCCACAAATGCAATTATAACAATAATTGAATGATGGTGTTTGTCCTTAAAATAATAATAATAATAAATAATTTTAAAAACTCAAAACATTTTACTATATATAAAAGAAGATAACAAACTCTTAGGGATTTTTGCAACTTATAGGTGTAAACAAATATGGTGACTATAAGCTTATCACATATTCGATCAACAAACAAATATGCCTACAAGTTTTGTACTACTACTATCGGTGAGAAAGACAATATTTTTAAAACATGACTTTATAACCCAGTCTGGAAAACATAAATGTATATAAATGTTTGGTATATAAGAAATAGAATAATTGATAAAAGTCTTTTTTTAGAAGAGCTAACCCCTTCCAGCCCTTCTTCAGTGCCCTTCTTTATCTCTCTAGGCAGATGCCCCCTGCCTGAGGAAAATGGGAGATGTATACCTTGGAGAAATTGAACAAAAAAAGCTTTGGATTCAGGGGTGAAAAATGCAACACAGAGCAAGGATAAATTATAAGAAAAAAAATTTAAAAAAAGGATGTTACATGGTAATCTCTATATGCTAAATCAGAATTCTAAATTATAATCTTCCTCACTGATCCTAGAATACCAGCAGCCAATTCTATCACTTACTCTTTAAATTAAAAGAGTATTTTTCCCTTGGGTAGGGGAGGCCTCCCATATTTTGACATTTGAGATATTTAAATATTTTCAAGAGAAAATCATGGTTCTTATACAAATGTAATTATGTCAAATCAAAAACAAATCTGGACTTAGTAAGAACAGACTTTTATTCAAAAAGACTATTATAAGAGAGGGAAAGAGATTTTTGCAATGGGGGAGAGACCTGAACTAAGTCAACTCAATTACTCTGAAGTGGAGAGCTGTAGGATTTTTAAGGTCTGGGGTGAGCTAGAAGAAAAGTCCTGGACATGATTGGAGGGAGGTCATAGGTTGTCTCTGTTTGCTAATTGTTTTTTTTTCCCCAAAATAAAAATAAACTTCTCATATCTTTATGACAGAAAGGAGTATTATAACTTGGATCAAGGCACCCCACCACAATTAAGCCCCTACTTCTCACAGAAACAGGGAAATAAGGGTGTTATCGCCTTTGAAATAATTAAAAATAATTCTGGTAAGAAAAGGAATCTTTCTTATCTAGGCACACTTCCTAGAAGGTAAAGAATAATCTTTCCTAATGGAGAGGAAGGCATTAACCAATAAAACAAAGGAGGAAGCCCATGGAACTAAGCAAACTTTGTAAAAACATTAATCTATGTCATGGCTCCTTCTCAGATCCAGCTGTGATAGAATAGTTTTGCCTTTCTTTGTATGTTGCTCTATATGCTTTCATATTCTAGAACAGACTGAAACTTTAAGATAAAATGATTCTATTCCTCTTTGAAAAAAAAAAACATACACACACACGTATTTCTGTCAGTGTTGCTCTTTATATAAACTTCACTAACAATACTATTTATAACTTCTAATCAAAATAACTTTACTTCTGTTGTATGGAGAAAAACATGGAAGGTATAAATAAGACTTGAGTGTCATATGCAAACATGTTGAGAGATTAACTGAATACATGTAACTGTCAATGTTGAATTTTATCTGAGTAGTGTGTTCCTAGAAAACAACAGCAATCCAGAAACCCCCCAATCTCTGTGTTCTGAGAAAAGGCTAATCACAAAGGACCATCCTGCTCTCACATATCTAGAGATACGACAATTCTCCCTCCTTCCTCATGACTCTCATACATTTATGACTCCTTTGTTTACCTGCCTCTAAAACCCCAGACTCATCCTTTTTTTTTTTTTGAGATGTTCCCTATCCCTCTTTCCTTATTGCAATAGACTGAATAAAATTATTTCTTTAATTGTTCTGTGCCTTTGTCTTTCACATAGCACCCTTTGTACAGTCATGTACATCCCTTTTATAACAGTTCACTAATAATTTTGGAGGTAGGGAAACATTTCATACTCACACAATGAAAGTCAATGCTTTTCTTGATTATAGACACAGACTCACGATGTGCAAACACATCCAGAATGTATAGCTTCAGTTCGACAACTTCAGCCACAGGTTACAAGTAAACAAACACAAAAACTCGCACATTTCCTCACTAGAAGGAATGAAATTGTTCATCTATCTGAGTTTGCAAATAGACAAATAAATGAAAACAACAAACTGGATTCTCCATCATCTCTCACCTAATAGAGAACAGATTTCTGTCCTCCATCAACCAAGAACACCAAATGGTCAGACAAGAAAACTGAATTCTCAGTTATTGCTACCACCCACTAATGGGGAATAATTTACTGGTTGTGCATGAATCAGAAACCAAAAAATCAGAAAAGAGGAGGAAAACAGCAAGAGTAAAAAGAGAGTCATAGTGTTAAAATTTCATTGCTTGGAATTCAGTTTGGAAACGAAGAGAAGCCATACCTGGACTTAAGCATCCCATGAGATACCCTTCTCCATCAACACAGTTTACCTAACTCTGACAGATAAATCACCAGGTATCAGGTATCTCAGGGTGGTCTCTAAAATAAAAGCCACTCTGATGTGTAATTACTCTACAGTCAAGTTTACTGGTGGCTAAGCCCCACCCCCACATACTTCACTTCCAGTTAGTGTCTGCAGGGCTTCATTCTCAAATATGAGCTGACAGCCGTAGATCAGCAAATATTTTGAGCATAAAAATAAAAGGTACCAAAGCCAACAAACAAGGAAAGTAATTATAATGTAAAAAGAGCCAATTCAGTTTACAGTTTTTTTAAGAAATGGAGAAAAATGACTACATGTTATGTAAACATATTCCGTGTGTTATCTCATCCACCCCTACCAGAAGCAGCTAGGAAGTGATTTACTCAACAAACACAACAGCAGAGATTTCCAAATGAGGTTTAAGAGGTTACAAAGGCAAATGCAAGCAAAGGGGTAGGCAGGTCCAAATTTTGAAGGAAGTGATTTGTTAATTAATGATACAAAACAAATTATAAAAGCCATGAAGATCCACGGGGGGATTCCATGTGGGACATGATAGTGGAGAAATTGCGTTCAGAAGTATTGACATTAGTGAGGCAAACACATTATAGGTTTACTTCATGATTTTCTAATACACATCCTGAGGAAAACCAAATGCTTAAAATAAGTCACAATTTGCTTCTAAGTCACTTTCTTGTGGAAGTTAGAGACCGTATTTTCATGTAGATTCTAGATTTTTAAGTTCTAGAAGTACTGATACTCCTGCTATGTAATCCATATGGGACAGTCTCTCCATTTGCCAGGCTTAGTGAAGGCTAATAGAAGACAGGCAACTGGGGAAGTACAAGGGAACAATAAATAATTCTGTAAAGGCCGAAAAGCAAGAGGTGAATTAAGAAAGGGTTCAGATCTGTTTAAAGTATAGAAAAACTGAAAGGTTTTTTTTTCTTTCTTATATTTATAGTCAAAATCAAATGTCATTACTCTTCGAAGATTATCATTTATAGTTTGAAGTTTTCTGGCAGAACACAAAGAAAAACTGCAATTCTTTTGAGTGTTTCCAATTATCTGTAATCAGTTGGGTTTATTAAAAAATAATTTATATTTACCCCAAAGACACAGATGTAGTGAAAAGAAGGGCCATATGCACCCCAGTGTTCATAGCAGCAATGTCCGCAATAGCCAAACTGTGGAAAGAGCCGAGATGCCCTTCAACAGATGAATGGATAAAGAAAATGTGGTCCATATATACAATGGAATATTACTCAGCCATCAGAAAGGATGAATACCCAACTTTCACATCAACATGGATGGGACTGGAGGAGATTATGCTAAGTGAAATAAGTCAAGCAGAGAAAGTCAATTATCATATGGTTTCACTTGTTTGTGGAACATAAGGAATAACATGGAGGACATTAGGAGAAGGAAGGGAAAAATGGGGAGGGGGAATCGGAGGGAGAGATGAACCATGAGAGACTATGGACTCTGAGAAACAAACAGGGTTTTAGAGGGGAGGGGGGAGGGGGGATTGGTTAGCCCAGTGATGGGTATTAAGGAGGGCACGTACTGCATGGAGCACTGGGTGTTATACAAAAACAATGGATCATGGATCACCACATCAAAAACCAATGATGTATTGTATGGTGACTAACATAACATAATAAAATTAAAAATAATAATAATAATAATATGATAGGTGTGAAAAAAATAAAAAATAAAAAATAATTTATAGCACTGAGGATTAGTATTTGCCTTAAGAAACAAAATTTTTTAGCTTTAACATTGTTTGGAATCGCCATGTTTATTTTTTAGTAACTGCTGAAAAATAATATGCTCTATCATTGGTAGTAAAATGTGTACATTAGTTTCTGGTTTGTTAAACTAGAAGTATGCCCCCTTCATTCACTAATTTTTTCCTAACACGACAACTTTGGGATTGTGAGGAAATGCTAAAAATTCAACATGGCATATTATTCAAGTAAAACACTTGGGAATCATATATTCCAACTTTTTTATTTTAAAAATAAGGAAACAAAGGTCTATTTAAACCAACCAGCTAATTAGGAGACAAGTCATAAAAAGGTATTTGCTTGTGGCTATCAGTCTAATAGCCTTTGAAATATATTAATAGCTCACATTAATGGTTCAGTTCACTGAAATTAAAATATTTGGAGAAATGAAATCTGGAGATCAAGTGGGTTGCCAAATTTATATTTTGTCAACTGTGTCTATTAAGCTTTAAAAACAACTTTAAATCTTCCATCTACTATTATGATAATTTCATTACAGAAAAAAATTTTAACGCCAACAGCATAAGCCAGACATATTAGGAGAAAGAACGCCCTTTTATACTTAACATAACTTAGTTTTCAGTACATTGTCCCTACTTGTTTCTCATTTTGCTGTTGAATAGTGTAAACTTCATCCTGAAATATTGTAAGTGTGAGTGCACAGATTTAGGAACCATTTTAAGTGGTGTATTCCCTAAGTAACGAAAACATCTCAACATGAGGACACAGAAGGAAGTTTCGAGTTTATTGTTTTAGGATGCTCTCACAATTTCCTGGTAATCTAATTCCAGTTCATGTTCTTCAACAGGGATTATCACCCCATCTTATTGATTTCCTGTGCAGCATCCTTCTTTTTGTCTTCATAACTGTATCTATTTCCTGCAGCCATGGAGTCACTGAAAAGCAGTCTCCATTTTCATAGGGCAGCTGTTTTGTTCACAACCATGTCTTCATTGTTTTGTACACCAGCTGGCACAAAATTGGCTCTCGATCAATGTTCATTAAATGAATGAGTACTTCATGTTGGAAGGAAGGAACCAGATCCTGTTTCTACATAGTAAATACACATGTGTCATGGTTCCCGATTCATCGTATGTAATCATCATTTCAAACTAAACTTTCCTGTATTTTTCTTGATATCTTTCTTCTTTCAGGTTGTAGGCTCTCTCATGGATATGAGATTTATAGTAATGATGACAATGAAAATAACTAATAGTGCTTGAAACTCAGGGAGAAACCCTGAGAAGTGGGCATTAAGATTACCTGTTTATGGAAATGAGGAAATTGGAGCACAGAGATGTTGAATGACAATCATCCTTAGTGAAAAGCATCCACAGGATTTGGACCCAACCACCCTCTCTCAATAGTTTACTTCTCAGCCACTCCACCCTGCAGGCTTTCAGCACCTGGACCTACTTCAGACAACCCTTTAATTTCAGGTTGAAGTCTACCTTTAACTCTTCTTCGCTCAAAACTTCCATTCTTTGGCAGAACTAGGCTCTTTTCTGCATGGTTCGTAACACAGTCTTACTGTTTTCTGTCACACACATGGTAAGCTTTACAACTTCCCTCATCAACTTGACTGGTAACCATATCCTTTATGTCCTGTGTCAGTTCTTGTTCCACGTTAGCAAAATATATCTGTATACAGTTTGAGTCAAGTCAAAGAATGGATGTTGACATGTGTCTTAGGCAGAGATGGTTTTGTTGCTGGGAACCCAAACTAAAGTTTACACAGACTACCTTAAGCACAATTTGGGAATTGATTTGAAGCAGAAAATAATTCCCTTCATAACCCAAGGACAGGAAATATGACTGGGTCTCACAAAGAACTAAAGTTGAGAAATTAAAACACACATATTTGCATAATTCCTATATTAACAGTCTCTCTTGAACTTGGCTTCAGGTTGAGTTGGCCAAATTTGCGGGTGTTTATTTCATCTCCCTCTCTGCAGGATTTTCTCAGCCTGGCTGTGTTCCTACACCCAAGGCTACAACTCTTTGTAAGGCAACCCTTTCCCAATGGTTCTCTTTCTCCCTTTCTGGCTTCCTATAACTCCACTTTCCCTCCACCATTCAGTCTAGGTGTGATAAATTTACTTACCATTACTGGTTATTGCATTGTCCATAGTGGTCTCCTTACACCCTACCCACACCTTCAGAAATTCTCTTTATTAAACTCTCTTCAAATTACCCTTCTTGGGAATCCCTTCTGTTTCTTGTTGGCCCCCTGGCTGATATAAATTAACTATATCTAAATCTCTATAGTAATCCTGCAGAAAGATCCTTATGATTTGGCACTTTGCACTGCTTAGAAAGTTTTTCAGGGGGTTATGTGGGCTTTTTTTTTTTTTTTTATCTGTCTTTCCTCTGCCATTTAAATTAAAGGCATAATATTTAAGGACTTAACTTCGGAGAAAGAAGAGACAGACTTTTATACCTCTAGCTTCCTACTGATATTTTCCTGAAAACTGGAGAGAAATTACAAACCTTTAAGTTGGAGATGGAAAACCTGGATATAGAGTTGGAAAAAGGGTGGGGCTAGGGGTTTATAGCAGTTACCTCCAAGATAGCTCCGACAAGCCTTGTCTCCTGTTATCTATGTCCTTGTGCGAGCTCCTTAACTGAATTAGGACTAGTCTCTGAGACCAATGGAATACTAAAGTGCGTGACTTCTGAATCCATCATACAAGTTATTGCTGTTTCTCCCTGTAACTGCCCTGTTGTAAGGACTTCCAAGCATCCCTGTTGAGAGACCGATCAGTAGAACTACTAAAGTTTCTCACCAACAAACAGAAACATTCTGAAAGTCATATGAATGAGTCAACTTGGAAGCAGTTAAGCCACCAGAGAGATAAAGGCCTGCGGTCTGCAGATAATTGCATCTGACTACAACAATGGGACACCCAAGCTTAAACTGTTTAGTGAGTCTGTTCCCAAATTCCTGGTCCCCAGACACTGGGAGGGGTCATATTTATTGTTTTAAGCCACTTACTTTGGGATAACTTCTTACAAGGAGTAAAGAACTAAAACGAAGCTGAATAGAAAAACGTACATTGACTTTCATTCCAGATTACGGGAGTGAGGGGGGCAGAATATAAGACCCCAAAATGTGCTGTTTTGTCATGTGGTTTTGAGCTGAAGGCAATTAAGACCCAGCAGATTCGGGAAAACATTTTGTCTCTCTTAACCACCTAAAAGAATTTAGATAGGGAACCTATAGCAGAAAGAAAGCTATTACCATAGATAACTTTTTATATCAAAAAGACTTATTTGCACGGGCAGGGCAAACATCTGTTTACCAAATATTTGCTCTTGTCATCTTCCTGTGAATTTTCTTCCCCTTTGAAACCCCAGACTTCTGCCTCCTTGTCCTTAGCTCCAGATGGCATAGAAAACCTTAATTGCCTATGAGTCTCATATTTTTATGGGGCTCCAGTACATATGAAATTTGTTTTTCTCCTATTAATCTGTCTTATGTCAACTTAATTATTAGACCAATCAAAGAAGCAGAAGGGAGAAGTTTTCCACCCCTACAGAAGTTAAAACAAGAGGGGGAACAGTTCAAAGGGCTGTGACATCAAAAAAGTTCCTTAGAATCAAATTAAAAAAAATTAACGAGTTATTCTGTGTGACACATATTTGGATTTCATAGGGTCTAGAGAATTTTGAGTGGGTGGGCCCAAGTTTCCAGGCAAGTCTAGAGTTGTTGAAACCTTGCAACATAGAAGACTTTGAAGCATAAGTACAATTTTCCCGAGTGAGGCAAAGAAGCCATTAGCCTCGTAAGATTTCAACCATGGTGGAAGAGAAAAAGAGGAAATCTGGGGCCAGTGGAAAAGGGGAGTGAAGCCTTTGAATTAGAAATGCCCTGTGTGTGTGTGTGTGTGTGTGTGTGTGTGTGTGTAAAGCAGCATAAATCACACAGGAGATATTATTAGGTCAACTCTTGCCCTCAGGCTGGTACAACATTTTCAAATCATGTTTAATACATAGATCCTGGTTTCTTCCTTCTCTGTGGTTATATGTTTTATGTTTTCTAAGTAAATAATTGATTTCTTGAAGTTCTTTTAAAATGCATATATTTTAAGAAACATCATGTGCTTACAAACACCTTAGTCTTCATGTATCTCTGGAGGGTTTTCTGGGATAGTTCCAATTAAAAATATTCCATCATGTTGTTATATCATATGTTAGACCAATGTGTCTTGATTTTTTGGTTTAGAAAAAAAAAGTCATTGCAGATCATTTCTTACTATGCTAAGAAGCTTAAACAGAAAAAGAACAATGTATGAAAATAGGAGAGATGTGAACAGAAGCAGCCAACTGGCATCCATGCTTGGGGATCACATGCAAATTAAGTTATTCTTTGCTTTCCAACACTTCCCAAATTCCTTTAAAACCATATTTGAAGCTGGTTAGCAACTCTATATGAAGACATCAGTGATATAAATACGGACAGCATTGTGTTGGGTAAAGCAATGCCAGGAATTGACAGGACCAGCAGATAAAACCAAAGCAATTAAGTTTCCATAAACACTTGCCATTGAATCAACACTCTTCTTTATAAATAACAGTGTAGCAAGACATAAATGACAAATTATACATTTCCAATATATAAACCATGCTGGTTTGATGAAGCAGCAGAATTGTTTTCCAGCTTTCTTTTTACAATGTGAGAGAAAAAAAAAAGTTGCTCAGTCATTTGTGAGCTTTACTTCAAAGTCATGTGAAATTTTCTGTCTGCAAAATGTTAAAGGATTTATAGATGAGCTCTGGCATGCTTCCAGCTTAATACCATCTCCCATCAACAGCAACAGAAATATTCTTATGGCCACAGTGAGCAATTTTTGAATGATGTTTAGTCCTCCTTTTCTGCAGACTGTTTTCCAAGTAGTCATTATGAACTCTTTGGCGAGACCAGAAAATTCTGTCTTAAGAGCCTCCAATCTCTTTTATTTTTTATTTCATAACTCCCACTTCAACACATAACACAAAATAACTCATGACTACCCACTTTTTACCTTATTTTGTTCTCTGTAGATATTCAGCTGACCTTTCTCAGAAAAGATCTGAGGAAAACATTATTATTAAATAATAATGTCTCCTTTCTTCTAGAGAACAAAGGCAAAATCCACAATGGGGAGAAAAGAGAAAAAAGAAAAAGATACCAGTCAGTCATGTAGATAGAGACTTCAGTATAAATGGCCACACACTCATAAATACAGACATTTCCCAAGTTTTCAGAATAATAAATCAAAAACATCTGATTATACCTAGTTTCAGAGTGGTTTTTCTACAATCGTAGATGATTTCTGCCTGTGCCATCCTTCTTTGCTGTTAAAGTCCTATTTATTTATTGTCATCTAGCTCAAATATCTGAAGCATTTCATATTTTACTATTTAGTATGTAGTATAATATGACTTATTATATCCAGACTTTTCAGTTAGTTGTTTCCACATAAATTCTGGGCAAACTTCTAATAGAATGCTCCCATATTGCTGGTGGTTTTCCTATTGAACAAGAAGTTCCTGAAGAAAACAGGTTATCTTTTCATCCACAGAATCTCAAAGTGCCTGGCATTTATAGTGCAGTTGCCATAAACACACTGAATGTACCACATGCAGGGGCTAGAGTGCAAACTTCATAAGATTGTGCAGTTTAAATTCGGTTTTTCTATGTGCCCTCAGTATTTACAAGAAGGCGTGATTACTAGTAATACCTCAATAAATATGTATTGAATGATTGCATGCGTGCATGTAATAAGGCTGATAAATTGCCTCCCTTACTGGGCCATGGGGCCACTTTCCTTTTCAGTGTTCTTGTTATCTGATTGTAACTCCACTGAATCATGCAGCTGATCTTTGCAACTTGTTCAGCATGTGGAAATTTAAGACTGGTGAGGTCCACTGATGACGTTGTCCGGATCCTAAACTAGAAATGCATCCACAATCATGACTTGCAATCTTTTCACAGTCTTTAGATTTGTTCTGATTATTATGCATTCATGCCCTTTGCCTGCTGTAAATTCCTGGATCTCTTGTAAGCATTTTCTTTGAACTGACTTCCTCGTAGAGCAAATCTTCCCTGCAGAGTATTGTTTGAAGGCAAGAGCACACCACAGAGCCAAATATCTGGTTCTCATTCAGGACACTGAATTTTACAAACTGTGTGAACTTGGGTAAGTTGTATAATGTTTTATGCGTCAGTTTACTTATTTGAAAAGTGAAGTTAATGATAAATGAGTACCTAATGCTATTGTCACAATGTTAAATAAGAGATTATATACGGTCTTACCTTAACACCATCCATTATAACCTAAAAGTAAATGCTTGTTATTTCCGTGCTTTTAATAAGGGAATTAATAAACTTAGACATACATTCAAATGTAAGGTTATATTAATAATTTAGATCATTCTCATAAACTTCTTGTAGTAGGGTGAAGAAAAACTATTTTTCATGTAGGTCCGATTACCATGTGGTTACATAGATTCTAAAGTACCAAGATAGGTATCTTCTATTTCAGAAATTATATGACACTGCTACCAAAATAACCAGCCAGTCATACTCAGGCAGGCAGTGGCCCTCTCTCTCTCTTCTAATTGAAGGCAGGCTAGTTTCAGATTTTACTTTGGGGAGTCACCAGGCATTTCCTGGGTTGTCATAAATCAGGTAAGTATATACATGAATCTGTATGTGTATTCCACTATATTACTTTGGTCCATATCTGTACTTGGGCCTCTAGTACTTTGTCTTAATTACTACAGCATTATAGTAAATCTTAATATCTGATAGTATAAATCCTCCAGTTTGTCTTCAATATTTTCATCAGTGTTGAATCAAGCTTTTAGAAGAAAATAGCTTCATGACTAAAGACTTTGGGATGATGAAAATTTCTTAAATAGGATCTCTCTTTTTCTCACATGTGTGTGCATGTGCACACACACACACATGCACACACACGAACCATAAAGAAGAAAAAACAAACTGGACAGATTTAAATTGAGAACTTTTGTTTAACAAAAGATACAATTAAGAGTTCAAAAAATAAGCCACAGACTAAAAGAAGATATTTGCAACACATACATTTGGCAAATACTTCATATCAAGAACATATAGAGAATTCTTACAAATCAATCATAATAATAATAAAAAAGACAGTCAACCTAATTATAACAGCAGGCAAAAGATTTGACAGAGACTTCACAAAAGATAATATAAAAATGATATCAAAGTTGCTGATAAACATAAAAATGTGTTCACAGTGAATATTGTTCTCAATGGGGAAAAACTGAGAGCTTTTCCCCTCAGGTCAGGAACACAACAGGGATGCCCATTCTCACCACTGTTGTTCAACATAGTACTAGAAGTCCTAGCCTCAGCAATCAGACAACAAAAAGAAATAAAAAGCATTCAAATTGGCAAAGAAGTCAACTCTCACACTTCCCAGATGACAGGACACTTTATGTGGAAAACCCAAATACTCCACCCCAAAATTGCTAGAACTCTTACAGCAATTCAGCAAAGTGGGAGGATGTAAAACCAATGCACAGAAATCAGTTGCATTGGGGCGCCTGGGTGGCTCAGTTGGTTAAGCGTCTGCCTTCGGCTCAGGTCGTGATCCTGGAGTCCCAGGTTCGAATCCCATATCGGGCTCCCCGCTCAGCGGGAGTCTGCTTCTCCCTCTGACCCTCCCCCTCTCATGCTCTCTCTCTCTCAAATAAATAAATAAAATCTTAAAAAAAAAAAGAAATCAGTTGCATTTCTATACACTAACAATGAGACTGAAGAAAGAGAAATTAAGGAATCGATCCCATTTACAAGTGCACCAAAACCCATAAGGCACCTAGGAATAAATCTAACCAAAGAGGTAAAGGATCTGTACTCTAAAAACTACAGAACACTTATGAAAGAAATTGAGGAAGACACAAAGAGATGGAAAAACATTCCATGCTCATGGATTGGAAGACTAAATATTGTGAAAATGTCTATGCTACCCAGAGCAATCTACACATTCAGTGCAGTCCTTATCAAAATACCATCAACATTTTTTCACAGAGCAGGAACAAATAATCCTAAAATTTGTGTGGAACAAGAAAAGACATTGAATAGCCAGAATAATGTTGAAAAAGAAAAGCAAAGCTGGTGGCATCACAATTCCAGACTTCAAGCTCTATTACAAAGCTGTGATCATCAAGACAGTATGGTACTGGCACAAAAACAGACACCTAGATCAATGGACCAGAATGGAGAGCCCAGAAATGGACCCTCAACTCTATGGTCAACTAATCTTCAACAAAGCAGGAAAGAATATCCAATGGAAAAAAGATAGTCACTTCAATAAATGGTGCTGGGAAAATTGGACAGCAAAATGCAGAAGAAAGAAACTGGACCATTCTCTTACACCATACACACAGATAAATTCAAAATGGATGAAAGACCTCAATGTGAGACAGGAATCCATCAAAATCCTAGAAGAGAACACAGGCAGCAACCTCTTTGACCTCGGCCTCAGTAACTTCTTTCTAGACATGTCTCCAAAGGCAACAAAAGCAAAAATGAACTATTGCGACTTCATCAAGATAAAAAGCTTCTGCACAGCAAAGGAAACAGTCAACAAAACTAAAAGGCAACCTATGGAATGGGAAAAGATATTTGCAAATGACATATCAATAAAGGGCTAGTATCCAAGATCTATAAAGAACTTATCAAATTCAACACCCCAAAAACAAATAATTCAGTCAAGAAATTGACAGAAGTCATGAACAGACATTTCTCCAAAGAAGATATACAAGTGGCCAACAGACACATGAAAAAATGCTCATCACTTGTCATCAGGGAAATACAAATCAAAACTACAATGAGATACCACCTCATACCAGTCAGAATGGCTAAAATTAACATGATAGGAAACAACAAATGTTGGCGAGGATGTGGAGAAAGGGGAACTCTCTTACACTATTGTTGGGAATGCAAGCTGGTACAGCCACTCTGGAAAACAGCATGGAGGTTCCTCAAGATGTTAAAAATGATCTACCCTACAACTCAGCAACTGCATTACTAGGTATTTACCCCAAAGATACAGATGTAGTGAAATATATATATACACAATGGAATATTACTTAGCCATCAGAAATGATGAATACTTACTGTTTACATGGACATAGATGGAACTGGAGGATATTACGCTAAGTGAAATAAATCAATCGGAGAAAGACAATTATCATATGGTTTCACTCATATGTGGAATATAAGAAATAGTGCAGAGGACCATAGGGAAGGGAGGGAAAACTGGATGGGAAGAAATCAGAGAGAGAGACAAACCATGAGAGACTCTTAACTATGGGAAACAAACTGAGGGTTGCTGAAGGGGAGGTGGGTGGGTGGATGGGGTATTTGGGTGATGGGCATTAAGGAGGGCACTGGATGGGATGCGCAGTGGGTATTATATGCAACTGATGAATTGTTGAACACTACATCTGAAACTAATGCTGTACTATGTGTTGGGGAGTTTAATTTCAATAATAAAAAAAAGTATTGCAAGGTGCGGGGGTGGGGGGCGCCTGGGTGGCTCAGTTGGTTAAGCATCTACATTTGGCTCAGGTCTTGATCTCAGGGTTCTGGGATCAAGCCCTGCATCAGGCTTTCTGCTCAGTGGCAAGTCTGCTTCTCCCTCTCCCTCTGTGATCCCTCTCACTTTCTCTCTCTCAAATAAATAAATAAAAATCTTTTAAAAATAAGTAAATAAATAAACAAAACAAAAAACTGTGTTCAATATCATTAGTAATTAGACAAATACAAATTAAAAGCTCTGAAAAAATACCATTACAAAACCATAATGGATAATTTTTAAAAAGGGTTAAAATACTGAGTATGGATGAGGATATAAAGTAGACGGAAGTATAAAAGTATAAATTTCTAGAACTCCTTTGGAAAAATATTTGATAGTACCTACTAAAAGGAAAACACATGTATACCATACAACCCAATAATTTCACTATTGGGTATCTATCAAAAAAAAAAAGTGAATAATAATATGCACCAAAAGACCCATGGACAAAATGTTTATATAAGTTTTACTCATAAATAGATCTAAACTGAAAATAAATGAAATGTTCATCAATAATAGAATAGGTAAACACATTATATTGTCTATAGACAGTAGAATACTGCATAGGTGTTAACAAAAATAAACTTTCCATGCAACATGAATGAATCTCATAGGCATAATATTAAGGGGAAGAGGTTAAACACCAAAAATACAAATGCTACCCATATGAAATTTCAAATGGATAAAATTAACCCCCAGTTATGGAAATCAGAATGGTTTTTACTCTTGGGACTTACTGACTGAACGGAGGAATGAAGCATCCTCTTGGTTGTTCTGGTTGTGGTTGCACACGTATATACATATTCATAAATTTATCAATTTGTATACTTAAAATTTATGGACTTTAGTAAATATAATTTTTACTTTAGTAATTTTTTTTAAATTGACAAATTCACAGAGGCAAAGAAGTAAAAAAGACTGATGATATATTCCTTATAGAATTTATTCTTATGACTTTTTTGGTTCAGTCAAAGAAGGGACTTCATGTAAATGTTTTCTGGGGAGGTCTTGGTCTAACCAGTTAATATGTGAGAATGTCTTCCCAAGGGCATGCTAGAAGGCAATAATCAATCCTCAGTCTTCTCCTTCATTCTTGATCTTTCCTCCTGCTAAATATTAACTTGTAAATATCCGTGTTCTGCTCATATATTAAGATGAAATACAATCGAAAAACAGAAATGTAAGGAAAATAAATTTAAGTAATCAGTGCATCAAGTTTCTGGTATTATTATCTGAATATATTTTAAGAGCTTTGGCTTAGAATTGCCTATTGCATGTGAAATTATTGTGATAAATAAGTACTGATACTGAAGTCAGTGAGGTGATATTTCTACTGCTCCCATAATACTTCTGTTCAGAAAAGCTGCCCTTCCCTGAGTATATGCATCTATAATTCCTTGGTTAAAATGACCTATTTGGTTTCTAGGTTTGCAGCCCCCCAAGCAATGGAGAATCATTCAGACCATTCTGGAGGTTTAGCTCTGGTCCAGGCCTTGGGACCAATTCTGTTCTAATTCTCTAGTGAAGATGCCTCAGTCTGGGTCCCCAGAACCTCTCACCCTGGACCCACTTATTTTTCCACCCCTACAGCCTCTACTCTACCTCTGAGTCATGCTCTCCAATGCTAACCTCTATGTCTGCACCTTTGTGTAGGATTACTTCTGCAGGATTCCCTGTTTGCCCAAATCTCTGCCTATTGCCTGTTATTTTCATCCCTTCAACATGACCCTCAAACTCTATCTCTGAGGACTAGCCCAGACCCCAAAGTCTGTACTTCATAATAATTCTTGGCCAACAGAGATACCTTCATAATAACCTGGATTCAATCCTCATTCAAAAATGCTTAACATACTACTGTTGCCCAAGTGTTAACCTTTACTTTCATGTTTTGATTCAGTTGCTCCAAGTGTATGCTTGACTCTTAAATAAACAAAGGTATCCTCCTATTTTCCTTATAGCCTCTGTTCTCTGAGGAGTTTTTGGTTGAGTGTGCACATTTTACCTGTTCATAAACCTCAAGCCAAAACTTGGACTCAAAGAGCTGAGGGTTCTATTTTAGCACTTACCCTCCAGCTTAGTTGTCCTTAACTTTGAGTTTGTCCTTAGTTTGCCCTTAACTCTGCTAAGTAAAATAAGTCAATAAATAAATGGAAGATATTTAACACAGAGCCACCAAGGAGCTTTAGCTAGTTATTAATAAATTATATGCTACTGAAAAAAAAATCGAAGTTCTTTGGAGGAGCCAAAAATGCTAGGGTAACTATAATCCCCATTGACAGTAATTGTCCTGTAATCATTCTCAAGAGTTGCGATAGTTACTTGGTGATTGTTTTCAATTCTTGCATAGAATACAAATCCTAGCATTAAATCATCACTACACAGGATTGTATCAAATTCGTTATGCATCTTATGTCATAAAATAATGATTTTTTACCCGTTTATGACAGAAGAAAGATATTATATTTGTATGTAAAATTTCCAGGGTGTATTTATATATTTACAATAATATGGGCAGTACTGTATGTTTTCAAAGGACTTCTACCAGAATTAATTAGATTCCATTTATAAAATATGATATGCTTTTAAACTTGGATTATGAAGCCCATTAAGCAGATTACAGCATTTTGAAAAAAAAAATTAAACACTAAAGATCTGATTGTGTTATATATTCCTGATATGCCATTTGTATCTCCAACATATTGGACTTCATTCTAAACAAAAGGAAGTTGATTTTCAGAGAACTTGTGTATTTGCTAGCATCATAGATAATAGGACAACCTAGGATAAAACGGTAGTGTTTTAACTCCCCCAGGATCACTATGAGTTTTATTATATCGCACTATAATGAATTAACAGATTATGTGCATGTACATGTGAATGTGTGTGTGTCTGAATTAACCAATTATTTCAACTGTACAAAAACTAATTCATTTATTAAATATTTATTAAACACTATTATATATCAGGTACACTTAGAAATAAAATTACATTTATGTCATCTTAAGAAAAAGTCTAAAGATTTCAATTGATTTCAATTTTGAAGCACAAATCCTATAGTTATTCATGAAAAAAATCCTAAAAATGGCTTGGTGTTTGTGTTAAAATATGCATAAGTAATAATAATGATGAAGTACACTATAATAATTGAAATTAAATGCCTACAAATCAGAATGTTTCTCCATCCCAGAGAGATGAAGTGATTCAGTGGCTGGCCAAACTCAAGTACCAATTCAGCCTTTACCCAGAAACATTTGCTCTGGCTAGCAGTCTTTTGGGCAGGTTTTTAGCTACTGTAAAGGCCCATCCAAAATACTTGAGTTGTATTGCAATCAGCTGTTTTTTCCTAGCTGCCAAGACTGTTGAGGAGGATGAGAGAATTCCAGTACTGATGGCTTGGCAAGAGACAGTTTCTGTGGATGTTCTTCACCTGAAATTCTGAGGATGGAGAGGATTATTCTGGATAAGTTGAATTGGGATCTCCACACAGCTACACCATTGGATTTTCTTCACATTTTCCATGCCATTGCAGTGTCAACTAGGTCTCAGATACTTTTCAGTTTGCCCAAACTGAGCCCCTCTCAACATTTGGCAGGCCTTACCAAGCAACTCCTTCACTGGATGGCCTGCAACCAACTTCTCCAATTCACAGGATCCATGCTTGCTCTGGCCATGGTTAGTTTGGAAATGGAGAAACTTATTCCTGAGTGGCTTCCTCTTACAACTGAACTGCTTCAGAAAGCACAGATGGAGAGCTCCCCGCTGATCCACTGTCAGGAGCTTGTGGTGCATCACCTTTCTTCTCTGCGGTCTTCCCTGCCTCTAAATTCCGTTTATGTCTACCATCCCCTCAAGCACACCCTGGTGACCTGTGACAAAGGAGTGTTCAGATTACATCCCTCCTCTGTTGCAGGCCCAGATTTAGATTTCTCCAAGGACAACAGCAAACCGGAAGTGCCGGTCAGAGGTGCGGCAGCCTTCTGCCATCAGCCACCAGCTGCCCGTGGATGCAAGCATACCTCTGCTAATCGCGAAGTGGAGGAGATGGAAGTGGATGACTTCTATGATGGACTCAAATGGCTCTGTAATGAAGATAATGCTTCGGAAAATGTGGGTTCTGTATGTGGCACTGATTTATCAAGGCAAGAGGGCATGCTTCCCCTTGTCCACCTTTGCAGCCAGTTTCTGTCATGTAGCTTCCAGTGTTACCTTCAAGTGCAAACTAAGGTAGACTACTCTGGGAATGGGAACATGGGAAAACCAGGAAAGGCTACATACAGGTGCATACCTTAGCAGGCCAATTTGAAGTGAGCCAGAAAAAAGCCCGTTTACTTGTGTGGCAAATTATAATCAACATTATTTAAGCATTTAAAGACCAAAAAAAGTGTGAAATTCAAAAGATCCAAATTTTTTTTAAAGTAAAAAAAATTTTGTAGTGTTTGTCAGTTCCACCCTTTTCTCTGCTAAAATGCAATGGAGATTGACCCATCTCAAAGATTCATATTCAGTGTTTTTTTTAAAGTTCCAAAATTCATAGCTGGCACACACTCTGACTCCAGCATCCTGATTTAATTTTCCTCGTTTTTGCTTGCTTCTTTATTGAATACTTAATGAACTTTATGCATGTGGATCTATAGCCTGACTTCCACTGATTAGGAAACCCTCAAAATCATTTTTTAGCAATTTAGTGAATAAATTATTTCAGTGTGACAGCCATGTTTAATCCAGGATTCAGATTAATCCAAAAAGGGTACTTCAGAATTGCCCCATATGAATGAGAGGTGGTAATAGAAAAAGGACTGGCATTACCACATTGATTTTGTGTTTGTCTCATTTCAATTCTTGGAGGTTGGAAACAAAATTATTGTTTTCATTTTTGTTTATCTTAAATTGGAACTTAAAAGTGGCATGTAATTAGGACACTCTGCGATTTGTTGAAAGCATTTTTGACTTTTGTATAAAAGAATTTGTGTTAGGTATATCCAGGTGTTCACCAAAGAAACATGTAACAACTAAGGTTTTGGTTTTTTTTGTTTTGTTTTTGGTAACTGATCAGTTTTCACTCATTTATAATCAGTAGGAGAGACTGTCTAGATGTTGGGGCAGCTCTATGATTGGGGTCTGTAACGTGTAATAACTGAATTCAGTACCCTAGATTTATGTTAAGCTATTAGTATTTTCTTGATGAAAGTTATTTACCCTACCTGTATTTCTCTTAATGACTCATGGCTCCTGAGCTCCCTGTGCAGTCTGAAGAAGGTATCGCAGTCAGAACCATGGACTGATGATAAAAGCCTCTGGTAGCAATAAAAGTTGTCCTTAAAAAAAAAAAAAAGAAATTCTGGGAAAAATAGGATAAAATATTTTATATAAATTATTTGTTTAGGTGTAAATTTAAGTACTAAATTTGGATATAAGGAAAAAAAATACTTGAAAGACAAAATCTAAATTTTTAGTGCCAGTTGTTTGATTCATGTGAAATAGGTAACTCTTTCTATTTCTTAAACCTTTTATAACAGATTTTTTGAGGTATAATTAAGGTACATGTTAGTGTATACTCAGGAAAGCATTGTAACCATTAAGGCAATGAACATACACACCATCACCCCATATTTCCGGTCAGAAAGTGCAACAACAGAAGTTATAGACAGCTTCATAATGGGGAAGAACTTGAATAACAACACTTCAGTGTGAATGGGTATAAATATTAATGTGTGTATGATAAATATATATATCAATCTACTATATTGCAGAAGCTCTTTTTTATTTTATTTTTTTCTTCAGTTAACTCAGATGGAAAATACCTGTTTTACTGGATTTTTTGAGGATTAAGTAAAAGAATGGAATTCATATTTCATCTATGTTGCTATAGTACTATAAATCTGAAGGTTTGGGGGTATGTGACATTTTGGAAGGAGAAAGAAAGGAAAGGAAAGAAAGAGTTGAAAAAAAAGAGTGATAAAGAAGAGATTGTTTGCATGTTCATGTTTCCTGAAAGAATTGATTTACAGAATTCCCCTCTTTGGCAGTGGGCAGGAGAAGCTTGAGAGCAACGGCAAATCACATTACGTGTATTATTCAGCACTAGTCATTTAACCAGTTCTTTGAAATTTTTCTTTAAAATAAGAACTAAACTGTTGGCTTTTAATGCTTTCCACTCAGCAGGGATGAATTCAGAAATAAGCGTGGCAGATTGTTAAAAGAAGGTGCTAACCAAATTTAATAACCTATACTTAATAAATTGAATACCCTAGAGTCAGCAACCTTATCAAACAGAAATAAAGAAGAGGGTATATTAGCTCTGATTTGCCTGACTCACAATGACAACCATTCTTAGCAGAGTGATCATATATACAGAATATCTCTAAGTCATGTATATAAATTACTAGGGCTATGATCACATGTCTTCTCTATAGGCAATAGAGAACTCAGATATAATCTTGTGTTTTTATATAAGTTTTCTGTTGCTACTGTAACAAATTACTATAAACTTAGTGTCTTAAAACAACACAAATTTATTGTCTTATAGTTCTGGAGGTCAAAAGTCCAAATGGGTCTCACTGAGTGGGCTAAAATCAAGATTCAACAAGGAGGCACCAGAGGAGAATCCATTTCCTTGCTTTTTTCTACTTCCAGAGATTGCCCACATTCTTTGTCTCATGTTCCCTTCTCTGTCTTCAAAGTCAGCAATGATAGGTCCAGTTTTGCTCATGATCCTTCACTGACATTGGTTCCCTTTTCCACATTTAAGTACCCTTATGAACTTGCATGGATGATCCAGGATAATCTCCCTTTATTTTTTTACTTTTTTAAAGATGTATTTATTTTAGAGAGAGTGTGTGTGTGTGTGCGTGTGCATGGGAGTCAGGGGAGGGAGAGAGAGAATCTTAAGCAGACTCCCCACTGAGCATGGAGCCCAAAGTAGTGCTCTATCTCAGGACCCTGAGATCATGACCTAAGCCAAAATCAAGAGTCAGACACTTAACCAAATGAGCCACCCAGGTGCCCCAATCTCCCTACTTTGAAGCCAGCTGATTAGCAATTTGAATTCCATCTGCTACCTTAATTCTCTTTTGTCATGTAATGTAACATATTCAAAGGTTCTGGTGATTAAGACATGAAATCTATCTTTCTTCCAATTACAGTTCTGTCTTCCTTTGTTGGTTCCACTGACTAACATATTCAACTTTGTTTTGATCCTGCAGGTCTCTTTTTGCAGAAAATGTAAATATATATGCAAAAGAGATTTGAAAACAGGGTTATAATAAAACAGGGTTATAATAATCCCAGGAGTTGATAATAATCTAAATTTATGTTTTCTTTTCAGGGATGACAATGAAATACTTCTTGTATTTGGCCGCTGCTGTTGGTTTCCTGCCTATTTTGATTATAAGAGTATGTGAGGATTGTATGTTTCATAATTACTTTCCAGAAAAAGATAAGAGCTACCCCTGTAGAACTCATTTTGTTACAGACACTGTTGTGAGGACTCAATGCCAGTTACTCACCTTGGTCTCACCATAGGCTCTAGTAGGCGAGTACTATTCTTAATTTCACATTGCAGAGAAAAGAACCAAAGCATAGGGAGGTGAAGTCATGTGGCCAATGTCAGATAACTGGGAAGTGGCAGACCCTGGAAGTAAACCTAACCAGTTTGGCTCCATGGGCTTATGCCAATTTCATTATAGCTCCTCAGGATAATTCAAAAAGCTGAAAATGTAGAGCAGGAATTACTAAGCTCCAAACACAAATTCATTGCATAAAATTTAAACATGAATCCTAGTTAAAGGAAATAATAAACTGTTACTATTTGTCCAATAAAAATAAACAGTATGATATATTCTCTTTTTAGATTCCAGGTAGAAAGCAAATGGACTAATGACTAGGCTTGAATCTTATTTTAAACTCCCCTTCAGTGTTACAGTTTACTGAGCTACTAGGCATCTAATTGGACAGAAATCACTTTTTACTGACATATAGAATTTTCCATGAGAATCTAGTAGATGTTACACAAAAAGATCTTTGAAGGAAAAGTACAGGGAGTTGCGATCAGGTAATAACAGGATTTGATCTTGTCTGAGGTAATTAGAGACTTCTCTGGTAAGGAGGACATGATAGATCTGAGATCTGAAGGATAAACTGGAATCACTTGGTAGAACAAGCTGACAGAGTATACTAATGAAGAGACAGGCTTGGGCAAATATTCTAAGGCAGAATAAAAACAGGCTCATTGCAATGATTAAAAGAAAATCATTGAGACCAAAGAAGAGAAAAGTAAGGGAGCATATCTTAAATAGAGGGTGAGAGGTCAGCAGGGTCTTCACAGGCCTTGTAAAAAATATAGTTTTTATTTCTAAGAAATTGTTGAAAGACTTTTAACAGGAAAGGGACTCCATTGTGTCAGTGTTTTGAAATGTTTACTCTGGTGGATGACTGGAGAATGGATTGTGAAAGACTGGATGGGGAGTGGGAGGGGAGAAATAGAGGTGAAAGGGTGTTTTGAAGGCTGGGAGGTCAGTAGGAGGCCAGGCTATAGCCATAGTCAGTCCAGGTGAAGAAAGAGAAGTCTGAGAGTTCAGAGAAAAATGAAGAGAATGTGTTGTCCCTTACACGGAAAGACTATTTCTACACTGAGAGTTTAGTCAGGGGAGTTAGCAGCCAATAGATCAAGTAGAATGAAGACACTAAAAAAATATTGAATTTACAAATTAAGCTTGTTAGTGACCTTAATAGGAGTTGTTTCAAAGTAAAGTATCTCAACTTCAGAATTACTTACATTTTGTTATGGAATAATTCTTTGTCAAGAGGGTCTGTCCTGAGCCTTTTTAGGATGATTAACAAAAATCACTGGCCTCTATCAACAAGATGGCAGAGCATGCCCTCCAACTCATTCATGACAACCAGAAATTTTTCTAGACATTGTTTAATGCCTGGGGAAAGAAGGGGGGACTTAAGGAGGGGGTATATCATTCCTGGTATAGAACCCTTGTTTTAGTGGAATAAATGGGGGAAAGGTGAATGAAGACTATATTGCTTAAAGGGTGGGAAATTATAGACATCCAGTACTGGCAACATTTTTAGGAATTTTGATAGGAAAGGAAAGTATAAAGTACAATGATTGAATGGGGAACTGAAATAAATGAAAAGTTTTGTTTGTTTATTTTAAGTTACAAGCAACATGATTATGAATAAATATCAGTGGGAAGGACAAAAGAATTGGTTGAAGATACAATGGAAAGATAATGAGTAATGTGAGATTTGGGGAAATGTGGAAGAGAATGGAATAATGGAATAAATAACAGAATGGGAGAAATAACTTTTGAAAGAATGACCTGTTTTTAATTTTTTGAGGAACCCTCATACTATTTTCCATTATGGATTTACCATTTTACATTCCCACCAACAGTATATCAGGGTTCCCTTTTCTCTACATCCTTGCAACACTTGAAATCTTGTTTTTAATAATAGCCATCCTAACAGGTATGAAGTGATATATCATTGTGGTTTTGATTTTCATTTCCCTGATGATTAATGAGGTTAAGCACCTTTTCATATACCTGTTGGTCATTTATATGTCTTTTTTGGAAAAATGACTGTTTAGGTTCTTTGTGTATTTTTAAATCAGCTTATTTGTTTTGTTTTGTTTTTGCTCGTAGGTTATACAAGTTCCTTCTATATTTTGGATATTAATTGCTTATCAGATATATAGCTTAAAATGTTTTTCCATTCATTAAGTTGCCTTTTCATCTTTTTGATTATTTCCTTTGTTGTGCAGAAATTTTTTAGTTTGATACAATCCTACCTGCTTATTTTTTCTTTTATCGTCTGTGCTTGCCAAGACCAATGTCAAGGAACTTTTTACTTATGTTTTCTTCTAGGAGTTTTATGATTTTAGGTCTCATATTTAAGTCTGTAATCCATTTCAAGTTGATTTTAATGTATGGTGTGATATAAGGGTCTAATTTCATTCTTTTGCATGTGGACATCCAGTTTTAAATCCAGGGTAAATCTTATGTTAAATGCTTTTACAAGATACACAAAATAATAACAATAGTAACAGTAAAGGGGGCAGGAGGAAACTTTGAGAGGTGATTGCTATGTTTGTGTTCTTTTGTTTGTTTGTCTTGATGGTGGAGATGGTTTCACAAGTGTATACTTACCAAACTCATTGAATTGTATACATTAAACATGTATAGATTTTACATGTCAATTATACCTCAATAAAATGGTTTAAAAAAACCAGGAAAGTATGATCTGTTCAGTAGTACCACAAGAGATAAGGAGTAAAGAATGAGAACAAATAGAGGCAGATTGGTAGACTGACCAAGAGAAGCTGAAATAGCTGCCTCTTTACTGAGGAAAGTAGGACATACCAGATTCTATTGAGAGAGGTCAATGTGATTGGGGTAGAGTGCACAAGTTCTGCAATAACATTATGAAGAAAGACAAAGTGAATTAACCAGGTAAATTAGTAGAATTGATGACCAAATTAAAGCACTATTTGAGATTAGACATCAGGATTTTGGATGATACCAATATCTGGGATTTTGTGGAGTATTTTTCTGCTAATGTTCATCTGACTCTGTGCGGGCAGGGAAATTTTTGGTCCCACCCAAAGTGGGGGGGGGGTTCCTAAATGATGATGGGTGGGAAAGGATTCAATATTTTAGCAAGAAAGTTGTTGAAATAAGAGAACGTGAATAGAAAAGAAAGAAAAGACAAGAGAGGGAAAATAGAGAAAATGAAGAATGAGCTAAAAGACTAGATTGTGTTGAAAATAGTCAGAGTGATTGAACTTAGCAATCTGGAAGAGCAGGAAATCCTGATCAGGCAGGGAAAAGTTTGACCAGATGATTTGGCATTTGGAGTGATTATGAGATATAGACTGTGACCATCATCGTGGAGACTAAAGAGACTTGGAGGAGAGGTCTAAAAGAGGAAGAATTCAAGGGCCTGAGATATCAGATGTTTGGAACCATCCATGTGAATGCTGAAGTCCTTTGAGCTGACTGCAGAAGTTGGGGTGGACAGGATGAATTTGTTTCAGAAGGCCCTTGAGAGCTTGTTGGAGGCCCAGTTTCAGGGCACCTGGATGGCTCAATCAGTTAAACATCTGCTTTAGGCTCAGGTCATGATCTCAGGGTCCTGGGATCAAGCCCCTCATGGGGCTCCCTGTTCAGCAGAGAGTCTGCTTCTCCTTCATCCTCTGCCTCTCCCTGCCCCAGCTCGTGCTCTCTCTCTCTATCTCCCCTAAATAAATAAATAAATAAATAAATAAATAAATAAATCTTAAAAAAAAAAAAAACAAAACCCAGAAGGCCCAAATTAAATGAATGAGAGGAATTGATAGGAAAACATTATCAGAAAATGAATGTTCAGAAATGAGATGGTAGAGCAATATGTCTTGAGTTTCACTGGAGCAGAGTTCAGAGGAGCAAGGAAAATTAATTTGGCTATGATAAAGGAATTCTGGTGGCTCCCCACCTCTCCTCTAGCCTAGACAAGAGCTACCTGAAGTATGGAGGAAAATAGCACCACATGAGTGGGCTTTTGAGGAAATGATGTCCACAGGGGACAGTCTCTGGAGGGGTCTTCTGGATTCCATATCTAGGCCTTTGCCCCATTCCTATTTTATGTTGATATAAAATAAATGAAATAACTACTAAATTTGAGCAAGGTATGGTGTTGGATCCTATCCATTCAGAAATTGCTAATAGTCCTGTGGTACTTGAGGAATAAAGAGATAGTACTCAAATTATACTACATATGTTTTGCCACTTTTTAAACAAAAGGAATGAAGTGCATGTGATAGATAATACACACACAGAAGAAGCTGCTCTTTATAGCAATTAATGCTAACCTAAAATATTAAAGCTGTTTAGTTTCTTCTTAGTTGCAAGATAAATTAAAAGAATAGTCATTAATTCTGGATTGTAGCTGATTTTAATTATATGTTATACTTACATATATGTATACAAATGCTAATGTTTTTTCATAAGCATAAGACGAAAAGGTAGAATCTGAGTTGAAGACACTGGAGGCTTTGTATTCAATAATTAATATCTTAGATTAGACACATCCTTTAGACAGCATTCAAGTGCAAGTGGTTTATTTAAGAAGCAAAGAGAACACTTGCAGGAAGTAGGGTGGGATAGGAGCCAAGGAAGAGAAGTCAGTCAATAGAGGTGTGATATCAAGATATCTTCCACTATGGTTTATATTGCCTGATAAAAAGTACTTTAACATGGCCCAAAGTACCAATCATAAATTTGAAAAAACCCAATCACAGGATATCCAGGGCATTATGCTATACACTTGTATAATGTCAGATGACATTCAGAAACCCACAAGACTAGCACTGGAGAAATGGAAACTAATCTATTGAGCAATTGTTAATTTTAAAATGCTGTAGATCATTGTCTATTCAATATAAACTACAAATTCATATTGCTATAGGTCTGCAAGTAATATACATGATGAATTACACATCAAAGAAGTAAGACTAATTAATAATTTTCTGATCACAGGCAAAACCAGCTCCAGTTCCATATGTTCCATATAATACACTCCTCACTGAATTGGCAACTGTCCAAGAAGAAATCGTTACTGTACATAACACCCTCAGGAGAGGAGTAGTTCCATCAGCCAGAAACATGCTGAAGATGGTAAGATTAATTAAACAGCAACAACAACGATGTTAATAATAGTAATAGTGTTTACTGAGTTTTTATTAAGTCCTCTTCACTTTCAGTATACTAAAAGTTTGGTCTTCCCAAACAAACCTATGACTTAGCAGCAGAAAAATGGAGGCATAGGGGTACCTGGGGTGGCTCAGTCAGTTAAGCATCTGCATTCAGCTTAGTTCATGATCCCAGGTTCCCGGGTTAGAGCCCTGAATTAGGCTCCCTGCTCAGCGGAGTCTGCTTCTCCCTCTCCCTCTGTGTCTGTGTGCTCTCTCTCTCTCTCTCTCAAATAAATAAATAAATCTTAAAAAAAAAAAGAGAGAAAGAAATGGAAGCACGGAGGAGGCAAGGAACTTTCCCAAAATCAGTTATTAAATGACAGAGCAACAATTCCAACTCAGACAGTCTAATTTCATTCATAATGTACCCTAGGACAGTGCTTCTCAATCTTGAACAAACTGCTTGAAAAACTTGGTAAAACACAGATTCCTGGGCCCCACTCTCTGAGATGCTGATTTGGAAAGTCTGGGGTGGAGAGCCCTGCAAGCTCCCAGCTGGAGCTGAAGCTGCCGGCCAGTGTTGTCAGCATAGCGAGCTTTAAGTTATAGAGGCAATTCATAACTGTCTTCATTGGGCAGCAGCCCAGAGGCTAGGCACACATCTGGGAATCGAGATGTCCAGATTCTAAGTCAGGTGGTGATGCCAGATAAGCCAATATTGTCAAACCTATTTCCCAGTTCCCTTGCATCCCATAAAAAGAGAATTGTCTTTCCACTATAAACCTGGTGTGTGTGTACATTAGGTGCTATAAAAAAACAAATTTAGGGCAGTCTCAGATGTACCAGGTGATTAGCTGTGTATGTATTATCTCCCAGAAGTATCACTCAGGTTTTTGTGCAAACTTATCCTGGTCCCTTTAACCTTGGACTGGTCTAGAGTGCAAGAATTAGAAATAGCGCTGGCTCTGGAGAATGATTCTAAGGGACAGCTTCCTCATACAAATGACAAAGGGTGGGAAGCAAGTGAATAAAAACATTATTTTGAAATTTATCTCTTGTTCAGCTTAAAATAGAAAATGTTATTTAAACAACACAATAAAAATCAGTAGCTGTCATCGGCCTTCTTGCATTGAGTGTTGTGCCTGAAATGTAGATTGTACTTACTGTTGACAGGCACTCTTTTAGAACTTTATTACATTAACTCATTTAAATCAACAGTTCGGTGATGCAGATAATACTGTCTTCTCCATTTTACAGATAATGAATCTGCACCTCAGAGAAATTAGTTAAAATCCAAAGTAATAAGTACTGAATAAGTGCAGATTCAAATGCAAATGGCACAGCTCCAGGCAGCTGCTCTTCACTATATACCTCCCTTAGTACAAAGAGGGTCCAAACTCACTGGACTCCAATAGGGTCTAAACTAACTTGGTTTCCAAAAGAGCAAACACATTTAGCTAGGAGGTTCTAAAGAAATTTTAGAGTAAATGGAAAATATAGCCTCTGATTCAGAGATTTTATTATTGTGGGTTAAAGGTAAATACAAAGGGAATTTTAGAACGTAATGTAAGAATGAATACATTCAAGTGCTAAAGTGTAAAGGTACGAGAGATCAACAAGACTATAAATTAGGTGACCGGTAAGACTGAATCATATTTTCAAAGGAATATGAGAGTTGAGCTGTTCCATAAACAATGCATTGGATGTGGCTAGAAAGGAACTGATAGAGTTACAGCAGGGCTGAAGGGCCAATCACAGCTGTCAGGCAGAGATTTTCTGAAAAAGTTTCCATGCATAAGGTTAGAAACCGATTAAATGGAACCATGTATTAAAGCCAGAATTCATAGCTTTGGTGTAATAACCATGAATACTCACTTGTGATTTTAATCATGGATCTATCACAAAAAAAAAAAGGAGCATCTTACCAATATGAATCAGAGGTAATATCCCAGACAGCTTCCTCAAAGAGGTCTGAACCACAGACTGTATGTAATGAATGTTGCAGGTAGTTTATGCGACAAGATAAGCATACTCAGATGGAGATTAGCACGCACAATGTTTATTGGAGAACAATCCCCAGATTGACACCTACCTGTGGAGGTAGAGAGAGAAGCAGCAGTGGACATATGGAAAAGTTGGATTATGATGTAGTCACAACAGAGGGCTCAGATAATTCTGGAAGCTGTACAACTAAGACAACCCTTTGGAGCTGTCCTGAGTAGGAGGGAAGTGGCTTGGAATTTACAGTTCCCACATTGACCAGATGTTGGGTATGGATTACCCCAGGGAGGGGATTATGCTCCTGGATGCAGGACAATTTTTAGAAAGGACATACAGTAGAGCTATCAGTGGACATGACTCTCAGCTTAAGAGGAAATAAGTGCTTCAGTTCAGAAAGTGATCTGGTAGTACATCACAGCATACACAACAAGCAATGAGCTGTAAATTACCCAGATAAATTCTAGTCCTAATCACTTGGTAACCCGGTCATAATAGGCATGGTTTTTTTACTAAGGTTTTTTTTACAATGATGATATTCCCACTGCCAGGAGATCCTATGTCCTAACGGGATGTGTTGTATCATCTCTACTACCTCGGGTAGATGTATCCACTACTAAAATACAACTTTTCTTGCATGAAACAATCAAACCTTACAAAACCATGTTTTGTTTTGTTTTTTTTTAAGGTAGACAATTTTTTTATTATGTTATGTTAATCACCATACACTACATAATTAGTTTTTGAAATGAAATCTTGCCATTTGCAATGACGTGGATGAAACTGGAGGGTATTATGCTGAGTAAAACCATGTTTTTGCTTTGAGCCTAGGTTAATGACTTACTTAATTCATCTCAAGGTTTAGTAAATTCCTTCAACCTGAAGGGCAATTCTGTAAAACTAACACAGATGGAAGCATACACATATAACAGTTAAACTTCTTTGCCACCAAGAAAAATGTTGAAAATCTAAGTCAGGTGTCATCCAAAACTTATTCTAAAGAGTAAGTGAATGATTTATGTCAAAACCTGTAGTAAAAAATGAAGTCTACAACTTTTGTTGGTGATGTGTTGCATTCAGATATTGGGAGTCTTTTAAGTGGATGTACACAGTGTAAGGATTAAAGAGTGTTAGGGAGAACATTTGTCAAATCCCATAATTAGTGATATAGACTTTCTGCCTCCTTTCAACTTACTTGGAGATACACCTGACAAAATGCTTCAACTCAGCACAATTGACACACATTAAGAGTTAAGAGCACACATTCTGAAGACAGAATAACCTGGATTCTAATTCTTTCTTGGCTATTTATTGGTTGTGTTATCCTGAGAAATTATGCAACATCTCTGTGCCTCAGTTTCCCCATTTGCAAATGGGGATAATAATAGTACTTCCCTTGTAGGGTTGCTCTGAATCAAAATGAGAAAATATACATACAGAACTGGTAACATACCCCGGCATGTGGTTATTAGCTACTATTTTTTAGTATTATTTATAATTTTAGATGGAGATGTGTGACACTGTACATAGCCATTGTTTATTTATTGAGCACATAGTATAAGATTTGTCATATCACAATTGTATTGCATGAATTACTACATTAAAACTTTAGAACAAACTATTAGGCATGAATGATGGGTCACATTTCATAGATGAAGAACATATTCAAAAAGATTAAATAATGTGTCAGAGATAAAACTACTAATAAATAATGGAATGGATTTCTAACCCTGATCTGTTTTACTGAAAGCATTTACTTGAATCTTTCACGCTTCTGAGAGAGAAGCTACATCTGAACATTATTACCAAATTTTGATTTTGTTAATTCAAGGGCTAACATAGTGAATCAAAAGTTTTGTCTTCCTTTTCCAACCAGAATATTTAATATTATTGTTTAAATTGTTAGCTTATAAAATTGAGGATATTGCTAGCCTTGGATTTTTAGAAACAATAAACTAGAATATTATCATGGAAATGCCAATAAGACCACGTGCTTATATTTTACTCTTCCACTGTAGGATTGGAGTGAAGAAGCTGCACAAAATGCCAGAATGTTGTCAAAGCAGTGTGAATTAAGAGAGAGCAACTCAATTAAGAGACGAATTACAAGTAGGTATACATCTGAATGACTCACCTCTGTACTCAAAAGTCCTTAGGAATTGTTAAGTAACCTGGCAAGGGTAAGTTAAGTCATTCAGTCTATGATATGGCCCCATAAATGACAGTGGATGGTGGCCTACCACACTGTTTTCTTATTATTAATTTTTAAATTTGGATATTCAAATTTCAAATTCCAATTGCTGATCATCAGAAATAAGAATCATTAACATAACAATAAAAAATTAAAAAAATAAGAATCAAAGTTCTCAATATTACAGAATAGTTGAGTAATACAGTGATAACTGGATGGAGAGCTGGATAGCTAGAAGCTTTCCACTCTATGTAGTTATTTTAGCTACACACAATATCACCCTAGGGATATCTTTGGCTTTGAAATACTAATACAGTTGAGAGGTGAGTTCTATTCAACTCTACTGAGCTATACATGAGAACAAATTTAGGTGCTCATAAATAAGTCCATCTCATGGCATATATATTAGGTGGATCACAGCTAGTTTCCAGAAAATCTATTAGTACTTCCTATACAAGTAGACATTATTAACATTTATGAGATGCTTGTTTATTACAAAATATTTTTAAAATACTAATGAAACTTCCATATTTACAGATTATTGGGCATTTTTGCCCAATGTTTTGACCCATGAATTAGCAGTGTGAGTCTTTCCTGCCCCAGAGAAAGGTAGATCACTCCTAAATTTCATTTTTGACCAAGAACCCATATCACAAGTGGATGGCTAAATGAGCAAATGTTTATTTCAAGGTCCTTGCATAAGGAATACCTCTGTGGCTGTTTGCCAGTCATGGGTCCTGTTACAACCCATTGGCTACTTGGATTGGTTTCACCCTTCTCAACAGCTCAGAAGTGGCAGAGACTGAAATGTTGATCTGATTTCCAAGCTTGTACATCATCTCCTACTGTCAACTTCTCACCAAACCTAAGTACCACAAGTTCACTCATCAATGAAAAAGATGATTGCCAGCAGAGATACAGCTGAGTTTGTTTTCTTTTATAAGACATTGCTTGGATGACCAGTGGAATATTTGTAAGATGAAAATGAGGAAAATATCCTTGTAATATATTTCGAAGTTTCTTCAAGTATGACTCAGACTTTTTTTCTCCCTTTCAGATACTTTTTGTGGAGAAAATATGCATTTGACAACTTATCCTATCTCATGGTCAAATGTAATTAAAATCTGGTACAATGAATCTAAATATTTCAAGTACGGGGAATGGACATCAACGGATGATGACATAACATTTGAGCATTACACTCAGGTAACCTGCGTACTTGCAAATATACACATTGTTTAAATGACTATAAGCATGTGTGGAAAATAGGTGACTGAGAAAATTATTCTACCCACTTTTCGCAAACTTACACTTGACCCACTGAGTTCCTATTATAATTTGAAACATAAGGAAATGTGATTCCCTCAACAGATAGCTTAGAGAAGCTGCTTAACTGTTTAGTCTCCTTTTTTATACATTTGGACTTTTGGGAATTAACAAAATCATAAAACATCAATGTCACTTATAAATTACATTTCTAATATGTGTAAAGAATGAAAATAATAGTACCTTATAATACAGAGAATCCTCTTCTTCCTAGTTTATTTTTATTATGGTAAAATTATATGTATATATGTATATATGTGTAAAATATATACATATATTATTTTTATTTATCATATATAATTATTTTCATATATATAACACATAATAACTATTTGGATATGCACATATGAATATATTTTATAAAATTTTCCATTTTAATCATTTTAAAATTGTGTAGTTCAGTAACATTAACTACATTCAAATTGTTATGAAGCAATCACTACCATAAATCTTCACAACTTTTCACCTTCCCAAACTCTGTACCCATTAAACCATGACTTCCCATTTCCCCCCCTCCCCAGCCTCTGGCAAGCACCATTCTAGTTTCTTTATCTATGAATTTGATTACTCTAGATACCTCATATAACTGGAATCATACAATTTTTGTCCTTTTGTGTCTGCCTTATTTCACATAGCATTATATCCTCATCTGATGTTCATCCATGTTGTAGCACGTGCCATAATTTTACTCCTTCTTAAGGCTGAATAATATTCCATTGTATGTGTATATCACCTGTTTTTTATCCATTCATTCACTGATGTGTATTTAGGTTGTTTCTACTTTTGGATATTGATAATAATGCTGCTATGAACATTGGTGTGCAAATATCTGTTCATATCCTGCTTTCAATTCTTTTGAGAAATGGAATTTCTGGATCACATGGTAATCGTATGTTGAATTATTTGAGGAACTGGCATACTGTCTTCCACAACAGCTGCATTATTTAACATTCCCAGCAGCAATGAAATTTCTGATTTCTTCACATCTGTGCTGTATTGGTCTGCTTGGACTTCTATAACAAAGTACCACAGGCTGGATGGACTAAACAACAAACTTATTTTCTCACAGTTTTGGAGGCTGGAAGTGTATGAACTTCTGCAGCATAGTTGGTTTCTGTGAGAGCTCTCTTTCTGCCTTCTTTTCATTATGTCCTTGCACAGACTTTCCTTTCCTTTTGTCTGTGCGGGCTTGCAGAGAAAGAGCGAAAGAGAGTGAGAGCATGAGTGTCAGCACTCTTGTGCCTTTTCTTATAAGGACATGAGCGCTATCAGATCATGGTCCCACCCTTAGAACTTCATTTAACCTAAATTACTTCTGTAGAGGTTCCATCTCCAGTTAGAGTTGCTGGGTTATATCAGATTATTTGGGTTTTTGTTGCTGAGTTGTAAGAGTTCTTTATATATTCTGGATAGCTATGCTTTAGCAGGTATATGATTCCACATATAAGTGAGATCATTAATTCCTATTACATAGACTGCCTATTCACTCTGATGATAGTATCCTATGATGCACAAAGGTTTTAAATTTTGATAAAGTCCAATTTATCTATTTTTTTTTCCTTTTCTGTCTGTGCTTTTGGTGTCATATCCAAGAAATCACTGCCAAATTCAATATCATGAAGTTTTTTCCTTATGTTTCCTTCTAAGAGTTTTTTATGGTTTTAGCTCTTACACTTAGGTATTTAATCCATTTTGAGTTAATTTTTTATATGGTGGAAGGTAAGACCCAATTTCATTTATTTGCATGTAGATATCTAGTTTTTCCAACTTTACTTGTGGTAAGGCAGTCCTGTCCCCACTGAATCATCTTGGCATCCTTGTTGAAAATCATTTGACCATATATGTGAAGATTTATTTCTGGACTCTATTTTATTTCTCAGGTTTATATGTCTAATGTTATGCCAGTACCACTGTTTTAATTACTGTAGCTTTGTGGTAAGATTTGATATTAGAAAGCATAAGACTTCCAACTTCTGTCTGCTTTTTCAAGACTGCCTATTTAAAAATCATAGACTTAATCATTTATGGGTAGCAATGCAGATATTCTAAGTAAAAGACTAGCAAATAGCATTCTGATTTTAAAGTTGACACCCTTGGACAAAAAGGATATGTTCTAGGAATCCAAGAATGTTATAACATCAGACTATTTATTCATATAATTTGCCTTATCAAACAATCAGAGGATAAAAATAGAATGATCACCCATGGAGCTAAAAATCTGACAAATTTGTGATATCAATTCCAACCTTATATTTCTTTCAGATAAAGGTAGCCTAGACCCACTATTTACATCCAAGACCATTAGGGCCATCACACTCAGATAGTAACTTAATATTTCCTCTTCCAAACACTTAAAAAAATTATTATCCAATTCCCACGATACACCTATGAGGTAGAAGATAGTATTATTTTATCCCATTTTACAAATAAAAAAATAAAATTTCAAAACGTAAACTGGTAAATACCATACAACCAGGAAGTGGTAGAGATAGAATTTGAAACCAAGATGTTTGGTCTCAAAGGCCAACTCTACTCTATGCCATGCTTCTGCTCTGATGATTAAGTAAAGCTCCTCCCATGGTTTGATTTTGATATAATCACCAACAAGCCTTCATCATGTTACCTGATTTTCTATATAGATTTGATAATAGAGTGAGCCAGGATTAAGGATGGCCAATAAGTGTGCATATGTATGTGTGCTATCCAGACACATGGAAATCTTTCTGTTTCTATGACGTCCTAATAAGCCATGCTCAAAGCATCCTAAAAGCAAACATGTTTATTTTCAACCATGGATAACAATATTCGTATTGTAATCATTTAGCAAAAGTCAAATTATTAATAAAATAATCTCTTTATCATTACAGATTGTTTGGGCCACTTCTTACCTCATTGGCTGTGGAATATCATCATGCGACAAAAGATTGTCAACTCAGTATCTCTATGTTTGTCACTATTGTCATGAGTATGTATTATACAGTTTGGTTTCACAAAGCCTTTAGAAATATATCCCTCTTACATAATCCAGTTTCTCAAACAATATAAAAGAAAGCTCAAATAAATATTTCATTTCAGTTAAGCAGAACTTTAGGGATAAAATGTCATTTAGCCAATACCTAAAAACATTACACACACACACAATTTTATTTACATCATATTTTTAAAATAAATTTATATTTATATTTCATTAATAGAATGTCCAAATTCAAAGCTATTACCAGTAGTCTTGCTCTGTGTTATTGATTAGCATAAGCAAAAAAACGATATTTACTTCAACAATCTAGAGTATATTTAGAATGCAAGGGCAGAAATATAGTGGAGTATCAAGAATAAACAAATGGAAAAATTGAAGTGTTCTTGTTAGTCTAACTATTGGTATATGCCTTTTCTTTAGAAATTAAATTTACATGTTATCAAGGTGTGAGTAACAACTCTTAGAAGAGATAATCTGATTGCTTCAGTGAAAGGCAGGTGGACTCCTTTGCCCTACCAACTGCAATTGCTCTTTAAGCAAGATCAATTTCAGACAAAGATGATTGTAGGAGCCCACAGGAGCACACTGTGTGGCTCCAGTGGTAATCATGAGAAATTAGAGATTGTTCAAAACTTGATATACTCCTCTAATAGTTCACTACAAATGCCTGTTTAAATATACTCTGCTAAGGAAAGTTAATGAGTGGTTTGCATTTGTCTCCTTCAGCTAGCCATACTTAAATAGTTGAATATGCAAATTTTCCATCATACTATGAGCTCCAAGCATGGTGTTTAACTGCTATCCCCCATTATTTTGTGTTGCAAAATAAAAAATGTTCAATATGAACCAGTGAAAATTATTTATCTGTTAATAGGCTACAATATTTATACTTTAAATGAGGCCTCGAATATCAGTGTAGATTCAATAGATATATTTATATAAGAGCTCTATATATGATTTATTTTCTGATCTTATCATTACTTGATTTCAGTAGTTAATATTTGTTATGATTTTATCTATATAATTAGTACTGAAGACAGTAAGATCTCTTTGCATCTATAACACATCCATTGTACTAAATCTTTCAGGGGCTGGTGGTGGTTTCTGGTGAACTGACAATTACACAAAAGTAAAACACATAGAGCTGTGATAGAGAATATTCTGCAGCAAAGATTAGGCCAAGAGTCTGACAAAAGCCCTTACTGAATTAAGTAATAAGTTTCTTCTTTAAAGTGAAATTTTGGGGCACCTGGCTGGCTCAGTTGGTAGACCAGGTGACTCTTGATCTCCGGTTCAGGAGTTCAAGCCCCACATTGGGCATAAAGCTTACTTTAAAAAAGAAATGGAAAAAAAAAATAAAATGAAATTCTAACAATTCACATATGAAAAGGAAAAATATCAACTAGAATGCTATTTTAACCAGAACATTTACTTTATTTTTCAAGCATATGAAGTAAGAATCAGTTATAATCCACATTGTTTTCTTAGATATCTGCAGGTAAAACTGTCTTCTCTGAATTTCGTATTAGCTTAGAACTAGAAATTCTCATCTACTCTCTCTCCCCCAAATCTACCACTTTAGATTTAGCCATACTGAGGAATTTTCATCTTTTATAATGCTCCATGTGTTTCTACACAAGAGTAACATGCATCAAGTTTCTCATGATACTGTGCAAGATGAATAGAACACCTCCAATTTGACTCACTTAAAATATTCTTAACATATCCTTTTACATGACTGCTTACCAAGTCCTTATGGGTATAAATAAAGAAAAATAACAAATTATAAATCCCTCTAAAGCTCTTCTGCTTGTTAAGACTTGACTGTTCATAGGTTCCAGTCTTGTTAGAACTTAACTGTCTGAATAGGGTAAATTCTTTCAAAATGTTCTTAGGACCCCACAGTTGCCTGATAAATTGTGATCGTTGCAAGTCTAGAAATCTTAAACCTATCTTAAAGATAGCACGGTGATGGGTATTAAGGAGGGCACATATTGCATGGAGCACTGGGTGTTATATGCAAACAATGAATCATGGAACACTACATCAAAAACTAATGATGTACTGTATGGTGACTAACATAACATAAAAAAAGATTATCATCATTATCTAGAAGTGGTTTTCAAAAATTGTTTTCAAAGTTGATTATAAATGGTAAGTAAAATTTTATATGCATTGTCCAAGCATCAATTTTATTACATCACCTTTTCCTTTGTTCTTTTTCTTAAGGGGAAATGATCCTGCCAAAAGGGATAAACCTTATAATGCAGGAAGTCCATGTGGGGACTGTCCAAATGACTGTGAAAATAAACTTTGCAGTAAGTTTTGCATTCATTTTGCTTAATGTAGACCATTGACCCAGGAGCCATGTGTCCTTCAAATTAAGGATTTGACAATATTGCACTTTTCTATAACTTTTTTCTGAATCATCACCCAGAAAAAATCAACATTATTTCTTATTTCCCCTCCCTGAGTGACCAAGAAGATAATTGATTAAATCTATTGGAACGGATATTAGAATGTCTAGGCCTAAACTCAAGCCCCTCCCCCCTGCCGTAAAGTTTAATGACCTAATAGGGAAAACCCAGATAAGATGTTAATATAACTATACATTTTTCTCTGCTCTATAAAAAAGTTTCTGGGCTCTCTTATTGCAACCTTGAAATTAGTGTTCTTGGCTTCTTGCTGCTCCATAACTCTCTTACCTGTCTGACCACTTATTAGGGCATGTAATTTCTTACGGAGTGATCCTTGTTCTCCCATGTTCCTACTGACACATCAAAAGATATTAGTTGATGGTCACACTGTCCCCTTACAGCATTTCCTTTTATTTCTTAAATAAACCTTACCTACAATGTAGTATTAACCAAATGGGTTCCAATTACATGGTCATTCCCTTAGATAGCAAAAGTTCCTTTTCCTAGAGCCTCCTGAAAACATAGCTCCTAATCCCTGAGTGTAATGTTGATAAGATAATTTTCAACAAGTTTTAGAGAAATAACTAACCCAGGAAAAATACCCTTTAACTTCAGACTTGGAAGATCAGAAGACTTATTTTCCTACACCTAACCAAGTCACTCTGTTTACTCTTAAAGTAAGGAAAATAGATTCTCTTTTTCAAAATCCCTCTCTTTCTAAGTAGAGAAATAGAGAGATATTCTTTTTTCTAAGTCTCATTTATTCTTTCTCTTTTTTTCTCCTTTTTCTCTTACTTTCAACCTCACTTTGTGCATACCATTTCTGAAAAGAAATTGTAGTTGGAGAAAAATAAAATATCTACTAATTACCTATGCTGGGTGGATGGGGTAGGTTTTTTTAATCCAAGATATAAAAGCAATGTTTATAATGCATAAAAAATGTAATTGAAGTAAAATGAGAGTAGGAAAGAGAAAGTATTACTCAAGAAGATTAAATCTATGCCATAAAAGATGCTTATCTTAAACTCTTTGCTCACCTATAAATGCACGAGAAGATGAGAAATATTAAAGAAAGATAGATTGGGCCACACTGGAATGGAAACAATGCTTAAAATATAAGACCTGGATATACAGATATAAGCAGTTTAGTGTAATTCAAATAAATCTTATAAAAACAAAATTCATATTATAAAATAGGGGAAATTATATATATTAATGTAATTTATATACTATAATAGCAGTAAAAGTACTTCTAAGAGGGAAATTCATAGCAATAAATACCTATAATAGCAACAACAACAAAAAAGAGCTCAAAACAACTTAACTTTATTCTTCAACTACAAAGTGAGCAAACTAAGCTCCAAGTTGGTAGAAGGAGGAAAATAACAAAAATCAAAGTGAAAATAAATAAAATAAAGACTGAAAAGAAGATGAAAAAGATCAATGAAAGGAAGAGCTTTCATTAAAAGACAAACATAGAAAAATCTTTAACTTTAGCCACACTTACCAGAAGAACAAGAAGAAGAAAAAGAAGAAGAACAAGAAGGAGGAAGAGGAGGAGGAGGAGAAGAAGAAGAAGAAGAAAAGAAGAAAGAAGAAGAAGAAAGAAGAAGAAGAAGAAGAAGAAGAAGAAGAAGAAGAAGAAGAAGAAGAAGAAGAAAGAAAAGAAAATAGAAGATTCAAATAATTACAATTTGAAATTAAAGAGAAGACATTACACCTGATACCCACAAACAAAAAAGGGCATAAGAGTCTGCTATGAATAATTGTATAGCAACAAATTGGACAACTAATTTGAGAAATTATTGAAGGAATTTATCCTATTTATACATACAACTTACAAAACTAAACTTAAAAAAACATACAACTTACAAAGACTAAATTATGAAGAAATAAACATACAGCTCACCAAGACTGAATCATGAATAAATGGAAAATCTGAACAGACTAAGTAGTAGTAAGGAGATTGCATCAATAATCAAAACTCTCCCAACTAAGAAAAACCCAGAACCAGATAGCTTCACTGGTGAATTCTACCAAACATTTAAAGAATTAATACTAATACTTCTAAAACTCTGCCAAAAAAATAGAAGATAAGTGAACACTTCCAAACTCATTTTATGAGGCCAGCATTACCCTGATACTAATATCAGATGACACTGCAATAAAAAAAAAAATTACAGGCCATTATATCTGATGAACATAGATGCAAAAATCTCAGTGAAAGTTAGCAAACCAACTGCAACAATACATTGAAAAGATCATACAGCACAATGAAGTGCGATTAATGCTAGGGATGCAGGAATGGCTCAACGTCCACAAATCAGACAATTTGAAGAATAAAAATCATATAGTCATCCAAATAGATACAGAAAAAGCATTTGACAATATCTGACATTCTTTCATGATAAAAAATGTCAAATTGGGTTCACAGGTATAATGTTACCTCAACATTATAAAGGCCAGATATGAGAAGCCCACAACAAGCATCATATTCAGTGGTTAAAAGTGAAAAGCTTTTCCTCTAAGACCATGAACAAGACAAGAATGCCTACCTTTTTTCCCCTTCCTGCTATCTTTTTTTTTTTTTTTAACATATAACGTATTATTTGTTTCAGAGGTACAGGTCTGTGATTCAACAGTCTTACAAATGAAGGGGAGGAAATCGGAGGGGCAGATGAACCATGGGAGACTATGGACTCTGAGAAACAAACTGAGGGTTCTAGAGGGGAGTGGGGTGAGGGGATGGGTTAGCCTGGTGATGGGTATTAAAGAGGGCATGTAATGAATGGAGTACTGGGTGTTATACGCAAACAATGGATCATGGAACACTACATCAAAAAGTAATGATGTAATGTATGTTGATTAACATAACATAATAAAATTTAAAAAAAAAGAATGCCTACCTTTACCACTTTAATTCAACATAGTACTGGAAGTCTTAGAGTAATTAGACAAGAGAAAGAAATACAAGTAATTAAAATCAGAAAGGAAGAAGTAAAACAGTATCTACTTGCAGATGACATGATAATATATATAAAATACCATAAAGACTCCATGAGATCAGGGTGCCTGGATGGCTCAGTCAGTTAAATGTCTGCCTTCAGCTCAGGTCATGATCCCAGGATCCTGGGATTGAGCCCCACATTGGGCTCCCTGCTCAGCGGGAAGCCTGCTTCTCCCTTTCCTACTCCCCTTGTTTGTGTTCCCTCTCTCACTGTCTCTCTCTCTCTGTCAAATAAATAAATAAAATCTTTTAAAAAATTAAAAAAATAAAGACTCCACCAGAAAACTATTGGAATTAATAACTGAATTCAGTAAAATTGCAGGATACAAAATCAATATACAAAAATCAGTTATTTTTATATATACTACCAACAAACTATCAGAAAAAGAAATTTTTTAAAATCCTATTTATAATTGCATCAAAAAAGAATGAAATACCTAAGAATAAATTTCACCAAGGAAGTGAAAGATCTATATAATGAAAATTATAAGATATTGGTGAAAAATATTGAAGATACAAATAAATGGAAATATATTCCATGCTCATGGATTGGAAGAATTAATATTTTTTTGAATTTCCATACTACCCAAAGATATCTACAGATTCAGTGCAATTACTATCAAAATTCCAATGGCATTTTTCACAGAACTAGAACAAATAATCCTAAAATTTGTATGGAATAACAAAAGATAGCCAAAGCAACCTTGAAAAAGAAGAATAAAGCTAGTGGTATCATGCTTCCTGATTTCAAACTATATACAAAGCTATATATAGTAATCAAAACAGTATGGTATTAGCATAAAAACAGGCACATAGATCAATGGAACAGAATGGCTAAATGAACATTATATATATATATTATATATATAATATATATATATATATATAATTTTTAAAAAAGAATGGAGAGCCCAGAAATAAACCAATACATATAGGGTCAATTAATTTATAACAAAGAAGCCAAATGCCAAATACATACAAAGGGAAAAGACAGTCTCTTCAGTAAATGGTGCTGGGAAAACTAGACAGACAGCCACATGCAAAAGAACGAAACAGGAATCATATATCACACCACACACAAAAATCAACTCAAATGGATTAAAGACTTGAACGTAAAACCTGAAACCATAAAACTCCTAGAAGAAAACATGGGGCAAACTCCTTATATCAGTCTTGGCAATGATTTTTTGGATTTGACACTGAAATCAAAAATAGCAAAAGCAAAAATAAACAAGTGAGACTGCATCTAACTAAAAAGCTGCACAGAAGGGAAAACCATCAACAAAATGAAAAGACAACCCATTAAATGAGAGAAAATATTTGCAAATCATATGTCTGATAAGGCGTTAATCTCCAAAATACATAAAGAACTTATAAAGCTGAATAAAAAAAATCCAATTAGAAAACTGGCAGAGGAACTAAACTGATATTTTTCCAAAGAAGATATCCATATAGCCAACAGGTACATGAAAAGGTGCTTAATATCACTGATCATCAGGGAAATGCAGGGATATACTGCATACCTGTTAGAACGTCTATAATCAAAAAGACAAGAGATCATAAGTGGGGGCAAGGGTGTGGTGAAAAGGAAACCCTTATGCAATGTTCATGGGAATGTAAATGGGTGCAGTCACTATAGGAAGCCGTATGGAGGCTACTCAAAAAATTAAAAATATAACAGTTATATGATCCAGCAATTTTTCTCCTAGATAGCTATCTGAAGAAAACAAAAACATTAACTCAAGAAGATACTTACAATAGCTTAGGCATGGAAACAACCTAAGGGTCCATTGACCGATGAATGGATAAAGAAAGAATATATATATATATATATATAATGTACACTGTTCAGCTATAAAACAAATGGAAATCTTATCATTTATGACAACATGGATGGTTCTTGAAGGTAGTATTCTAAGTGAAATAAGTCAGGCATAGACAAACACCATATGATGTCAGTTATATGTGGAATCTAAAAAAACCAAACTCACAGATACAGAAAACAGATTGGTAAATTTCAGAGGCACTGGGGAGGGCGGGGAGGGGATAATTCCATTGATGTCTTTAGGAGAGATTATCTCTTTCTTCAGTAATGGTGAATTTTCGAGATAATACTGTGTAAACATGCTTTTTCCTTCCAGCTAACCCCTGCCTCTACTATGATGAATACAGTAACTGTAAGACACAAAAACGAAGTTTTGGGTGCAGATCCCAGTCAGTTCAACAGTTCTGCAAAGCCAGTTGCCTCTGTGACAAGGAGATAAAATAATCTTTGTTATTTGCAACTATAATGTGCTGTTGGGGAAATGTCTGCTGGATTACATCTTTTACCTTACTTTGTTTCAGTAGCTTCTGCTAAGTTTCATTTGGTTTTAATTACACCTGAGATCCTAAATTTTATTAATCATATATGGGCATCTGTAGATTTACATCAATGCTACCCACTCCTGTCCTGATCCTTCCTGAAGCAGGTTGACAAAATTCAACTGACGGTATAACTGGCCACTTTGACAATAACCTCTGCTAGAGGAGGGTCTTTTTCCCTGTTAACTCCTTCCCCTGCTTTCCCATGTCTCCAACCTTCCTGATGTTGTCTTCCCTGTCCAACTAACATGGACTGTAATTCTTTATTCCATAACTTTACTTCTATTTTAAATTGGTCATTAAAATAATCCACAAAGCAAACGAAGAGTCAGTATTATTACTTGCAAGGCAAAGTGCTTAATTGGAGGAGGTTTAAATGTCTCATTGTTTCATTATTACATCTATAAACATTGTTTCATTATTACATCTATAAACATTTGTAAAGTGGGGGGGAAATTTGTTTCCTTACTTTAACAAAATATGTACTCAGCACTGATTACATACAAAATGTAATGCGTAAATAGAGGATATTGTCTCCCGTATTTCAAATGAAGACGTAAATATTTAGTGAATCTGAATATTAAAGAAATCTGGTGAAGTGTATGATGACACAGAGATCCCAGTACCTGTTGTTTTGTTTTCAGTTTCAGGTTTTTCTTCCCCTCATAATTGTGCTCTTTCTTTCTAAAAGTTTATGTAAAAGAAAATTCTCTAGGTTCTCATCAGTTGTCATATCATGTACAAGAAAGAAGCAGTGGAGGGGTGCATGGGTGCCACCGTCAGGTGAGCACTGGCCTCCTTGTTTTCAGCTCAGGTTGTGACCTTGGGTCTGTGGGATTGAGCCCACGTCAGGTTCCACACTCAGCAGGGAGTCTGCTTGAGAGTCACTGTCCCTCTCCCTCTGCCCCTTCCACTCATGTTCTCTCTCTCTCTAAAATAAATAAATAAATCTTAAAAAAATAGAAAGGAAGGAAGGAAGGACAGAAAGAAGGAAGGAAGGAAGAAAGAAAGAAAGGGAAACCAAGTTTTTACTTCAAGGATGAAAATTGTTTGTGTAACCCCCCCAAAAATTTCATATGCTAAGTATCTCCAAGGAAAGGTGACACAAATTATAATGCAACTTTTTGAATGCTTCATAACATTACTCCCATGACCAAAGCTTGTCAGGAGGGTTTGTGCACACAGCAACACAAGCATAGAAAGAAATCTCATGCTAAGTTCAGAGTCACTGTCAGGGGAAGTGTCATGATTAGACTCAAGAGCTGGAACACACTGCTCCATTAAAAGTGTGTGTGTGCGTGTGTGTGTGTGTGTGTGTGTGTGTACATATACTAATACATGTCCACAAGACCTGTGAAGCAAAGACAGTGAGTAAAGAGCAGCTCTGACGACAGATCTGATTAAGTTGTAGGGTTCACAGTGGAAAACAAATGGGCACAAAAATGGATCCAGATTACAGGGAAACGTGAAGAAAAGCCAGACTGAATAATTTTTATTTGATACCAGGAGCAAAGATAACACACCCCTGATTCTCAATGATAAGAGCTCTATAATAAAAACTAGGCTCTATGCAGATTTATACGGGGGCATGGATGATAGAATGATCCAAGATGCGCAGACTGACAACTGGCGTAGATTAGGGGTCATTGTGAATTTTCAAAATGTGCTCAAGCCGTAAGCAGTTGGGACAGCATTGTCGTGATCTTCTTTCCCCTAGCGTAGAAAGGTGTCACTGTTCCTTCACCAGCGAGCATACAGAGATCCCAGGGCAGTTCAGGGATCGTATACCCTGAACCTTTGAATAATAGGATGTGGTATGTCTTCTCCTCTTAGATTAGCCTGTAATTCTCTCAGTTTTCCCAATATATTAAGAAATGGAAGGAAAATTATTAAACCTAATTAAGAGATCTGATAAACTGGTAGAGAATATAAAAAACTTACAACAAATATGTATAAAAAAATAAAAATATGCCTGTCATTATGGCTGGAAGTACTTAACAAAGAATGAACAGAGAATTAAAAGATAAAGACTGTGACACTGATTTTTTAAATTTTCAAAAAAATATGATCAGCCATGTTACTTTTATGTTTTTCTATTAAAATTTATATTTAAATTTATTAGGTAGTTCAGCAAGGAAGCCAGATAAAAATTCAGCAATCAAGAAAGGTGTTCTAATACATAGGCAATATCTCCATCAATGTTTCTTTTTAATAATTTATACTTTACCTACATTTGTATCTCATTTACTATGCAATCTTTCGAGTTTTCATCTCAACTATTTTTTTTATTTCCATTATCTCCAAGTGGTTACGATTTATAAACACTTGATTAGTCACTTTTCATTTTGTTTTTTTCTCTAATGATATTTGTTGTGTTTGTTTTAAATGTGTACTGACTTTTTAATAATTCAGTTTTCTGAGCAAATGCTCCATTGTTAGCTTTCTCCCACAGTACTGAAGATAACTCAGATATACTGAAATTTTCCCCATGAATATATTTGTTAGTTTAGCTTGTTAAGTCTGCAAAGATCAGATCGGGTTTTTGTCCTCAATTTTTTCGTGGTGTGTTGTGGTAGAGTTAGTAAAAGACATTTATTCTGAGAGGCTTTATGTTACAGTCAATGGTCATCTGCCCCCCACCCCCACCGCCGCCGCCATCCCTCCAAATAGACATTTTCCATCCACAATATAACATCTCTTCTGCTCTATTCCATAACTTCTCTTCCTGGCTGCAACACTTTTAATTAAAAAGGACCAGAGGCTGCCAGAGCTAAGTATATTTGTTGTTCTAGGTTCACTCTCCCTGCCCCAGGCATTGTTTCAACACTCAACATCACTCTGTAACTGGCAAAGGAGGAGCAACACATATTTAAAATCTATCTTTAGGACACTCATGGCTAGGGTACAGGTTTCTTCTTTCTCCTTTAATTTTGCAATTTCCTTTCATTTGACACCTTATTTTGCTGACTGCTCTGACCTAAATTCCAGGTTTGGTTAGTACTGATTCCATCAAAGTTCACACCCCTTCCAACTGCTACCCCAATTAAGCCAATCAGTCATGGGCTTGATCCTACAGGGCGTGAGGTAGGGAGAAACAATGTAACAGTTCTCTTCAGAAACCCATCTCTTCTCCTTGGTCTTCCAACTTCTAATACTGAGGCCATGTCTTTGTGACCCCTAAGAAAACAAAAGGATCCAACCATCTTAGGATCCATCAACATTACATCTGTTTTATAACTGCAAAAACAGGCTCTCAAAATTCCTGCCTTGTTTTTGTCATCTCCAGGACTAGAGGAGGGACAGAGAACAAGCATGTATTGTTTAAGTTTCTAATTTATAAGAAACTTTGTGTTATCTGGCCACTTTTTGCAGCCTATATATTCTTAGAGGGTATTTCTGTTAAGGTGGTTAGAGTTAATTTTCCTTGTCCCCTTCTTAATCTAAAAATTCTCAGTCTTACTTAATGCTGGAGATGCAAAGACACACAGTCTGATTCTTTGTCTTTCCTTTCACTAGACCTTATACAGACCACAACTCTCTCCTCCCACATCTTTACCTCTCCTCTATGGCAGTGTTATATTCAACATGTTATAATGGATGAATCCACATTTTATATCACAGTGGGAAAATCAGTCAATTGGATGCAATTATTTTTAGATAAGTTCATGTCTGAACCAACTGTTGATGTCAGATAGGGGGTTCCCTCACATACAACACCAGGCAATTCTAAGACACTATGTTGTCTCAACTCAATTTTGCCACTATCGATTCGAATTAGTATCAGATTCCCCAGGTTAAGGGTTCAGTCCTGGAAGCCTGCCCCTCACCCCCAACTTCAGTTGCCAGAGGCAAGCCCTTGTCTGTTACCTGTGCTTCTGATCTACAAGCTACAGATTAGAGGTTCCAATGCCTTCTCCTTAGGTTTGATTAATTTGCTAGAGCCTCATAGAACTTAGGAAAACACTTAATGTTTCAACAGCCAGATGAAGAGATACATAGGGCAAGGTACTGGACAAAGTAGCTTCTGTCCTCATGGAACATGGGCCCTTGGCTCAGTGACACACGAGTGTTCAGGTTCTCTAAGCCTGGAAGTGCTTCAAAAGAGAAAGACTGAAAAGCTTTCCCTTTTGGGTTTTTATGGAGGCTTCATGAAAGAGTCATGATTGTGGCCATTGGCTTACTCAATCTTCAGTCCCTGTCCCTTCCCTGGAGGTCTGGGGATGGGACTGAAAGTTCCAACCTTCTAATCACAGGGTTGGTCCTACAGGCAGCCAGACCTCTGGAGGGTGCTTTCCAAAGGAAACCTCATTAACATAACAAAAGACACCTTTATCACTCCCAACACTTAGAAATTCCAAGGGTTTTGGGAACTGTGAACCAGAAACAAGGATGAACACCAAATATGTGTTTATCATAAATAAATTTTTATAATAAGTGAATACATTTCTTATTATACATTATAAAATTTATTATAATAAAGAATAATAAACAGCTATTTAATGAGAAAACATTTTTTACACTATGCAGACCTCTAGAGGATAAAGCATATCTATGATAGTGATGGAAAGATGTGTTTTATGAAAACTCAGTGAGAAATTGCCTCAGTGACATTTTTCTCTTTCCTATGGGAAGTTGTAAACCCTTCATTAATAAAAATTTATGCAAGAAAATAAGACTCCTGGGTGTGGATATTATAAGACATTTATACAGGCATGTTGAATTTGATTTCAAGTTTTTTTTAAAGTTTACTTATTTTTTAAAATAATCACCACACCCAGTGTGGGGCTTGAACCCACAACCCTGAGATCAAGAGTTACAGGCTCTTCCAACTGAGCCAGCCAGGCACCTTGATTTCAAGTTTTGATTAACCAATTTATTACCTTGTCTTATGATAAAAAAAAAATGTTTAAAGCTACACTTTGAAAAATCTAAGTGTTTGAAGTATCATTCGAAAAATAACTTACTGTTTATTTGAACTTTATAGCTTCTAATCACTGTTTTGTTAACATTTTAATTAAAGGCTCACTTTTGAAATATTTCATTGAAACAAATATTTTTAGAACATATTTAGAACATTATTCATGTTTTCTGCAGCTACAATTTGGACTTTTAAGTGAATACTAAGTGCAAATGTAATCTCAGCAACCCAACGATTCTCTCATGGGTTTAGGTGGACCTGGAGATGATTTGTCCTGTTTATTTTTAAATGATTCTTGTTTACATCAATTTAATAAAATTCACATTCCCATTCAAGTTCTCACATCATGAACTTGTCCTATTTCATGCTTACCTAAGTTAATAACTATTAATAGAGTTTAGTAGGAACTCAGTATTGAAAGACCCTAAGAAAATATATATTTGTGGTTTGGATGGTTTAGTCATTTTATTTTGTCCCTCTACCTGATATCCTTTGGAGTCACTAACAAAACAACAACAGTCAATATTTGAAATATAAAAATGTGAAAATACTAAGTTGTCTTAATCTTTATGTGGGAGTGCTATGTTAGAGGTAAAGATAAATAGGTGAAGAAATCAATAGAATACTAGGAGTCTACAGTTGGGTAAAATCATCTAACACAAAGTCTATTTTATAATAAATATGGTGACTTATTTATTGAATACTGCACTGAAAATAAGAAACAGAATGTTTGGGCACAAAATGGTAGTAAATGTATCATTTATTTAACCTTGTGATCACATGGCTGACTGGGAGCCACTGTGGCTGCCCAGCATCAGGAGAGATTATCATAGACAATATCATTAGCTCCAGAAAGGTCAAAATTCAAAATCAAAAGTACAGTTTCTACTTCATGCGTTTTAGTTTTGCACCATCGAAGAGTCAAAAAAAACTGTAAGTTGAACCATCATAAATTGGGAACTCTCTGTAGTTTCCCTTTAAATTTTCCCTGTCTTCCAATGGAAGTGGGGAGCTGAAACATTTTGTGAACAGAAGTCAAAAGAGCCATGCCCATCTAGATTGAATGCAAATATTTCCCAACTCCTCATCAAATTTTTTCTTTCAATTTGTTTCATTTGGCTGCAGTCTTTGATCAAACAGTAGTTTGTGTAATGATATTGACAGGAATGTGGTTTCCTCCTATGTACCTATTCTGTGTGGCAGAGTCAGGCAGGGGCTCCTACACCAAAGACTTTTCACTCAAGAACTGACACATGTGCAGGTAAGAACTCAGGGATTGTTATGTCAAAGACTCTAGAAAGGCATGTGGCCATGCTTGTGTGGGCTACATCATGATATGCTAGTTGGAAATTTCCATATTGAGAGATTCTGAGAAAATAGAACAAAAAGAGCTAACTGACCTTGGGGGGATCTGGGAGTGAAAAGATGCTCTGGGTAGGGGTTGGGGTCTGGAAGCATCACAGAAGGGGTGCTTTGCAAGGGCTAGGAATTGTCTGCCCTGAGAATTCCTTCTCCTTAACCAAGTTTCTTCAGCTTCAAAGTCTTTGGTTCCCCAGAAACAAAAAAAGATTATAAAACAGCATATTTATATCTTTTCTATCTTGAAAACGAATACTCTTCCTCTTTCGGTGCTTGGTTTTGTTTTGTTTTTGACTTGTTAGCATTTCTTTCTGAAAGCATAGAATGTACAAATTAATATAATAGTAATAAAGTAGAAATCATTTCAACTGATTTTTTAAAAATATTATTTGGCGAAGATGCCAATGCTACCTAGAGCAATCTACACATTCAAAGCAATCCCCATCAAAATACCATTCACTTTTTTCAAAGAAATGGAACAAATAATCCTAAAATTTGTATGGAACCAGAAAAGACCCCAAATAGCCAGAGGAATGTTGAAAAAGAAAAGCAAAGCTGGCGGCATCACAATTCTGGACTTCAAGTTCTATGACAAAGCTGTCATCATCAAGACAGTATGGTACTGGCACAAAAACAGACACATAGATCAGTGGAACAGAATAGAGAGCCCAGAAATGGACCCTCAACTCTATGGTCAACTCATCTTCGACAAAGCAGGAAAGAATGTCCAATGGAAAAAAGACAGTCTCTTCAACAAATGGTGTTGGGAAAATTGGACAGCCACATGCAGAAGAATGAAACTGGACCATTTCCTTACACCACACACAAAAATAGACTCCAAATGGTTGAAAGACCTCAATGTGAGACAGGAGTCCATCAAAATCCTAGAGGAGAACACAGGCAGCAACCTCTTCGACCTCAGCCACAGCAACTTCTTCCTAGAAACATCACCAAAGGCAAGGGAAGCAAGGGCAAAAATGAACTATTGGGACTTCATCAAGATAAAAAGCTTTTGCACAGCAAAGGAAATAGTCAACAAAACCAAAAGACAACCGACAGAATGGGAGAAGATATTTGCAAATGACATATCAGATAAAGGGATAGTATCCAAAATCTATAAAGAACTTCTTAAACTCAACACCCAAAGAACAAATGATCCAATCAAGAAATGGGCAGAAGACATGAACAGCCATTTTTCCAAAGAAAACATCCAAATGGCCAACAGACACATGAAAAAATGCTCAACATGGCTTGGCATCAAGGAAATCCAAATCAAAACCTCAATGAGATACCACTTCACACAAGTCAGAATGGCTAAAATTAACAAGTCAGGAAATGACAGATGTTGGC
>NW_022589714.1:33886487-33936260 GCF_004348235.1 Phoca vitulina
TAGGATTTTGATGGACTCCTGTCTCACATTGAGGTCTTTCAACCATTTGGAGTCTATTTTTGTGTGTGGTGTAAGGAAATGGTCCAGTTTCATTCTTCTGCATGTGGCTGTCCAATTTTCCCAACACCATTTGTTGAAGAGACTGTCTTTTTTCCATTGGACATTCTTTCCTGCTTTGTCGAAGATGAGTTGACCATAGAGTTGAGGGTCCATTTCTGGGCTCTCTATTCTGTTCCATTGATCTATGTGTCTGTTTTTGTGCCAGTACCATACTGTCTTGATGATGACAGCTTTGTCATAGAGCTTGAAGTCCAGAATTGTGATGCCGCCAGCTTTGCTTTTCTTTTTCAACATTCCTCTGGCTATTCGGGGTCTTTTCTGGTTCCATACAAATTTCAGGATTATTTGTTCCATTCTTTGAAAAAAGTTGATGGTATTTTGATAGGGATTGCATTGAATGTGTAGATTGCTCTAGGTAGCATTGACATCTTCACAATATTTGTTCTTCCAATCCATGAGCATGGAATGTTTTTTCCATTTCTTTGTGTCTTCCTCAATTTCTTTCATGAGTATTTTATAGTTTTCTGAGTCCAGATTCTTTGCCTCTTTCGATAGATTTATTCCTAGGTATCTTATGGTTTTTGGTGCAATTGTCAATGGGATTGACTCCTTAATTTCTCTTTCTTCTGTCTTGCTGTTGGTGTATAGGAATGCCACTGATTTCTGTGCATTGATTTTATATCCTGCGACTTTCCTGAATTCCTGTATGAGTTCTAGCAGTTTTGGGGTGGAGTCTTTTGGGATTTTCCACATAAAGTATCATATCATCTGCAAAGAGTGAGAGTTTGCCTTCTTCTTTGCCCATTCAGATGCTTTTTATTTCTTTTTGTTGTCTGATTGCTGTGGGTAGGACTTCTCGTACTATGTTGAATAGCAGTGGTGATAGTGGACATCCCTGCCGTGTTCCTGACCTTAGGGGAAAAGCTCTCAGTTTTTCCCCATTGAGAATGATATTCGCTGTGGGGTTTTCATAGATGGCTTTTATGATATTGAGGTATGTACCCTCTTTCCCTACACTCTGAAGAGTTTTGATCAAGAAAGGATGCTGTACTTTGTCAAATGCTTTTTCTGCATCTATTGAGAGGATCATATGGTTCTTGTTCTTTCTTTTATTAATGTATGGAATCACATTGATTGATTTGTGGTTGTTGAACCAATCTTGCAGCCCAGGAATAAATCCCACTTGGTCATGGTGAATAATCCTTTTAATGTACTGTTTGATCTTATTGGCTAGTATTTTGGTGAGAATTTTTTGCATCCATGTTCATCAGGGATATTGGTCTGTAATTCTCCTTTTTGATGGAGTCTTTGTCTGGTTTTGGGATCAAGGTAATGGTAGCCTCAATGGAAGTTTTCCTTCCATTTCTATTTTTTGGAACAGTTTCAGAAGAATAGGTATTAATTCTTCTTTAAATGTTTGGTAGAATTCCCCTGGGAAACCATCTGGCCCTGAACTCTTGTGTGTTGGGAGATTTTTGATTACTGCTTGAATTTCCTTAGTGGTTATAGGTCTGTTCAGGTTTTCTATTTGTTCCTGATTCAGTTTTGGCAGTTTATACATCTCTAGGAATGCATCCATTTCTTCCAGATTATCCAATTTGCTGGCATATAGTTGCTCATAATATGTTCTTATAATTGTATTTCTTTGGTGTTGGTTGTGATCTCCTCTTTCATTCATGATTTTATTTATTTGGGTCATTTCTCTTTTCTTTTTGATAAGTCTGGCCAGGGGTTTATCAGTCTTGTTAATTCTTTCAAAGAACAAGCTCCTAGTTTTGTTGATCTGTTCTACTGTTCTTTTGGTTTCTATTTCATTGATTTCTGCTCTGATCTTTATTATTTCTCTTCTCCTGCTGGGTTTAGGCTTTATTTGCTGTTCTTTCTCCAGCTCCTTTAGGTGTAGGGTTAGGTTGTGTATCGAGACCTTTCTTGTTTCTTGAGAAAGGTTTGTATTGCTATATACTTTCCTCTTAGGACTGCCTTTGCTGCATCCCAAAGATTTTGAACAGTTGTGTTTTCATTTTCATTGGTTTCCATGAATTTTTTTTAATTCTTCTTTAATTTCCTGGTTGACCCATTCATTCTTTAGTGGGATGCTCTTTAGCCTCCACATAGTTGAGTTCTTTCCGACTTTCCTCTTGTGATTGAGTTCTAGTTTCAAAGCACTGTGGTCTGAAAATACGCAGGGAATGATCCCAATCTTTTGGTACTGGTTGAGACCTGATTTGTGACCTAGGATGTGATCTATTCTGGAGAATGTTCCATGGGCACCAGAGAAGAATGTGTATTCTGTTGCTTTGGGATGGAATGTTCTGAATATAACTGTGAAGTCCATTTGGTCCAGTGTGTCATTTAAAGTTTTTATTTCTTTGTTGATCTTTTGCTTAGATGATCTGTCCATTTCAATGAGGGCGGTGTTAAAGTCTCCTACTATTATTGTATTGTTTTTTATGTGTTTCTTTGCTTTTGTTATTAATTGGCTTGTATAATTGGGTACTCCCATGTTAGGGGCATAGATATTTACAATTGTTAGATCTTCTTGTTGGATAGACCCTTTAAGTAGGATATAGTGTCCTTCCTCATCTCTTATTCTAGTCTTTGGTTTAAAATCTAATTTGTCTGATATAAGGATTGCCACCCCAGCTTTCTTTTGGTGTCCATTAGCATGCTAAATGGTTTTCCACCCCCTCACTTTCAATCTGGAGGTGTCTTTTGGTCTAAAATGAGTCTCTTGCAGACAGCATATCGATGGGTCTTGTTTTTTTATCCAATCTGGTAACCTGTGTCTTTTGATTGGGGCATTTAGCCCTTTTCCATTCAGGATAACTATTGAAAGATATGAATTTAGTACCATTGTATTGCCTGTAAGGTGACTGTTACTGTATATTGTCTCTGTTCCTTTCTGGTCTATGTTACTTTTAAGCTCTCTTTTTGCTTAGAGGACCCCTTTCAATATGTCATGTAGGGCTGGTTTCATGTTTGTAAATTCCTTTCGTTTTTGTTTGTCTGGGAAGCTTTTTTTCTCTCCTTCTATTTTCAATGACAGCCTAGGTGGATATAGTATTCTTGGCTGCCTGTTTTTCTCATTTAGTGCTCTGAATATATCATGCCAGTCCTTTCTGCCCTGCCAGGTCTCTGTGGATAGGTCTGTTGCCAATCTAATGTTTCTACCATTGTAGGTTACAGATCTTTTGTCCTGAGTTGCTTTCAGGATTTTCTCTTTTGTCTCTGAGACTCGTAAGTTTTACTATTAGATGTTGGAGTGTTGACCTATTTTTATTGATTTTGAGAGGGGTTCTCTGTGCCTCCTGGATTTTGATGCCTGTTTCCTTCCCCGAATTAGGGAAGTTCTCTGCTATAATTTGCTCCAATATACCATCTGCCCCTCTCTCTTTCTTCTTCTTCTGGGATGCGAATTATTCTAACATTGTTTTGTCTTATGTTATCATTTATCTCTCGAATTCTCCCCTTGTGATCCAGTAGTTATTTATCTCTCTTTTTCTCAGCTTCTTTATTCTCCATCATTTGGTCTTCTATATCACGAATTCTCTCTTCTGCCTCATTTATCCTAGAAGTTAGAGCCTCCATTTTTTATTGCATCTCATTAATAACCTTTTTGATTTCAACTTGCTTAAATTTTAGTTCTTTTATTTCTCCAGGAAGGGTTTCTCTAGTATCTTCCATGCTTTTTTCAAGCCCAGCTAGTATCTTTATAATCGTCATTCTGAACTCTAGTTCTGACATCTTACTAATGTCCATATTGATTGGGTCCCTGGCAGCTGGTACTGCCTCTTGTTCTTTTTTTTTTTTTTGAGGTCATTTTTTCCATCTTGTCATTTTGTCCAGAGGAGAATAGATGAATGGGAGAACAAAATGCTAACAGGGTAACAACGACCCCATAAAAATATACACTAAACCAATCAGAAGAGACCTGAGACCAGGGGAAAAGAAATGGAAAGAAAGGAAAAAGAAAAAGATTTAAAAAAAAGAATATGATCAAATATGATCAGGCTGGTGAATATATCAGTGCCACACACTAGATTTTGGGCATATTTTGGTCTGTTAGAAGAAACTGCCTCCCAAAATTTTAAAGAAAGAAAAGCTTATATATGCACAAAAAATAAGGGTAAATACAATGAAGGGATGGAATATGACTGTAAAGATGAAAATTATAAAAGATTTTATAAAAGGAATTGATAAGATAAGAAGTTGGTTGAAAAAAGAAAGAAGAGAAATTTAAAAAAGGGGGGGAGGGCAGAATGTGATCAGGCAGGAGACTAGAACAAAGCCATACACTAGAGATTTAGGTATATTTTGGTCTGTTGGAAGAAACTGTATCCCAAAATTTTAAAGAGAGAACAACTTATATATATACCAAAAATAAGGTTAACTACTATGAAGGGATAGAATATGACTCTTCCAGAAAGTGGTCACTTTTCTGTTCAGAGAGTTGCTGCTATTCTTTTCTTCCATCTCCTGTTGAGTTTGTAGGTGTTCAAGATGGTTTGATCCCTATCTAGCTGAATTCCTGGGACCAGACGAAATTTAGGTCTCCTACTCCTCTACCATCTTGCTCCTCCCCTCTCAAAACATATTTTTAAGAGAAGCTGCAGTCAATAGTTTTTTGGGTTTTTTTTTTTTAAGACTTTATTTATTTATTTATTTATTTGAGAGACAGGGAGAGAGCATGAGTGGGGGCGGGGCAGAGGCAGACGGAGAAGCAGGAAGAGAAGCAGGTGGAGAAGCAGGCTCCCACTGAGCAGGGAACCTGATACAGGGCTCGATCCCAGGACCATGGGATTATGACCTGAGCCAAAGGCAGACACTTAACCAACTGAGCCACCCAGGTGCCCTGCAGTCAGTAGTTTTAATAGAGAAATGGGTGGTATTCATATTTTCAAATGCCAAATAAAAAAGAATAAAGTAGAAAGTAGTTTAATTCTCTGAATGAAAGAAATCCACCATGTGTTAGGTCATCGGGTAGATTTCAAGGATTCCATCATTCCTCCCTATTCCTAAAAGAGGTGGCTGGTAGAATTCTTGGCCGATGCCCCAAATCTTACAGTAATTGGAACAGGAGCCCTTGATTATGCATCTTGCTTCCAAAGAAGAAACGGAGGCCCAGAGGAGGTAAATGACTTCCCCGAAATTATACAGTAAGTAAAAGACAGAGCATTAATTCCAACTCAGACAGACTAGCTATATTCTTGATGAACCCTAGGACTGTGTTTCTCAAGCTTGAGTGTGTTTTAGAATCAGCTGAAGAACTTTGTAAAGCATAGGGTCCTGGGCCCCACCCTCTGAGGTTCTGGTTCAAGAGATCTGGGATGGAGACCACACCAAGGTCCCAGCTGATCCTGATGCTGCCAGTTAGTATCATCAATATAGCCAACTTTAAGTTATAGAGGTGTTTCATAGCTGTCTTCATTGGGCAGATAAATATTGGCAAATCTCTATCCCAGTTTCTTTGTATCCCATACAATGAGAGAGAAATGGTCTTTTCACTGTAAACCTGCTGTGTGAGCAGAATAGGTGCTATAAAATAGAACACTTCAGGAAGCCTCAGGTGCATGAGGTTGATAAGACTGCATTTATTTATCTCCTAGAAGTATCACTCAGGTTTTGGGGATCCTAAAGCTGGTTCCTTAACCCTAGACTGTCCTAAACTAAGAACGGTTAAAAATAGTGCAGGCTCTAGATGGTGACTGTAAGAGACAGCTTCCTCCCACAAATGACAAAGGGTAGAAAGCAAGTAAATAGAAAAATATTTCAAAGTTTGTTTCTTGGTTATCTTAAAAGCCAATATGTTATTAAGGGGCACCTGGGTGGCTCAGTCGCTCTAGTATCTGACTCTTGATTTTTAGCTCAGGTCATGATCTCAGGGTCTTGAGATCAAGCCCAGTGTCGGGTTCTCCATGCTAGGTGTGGCTTAAGATTTTCTCTCTCTCTCTCACTCTGCCCCTCCCCCTGGCGCTCTCTCTTATTCTTCAATAATCCTGTAGGGTAGATAATATTATTGTCTCCATTTTACAGATTATAAATCTAGGGTTCAGATTTGCAACAATCGTGAATGTGGGTTTTCCCGAAGAAAGGTTTACTATCATATATATGGGCAATTTTTAGAGAAAATAGACAGGAGAGCTGTCTGTCGTCAGGACTCCCAGTTGCTGGGGAATAAATTTTTCAGTGCAGAAAAGGACTTGCGTAATACATCACAGCATGCATGGATGCAATCATTCTTGAGTTAGCCAGAAATTCAGATCTAAGCACTAGATCACCTGGTCATAACAGACAAGATTTCTTTACTAATGAGTGCATTTGTATAATTATTGCCAGGAGATCCTATCCCTGGATGGGGTGTGTTCTGTCATCTCTACTTTTCAGTTACATATAGCCTCGACAGAAATGTGTCTTTTTGTATGAAATAATTAAAAGCTGCAAAACCATGTTATTACTCTGTGCAGGGCTATTGAGATATTAATTCATCTCATGATTTAGACTATTCAATACCATGAAGGGTAATCCTGGAAATGAGCACAAGATGGCAGCATATGCATATGATAGCTACATTTTTATTTGCCACCAAGGAAAATAATGAAACTGTTAGATGAATATCCTAAACTTATTCTAAAGAGTAGATGGATGACTTACAAAAAAGCTTATAGTAAAACAACCTCCACACTTTGTTGGCAGTCTGTTTCAGTCCTTCAAAGGGACATACACAATGAGGGAACAAGAGTGTTAGGGAGATTATTTGTCTCACACCTTCTGATAGAGAGGTTCTACCTTTCATCTTACCTATGGAATAGTTGCTGCTGACACTCACCTGATAACATATGTGCCCCAGTTTCCTCCTTTGCAAATGAGGATAATAATATTAGCACTTCCCTTGTAGAGAAGCTGTGAGGATAAAGTAAAAGCAAATATATTCGAATCTGTAACAGATCCTGGTATGTTGTATTAGCTATTATTTTTTTATAACACACAATTTTCCAATGAGATGCCTGATACTGCACTTAATTTTAATCTAAACTGTTATTTATTAATTGTGCAGGTAGTACAAGATTTAGCATATCAGAACTGTATCACACAGGGTATCTCATTAAATATTTGGAAAAAATTGGGGGTGTGAAAAATGGGTCACATTTATAGATGCAGAAACTGAGATACGAAGAGACTGAATATTAACATGTCTGAGGTAAAACTGTTATAAATTACCAAATTTTGATTTTGTGAGTCAATCGCTGATACACTAAATTGAAATGTTGGCCTTCTTCTTCCAACCAGAATATTTAAGAATAATATCATTATTTGATGTTATTTTTATTTGCCACCAAGGAAAATAATCAAACTCTGTCAGATGAATATATAGCTGAAGATACAGATGTCCCCTCTGTTTGAGTTTTACACCACTTCACTTGTGTAAAAGACCTACATTAGTACCTGTTTTCACTAACTGAAAGAAATCCGGAAGATTTTTGCTTTTACAGAAAAAAAGCAAAAATAGCATTCGGTATTCATTTTGTATTAACCCTTTATGAGGCAGAGCCCACCCCAAGCAGTGAGAGTAACACTTCCAAGCTCCTTCCCAGGAAGAAACCCAGCATCCTAGCATCAAGCTCCCATAGCTCCGTTCTCTGAGCATCTGGGCTTTATCTCTGTTTATTTTGTGCATCCATTAGCAGATGCATCCTAACGTAGCAGAAAATCCTAAGAGAGGTTATTTTTTAGGTCTGGGGCTGGTCAAAAATTTTCCACAAAATTAATAGTAATGCTTCCTCCCTTTACACCATTCTGGCTCATGAAAAATTTCATAGAAACTTTCTGCTTTCAGAAATTGGGGGAAACCTGTATTGCTAGCACTGGATTTTTTTGGGGGGGAGCCCCTAGAATCTTTTGGAAATTTTAATATGACTGTGTGCTTGGTTCTTACTCTTTTACTGTAGAGTCCAGTGAAAATGCACAAACTTCCAGAATGTTGTCAAAGCAGTGTGGACTCACAGAGAACAACACAAAGGAGTGGCAGACTATTAGTAGGTGTATGTATGTCGTTTGAGCCAAGTCTGTGCTCAGAAATCACAGGAATTGAGTCACATGGCAATGATGATGTCAGCCATCCAGTCTGTATTGGTCTTTGCACCCATTCGTGACGGTGAATGTGACAGTGAATGTGACCACTGTTTCAATGTGTTTTTTCTTTCCTTTATTTAAATCTGGGTATTTAAATCTTACAGATCTCGATCACCAAGAGAAAAGAATCTAAAAGAAAAAGCTGAAAGTTCTAGAACACTTGAGTAATGCAATGATGACAAGATTGATGACAAATAGATGGTAGGTTTCCACTCTGGGTAACGTTCTCAGCTGCCCGCCATATCACTGCAGGGATTTCTTTTGCTTTGGAAATTGTGTGATATGCAACCATACTAAGCTGGCTATAAGAACAGCTTTCAGTGTTGTAAAATGAGCCCAGCTCATAGCAACATGAAGATCATATAAAAACAGGTGTTTGCTGCACATCATCAGTTTTTGATGTAGTGTTCAACGATTCATTAGTTGCGTATAACACCCAGGGCTCAGCACCACATGTGCCCTCCTTAATACCCATCACCCTGTTACCCCATCCCCCCACCCCTCTGGCTTCTGTAACTCTCAGTTTGTTTCCTGGAGTCCAGAGTCTCTCATGGTAGGCCCCTCCCCCTGAAAACAGACTGGAAGAACAGGTGAATGATAAACACAAAAGAATTTTTTATATTGTATACTTTAACATAGGTCACATGTGAAGTGTTACTTTAAAATTTACTGTTGTATATAGGACATGCATGTCTTTCCCACTCCCTCATTTACCCACCTTATAAATACATAGCAGAAAAAAAAAAAAAAAGAGCTCTTACAGAACTTTAGAAAGTAGCATTATGTGCAGAAGCCAGAAGATTGATGTTTTTATAAGCACCAGGTTATTAAACCTTCCCACTGGGTAACAGTAATAAGACATAGCATTATTAACATTTCACCACTCCAGAATTTCAGCAGAAATATGATACTCCAAACCTCCCCAAAGCAAAATGCCTAGAGTCTGGATAAAAATGGACTCAACCTTAGTAAACCTTGAATCCACTTCCTGCTTTGTGGTTAACAGAAATGGTTAGGCTGTGTTTCCTTTCATCCATCTGTTTTTTTAAAACTGCATGTGTGGATATTTAACTATGCAAAATATCTCTGTTTATAACTATATTAAGTGTATCTATAGAAAATTACATGCCTGATTATACAAACACTATTATAAATTCTATGATTTTTTAAGCTGTACAACTGTTGCCTTGATACGTGGTGTTTTTATTTTTTTCACATTTTTCCTGGTAATTCCGTCCTTCACCATTTAAATATTGAATACATTTACAGAAAAAAGTTTACTACTAAAATAACAAACATTGATGAAGTGGTTATTTTATATACTTTATTGGAAAAAATTTGGTATATACAGCAAGGGGAAACAGAAAACAATATCCCACAAATATAGAGAACTCAATACCCCTCACTCAAGACTTGACATAATATATAGAGAAAATAGTGTCAGTACAAAGTATATAACACTGTCAGTTGTCCAAACACATTGGACATTTGTTAGATCTCTTACCAACATCAGCAGAAAACATGATGCTGCTTTGTCATATGCCAACTTGAATAGACTGAAATACACTTCCAATAGTGGTCATTCTTATGAATTTCTGGCTATTTGGGGACATGAAGATGATTCCTGTGCCAGATTTGGAAGGCAGAAGTGAAGAGGGAGAGATTTTGTAGCTCTGGGATGTTGTTGCTGATCCTCTGAGTCAACTTGTTAGGCAGAAGCAGCGAGTGTGGGGTGCCTGGGTGGCTTAGTTGGTTAAGCATCTGCCTTTGGCTCAGGTCATGATCCCAGGGAGCCTGCTTCTCCCATTCCCCCTGCTTGTGCGTGCTCTCTCTCTGTGTGTCAAATAAATAAATAAAATCTTTAAAAGAAGAAGAAGAAGCGGCAGCAGCAAGTGGATGGCAAAATGCTCCATCTTCCACTGGATCTTCCTTCAACTTCTACAGTATCTGGGGTGGGTAGGCATAATTAACTCCAAGATGAAGGGTCTCAGTTCTGCCAGGCATCTGTAACACCATATGAGAGATAACAAGAACAGACATGATTTTGTGTCCATCCCGGTGGGTTTTCAGATCCTGATGCTGGCTCCAGTTTGTCCTGGATCTCTCTCACTCTTTAATCCATAGTTCTTCCCAACTGCCTCTCCAGTGGCCTTAATCTCCAGCAGGAGTTTTGAAGAATAAGCCTTACAGAATGAATCTTACAGCTAAAATTCAACCTTACAGCTGAAACCTTAGTCATCTTCCATAATTGTGTAAGATCAAATACCTGCAACAAATCTATCCATATATGGCTCTTTAAAAAAAAAAAAAAAAAAAGCCCTCACTGGTATAGTACACACTTTTTTTCAGTATTGTCAGGGAGGAAGATCTTCTTCTCCCCTGTGGCCCTTCTAGCTGGACTTAGAATCAAATTAACATGAGACAGACTAACAGGAGAAAATCAAATTTAATAAGGGTACATACAGGGAATCCACACAAACATGGAATTCCAAAGACAGTGAAGGGATGTGAAGTTTATAGGAGCTAAGGAGAGGGGTAGAGCCTAAGGATACAAAGGGGAGAAGTTTCATTGGCAAGAAGGTGAAAGATGTTTTGAAAATCAAAGGTCGACCTATTATGCAGTTTCTTAAGTAAAGAGAGGAGTCTCTGATTTAGGCAGTTGAAAAGAGCTTTTCCTGCACCGACTGGGTTTTGTTTATATTTAACTCAAAATAATCCTACAGTACACAGAGATACTTATCAAGATGAAACAAATTCTGGTCCCTATAAGAAATTTGTTTTAAAGCTAATTCAAAGTTTACAAAGTACACTGATATCTAATATAAAACAAATTAAAATCAATTACACAAACGTATCTGGAACATTCTCAAATTTTTGTAATCTAAGCGGTGGATACACATCTAAAAACTCATGGAGCCTAGGAGAATTCTAATAGAAAATTAGGAAGCATTTTTAATGAAATAAAAATATGTATATAACATTCAAATATCTGCAGGATAAAGTTAAAGAAGAGCCTATGTGGGCATTTATAAGATTAAATGCCTACATAAGAAAAGGATGAAATTATTATAATTATACTTCTAAGTAATCAAGACAGTATGGTATTTGCATCACGATAAAGAGATAATCAATGGAACCGAAGAGAGTCCAGAAATAGATGTAGATATAAATAATCAATTTATTTTCAACCTCATTGCCCTTAGTGGGGAAAGCACAGATCCTCAACAGAGGAGTTTAGGATATGCGCTTCTATAACAAAATTGAACTTTGATCCATATATGGAAAATTATTAAATTAACTCAAAATGATTGCTTGGTATAAATGTAACATGTGAAACTCTAAAATGTCTGGAAGGAAACAAAATAATACTTGTAACCTTTGGTAGGCAAAGATTTCTTAGAATCAATGCCAAGAACAAGATTTCTTTTTAAAAAATTGATAATTTACTCTTTATCAAAATTAGAAGTGTTTGATTTTGGAAAGGCAGTATTAAATAACAGAAACACAATTCAAAAATGTTATAAATTAATTCAAAATTCATGTGTAATACTGGAACTGTATCCAGATTTATATAAAAATTCTAACACATCAACAAGAAGACAAAAAAAATTATAATTTGCAAAGTTTTGAACAGACAATTCACCAAAGAAGATATATACGTGAAAAAAAAAAAAAAAACAGGAAAAGATGTTTTACAACACTCACCATTAGAGAAATCCACATTAAAATCAAAACAAGATACAACTACACACCCATTAGAATGACAAATTAAGAAGACCACATGCCCATGAGAATGTGGAGTAACTAGAACTCCCATGCTTTGCTGATGGAAATGTTAAAAATGGTACAACCCCTTTCAAAAATAATTTGGCAGCTTCTTAGAAGTTAAAAATTAACCAGCCATAGGACTTGACTCCACTCTTAATGTATTTAATGAAGAGAAATGAAATCATAGTCCATGCAAAGATTTTTACAGGAAATGTTCATAGCATTTTTATTCTATTGGCCCAAAACTACAAATCATTCAACTGTCTATCAACAGGTGAATAAGAGCCTTCAAATTTTCTACAAAATACAAATTTTCAGAGTTTTGAGATTTCTTTTAGTTTAATTGAAGAAGGATTTGAAAAATTACTGGGTACCCAGTACTGTACTGGAAGCAAGGATAAGGACAAAACATCAGCCTGTCAAAACTCACTACAGAGCTATTGTTTGGGATTAAAATTGGGGTTACAATAGCGATGTAGCTAAGGCCATGAGTCTCGCCAAGAGTACAACATTGAAAGTGAATAACAAAAAAGCAAGCATGATTATCTACCCAGGTACACCTCGGGGATACTGTGGGTTTGGTTTCAGACCACTGCAATGAAGTAAATATAGCAACAAAGTGAATCAAATGATTTATTTGGTTTCCCAGTGCACATAAAAGTTATGTTTACACTCTAGTCTATTAAGTGTGCAATAGCATTATGTCTAAAAAAAAGTACAGATCTTAATTTTAAAATATTTTATTGCTAAAAATGCTATCCATCATCTGAGCTTTCAGCAAGTCATAATCACTGATCACAGATTACCATACCAAATATAATAATAATTAAAAAGTTTGAAATATTGCATGATTATCAAAATGTGACACAGAGACACAAAGTGAGCAAACGCTGTTGGCAAAATGGCACTGATAAGACTTGCTCGACACAGAGTTGTCACAAACCTTCAATGTGTAAAAAACATAATATTTGAGAAGCAAAATGAAGAGAAGCCCACTAAAAAATAAGCTTGTATGCAGAATACCAATTAGAATAAAAATGAACATGCTTACCACTGCATAATTATAACATACTCCATCAAAAGAGAGTGGTTCAAATAAATTTTTCATAAAATATCAGCAGAAGCAAGAAATGAGTATGAAGAGATTTGACAAGACAGGCATTAAATTCATATAGGATTGATTTTCATACATTTGTAGGCATTTTACATACTCACAGTTGTCTTACTTCACCTTGTGACTATATGAAATGTATGAAACATAATTCCATCTGTGATTACATTTCCTGACACCTTTCAATTTTCCTAGTTTTTAAAATATTGATCTCATAGGTCCAAAGGAAAACAGTATTGTCTTAACCAGAAATTTACTTTTTTCTGAGGATGTAGGGAAAGAAAAATTATGTTATAAAAATGATGATACATTTACTAGTGTCTGTTCTCAAGTTCTTGCATGGGGTATCAATCTGGAACTACATAAGCAATTCACCGTCATGTTACCTAGTGCTCTATGCATATTCTTAACCTAAATAATGGCTTTTCAAATATTCGTGACAGAAGAGAAAATTAACTTTCTGAAAAATAGCAGTAGCTAACAGTCTCTAGAGAGTTAATAGTGCCTTCTGTGGGTCTCTCCTGATCAGATGGGGGGCCTCCAAATGTGGGGATACAATTGGGCGGAAGCCAGTGGCGCGGGCGGCAAAAAAAAAAAAAAAAAAATCACCTGAGGCAGAACAAAGGAGATAGAAGTTTATTGAATACACTGCAGGGGAGGGGTGGGCAGGACAGCAGAGGACAGGCTGTCTGTCTTGAGGCAGTGGTTTGGGGCTGTTTTTAAAGGGGGAAGGTGAGGCAGTGTGGGGATGTACGGAACTTTCCCTTTCTTGGTAACTGTGGTTAAGTAGCCCTTCGCTCAGTTAGAGCCTGTGGATACTGTGAGGCGGGTCGCCTGCTGAGCCCGTCTGTATTCAGCCAGGGGGCGCTATGAGCCCTTTTGCTTTGCTCCACATTCCATTGTTCAAGCCTGTTGTCTTAAAATGGGCTCTACACCTTCAACCCTTTTAAGACTGAATCTGTCGTCCAAAAAATCCCAAATTAACACATCCACAAATTTTCAACTTGGGAATATAAAAGAGGGAAACAACTACAAAAGGGTAAAGCAGATTCTTCATCTCATGAAGAATGAAAATTGTTGAAACGTAGTTTCTCAGACTGACTCTTGATGGCAGTATTTTCAGGGGCTAAATATTTTTAAGAGTGTCCCTTTAAACTTTCCCTGTCATTCAATGGAAGTGGGGAGCAGAAACATTTTGTGAACAGAAGAAGTCAAAATGTCCATCTAGATTGAATGCAAATATTTCCCAACTCCTCATCAAATTTTTCTTTCAGTTTGTTTTGCTTGGCTGCAGTCTTTGATCAAACAGTAGTTTGTGTAATGATATTGACAGGAATGTGGTTTCCTCCTATATATCTGTTCTGTGTGGCAGAGCCAGGCAGGGGCTCCTACACCAAAGCCTTTTCACTCAAGAACAGACACATGTGCAGGTAAGAACTGAGGGATTGTAATGTCAAAGAGACCATAGAAGGGCATATGGCCGTGCTTGTATGGGCCACATCATGATATGTTAGTTGGAAATTTCCGTATTGACAGAATTTGAGAAAATGGAACAAAAGAGCTAACTGACCTTGGGGGGATCTGGGAGTGAAAAGATGCTCTGGGTAGGGGATGAGCTCTGGAGGCATCACAGAAGGGGTGCTTTGTAAGGGCTAGGAGTTGTCTGCCCTGAGAATTCCTTCTCCTTAACCAAGTTTCTTCAGCTTCAAAGTCTTTGGTTCCCCAGAAACAAAAAAAGATTATAAAAGGCATATTTATATCTTTTCTATCTTGAAAATGAATACTCTTCCTCTTTTGGTGCTTGGTTTTGTTTTGTTTTTGACTTGTTAGCATTCCTTTCTGAAAGCATAGAATGTACAAATTAATAATAATAGTAATAAAGTAGAAATCATTTCAATTGTTTTTTTTTTTTACATATTACTTGGTAAATGATAGTCATTTAAGTACTTTTTGTTCTTTGGTACTGTAACAGACATAGAGTTTTGAAATCAGTTAATTTTGAACATTTCATACTTTATTCTAAATATGAGGAAGTTGATTTCTAGAAAACTTATGACTTATCAGTGTCATAGATAATAAGAAAACTCAAGCCAAACCTCTAGTATTTTAAATCCAAGATTCGTATTATTATTATATCACAACTGCATTGAGCGATAGTTTTATAAATATACGTGTATATACACATGCACATATCTATATGTATTTATACATATCTATACATGTATTATAGAGTCTAATTTGTTTTTGTTAAGTTTTACCTATAGTTGGTGAACTTTACGTGTTATAGTTAGATCTATGATGAATTTCTTTTTTTTTTTTTTTCAAGTTTATTTTCATGCTTTGCAAAGTAAGGGATGGTGTATGACTAACCAATTGTTTCAGCTTCATTTGTTGAAAAGATAGTCCTTCCTTCATTGAATTTCCTTAATATCTGTTTTGAAAATCAATTGCCAAATATGTGTTCATCTATTACTGGACTCTGTATTTTGATTCATTTATCTATACAACTATTTTTATTCCAATAGCACACTTTCTTGTTTACACATCTTTATAATAAGTCTTGAAGTCAAGTAGTATAAGACCTCCAACTTTATTCTTTTATGTCAAAATTATCTTATCTTACTCATCCTTTGTTTTTCAATAGAAATTTTAAAATCAGGTTACCAATTTCTAAAAATGAAGTACTCTCCTAACATTGGGATTATTGGTGGTGTTGCATTGAAAATATGCATGTATTAGTGCAATATTGAGTTTTACCTTCCATGATAGCTCATCTTCATTTAGGTCTACTTCAGTATCTCATAACAATATCTTATTGTTATCAGAGTACAGGTCTTGAATGTCTTTTGTTAAATTTATTAATAAGAATTTCATATTTTTATGCTATAATACTTGGATTATAAAATTTCAATTTCTGATGGGTTGGTGCAAATATGTAGAAATACCATAAATTTTGTATATTGGTATATATTTTGTAACCTCTCTAAAATCGCTTATTAATTTTAGTTGCTTTTGTATACACTCTTTATAGGATTTTTTTTATAGATGATCATTTTATCTGCCAGTAGGTGTTTAACCTTTACATTTTCTATGTCTGTGCTTCCTACCCCTCAGTTTTATTGAGATTTAATTGACATATAACATTGTATGACTTTAAGGTGTACAACATAATTAGTTGATATGTATGTGCATATTTCATATACATATTTTTTCTTTTTCAAGTTTTTATTTAAATTGCAGTTCATTAACATACAGTGAAATATTAGTTTCAGGAGTAGAATTTAATGATTCATCACTTACATACAACACCCAGTGCTCATCACAAGTGCCCTCCTTAATACCCATCACCCATTTAGCCCACCCCCCACCCACTTCCCTCCATCAACCCTCAGTTTGTTCTCTATAGTTAAGAGTATGTTTCCTGGTTTGCAGCTCTTTTTTTTCTCCTATGTTGATCCGTTTTGTTTCTTAAATTCCACATATGAGTAAAATCATATTTTATATATATATATATTTATAAATATATATTCACCACAATAAATTTAGTTAGCAACGATCACCTCACATAGTTATAAAGAACCAATCATTAGTTTAAAAACCCTGTTCACAGAATGTCCAGTGCATTATGCTTTGGACCAGTATAATGCCAGACAGATTCAGAAATTCTCAAAACTAGTACTGGAGAAATGAAAACTAATATACTGAGAAAATACTATAAATAAAATCTTAAAAAAAAAAAAAAAAAAAACGGAGCGCCTGGGTGGCTCAGTCGTTAAGCGTCTGCCTTCAGCTCAGGTCATGATCCCAGGGTCTTGGGATCAAGCCCTGCATTGGGCTCCCTGCTCAGTGGAGAGCCTGCTTCTCCCTTTCTCACTCCCCCTGTTTGTGTTCCTTCTCTTGCTGTGTCTCTCTCTGTCAAATAAATAAATGAAATCTTAAAAGAAAAACTATATATTACTATTTGTTCATTTTAAACTATGAATCCAAATTGCTTATAGGAATCCAAATTCTATATTTAATGTGATAAATTCTGTCTGAAGGAAGACTAATTAGCAATTTTCTGGTAACAGGCAAAATAACCAGAGACCTATATGATACATTGTCCACTGATTCACCAGTTGTCCAAGCAGAAATTGCTACCCTACATAATATTGTCAAGAAAGAAATAGTTCCATCAGCCAGCAACACGCTGAAGATGGTAATCTTAATTAAACAGCAACAATGATGCAAATAATAGTAATAGTGTTTACTGACTCTTTTCAAGTTGTAAGCACTTTTAATATACCAAAAGTTTGGTTTTCGTAAACCTATAATGTAGCAGAAGACGTGGAGGCACAGAGGTGGTAAACAACTTTCCCCAAATCACATAGTTATTAAATGACAGAGCAACAATTCCAAATCAGACAGTTTAACTGCATTCATAATGTACCCTAGGACAGTGCTTCTCAATCTCGAATGTACTAAGAATTGCTTGAAGAACTTGGTAAAACACAGATTCCTGGGCCCCACTCTCTGAGATGCTGATTTGGAAAGTCTGGGGTGGAGAGCCCTGCAAGCTCCCAGCTGGAGCTGAAGCTGCCGGCCAGTATTGTCAGCATAGCGAGCTTTGAGTTATAGAGGCAATTCATAACTGTCTTCATTGGGCAGCAGCCCAGAGGCTAGGCACTCATCTGGGAATCGAGATGTCCAGATTCTAAGTCAGGTGGTGCTGCCAGATAAGCCAATATTGTCAAACCTATTTCCCAGTTCCCTTGCATCCCATAAAAAGAGAATTGTCTTTCCACTATAAACCTGGTGTGTGTGCACACTAGGTGCTATAAAACAAAACAAATTTAGGGCAGTCTCAAGTGTACGAGGTGATTAGCTGCGTATTATCTCCCAGAAGTATCACTCAGGTTTTTGGGCAACTTTATCCTGGTTCCTTTAACTCTGCATTGGCCTAGAGTAACAAGGGTTAGAAATAGTGCAGGCTTCTGGAGAGTGATTCTAAGGGACAGCCTCCTCATGCAAATGATGAAGAGGAGGGAGCAGGTGAACAGAAAAATGATTTTGAAATTTATCTCTTGAACGTCTCTGTGAAAGTGTTACTGGAACAAAACATTTAAACTCAGTAGCTATCATAGGCCTTCTTGCATTGCGAGTGTTGTAGCAGACACACATACGGTGCTTACTATCGACACTCTTCTAGAACCTTCTTACATTAACTCATTTAACTTCTTCAGTAACCCTATAATGTAGATAATAACATCTTTATTTTAAAGATTATAAATCTGAACCTCAGGGCGCCTGGGTGGCTCAGTTGGTTAAGCGACTGCCTTCGGCACAGGTCATGATCCTGGAGTCCCGGGATTGAGTCCCACACCGGGCTCCCTGCTCAGCGGGGAGTCTGCTTCTCCCTCTGACCCTCTTCTCCTTCTGACCCTCTTCCTTCTCGTGCTCTCTGTCTCTCATTCTCTCTCTCTCAAATAAATAAATAAAATCTTAAAAAAAAAAAAATCTGAACCTCAGAGAAATTAGGTAGCTTATTTGAAGTTATAAGTACTGGAACCCACATACAAATGCAAATGGGCCAATTCCCAGTACCTGCTCTTGACTATTTACCCCCCTTAGAAAAAACAGGCCCCAAGCCCCTTGGTTTCTAGATGAGCAAATAAGTATGACTAGGAGGTGCTTAACAAGTAAAAGAGTGAATGGACAGTATAGCTGCTGATTTCAAAAATTTGAATGTTGGGGATTAAAGACAAATACCAAAATAAATAAATAAATAAATGAATTGATTAAATGCTAAACTGCAAAGGAATGAGATGGATGAGATGATACATTGTGTACTGGTAAAACTAAGTAACATATCAAAGGGAATATGGGAGTTGAGCTGGTCCATAAACAAGGTATATAGGACATGGATGCAAAATAATCAAATTAGCAGCAGCAAATTAAAGGAACAAGAATATGTTTGAAGAGATAAACACAAATGCCAGGCAGAGTTCTTCAAATGAAAAAAAAAATAAAAAGGTCAAATCCACAGGATTAGAAAATGTGAAAATAGAACCACCTGTTAAAGCCAGATTTCATGGTTTACTGCAACAACAATGAATACTCACTTGTGATGAACCACAAAAAAAGGAGTATCATACGGACATTAATAAGAGGTAATGTCCTACAGAGCTTCTTCCAAGTTGTCTGAACTGCAAATAAAGATAATGAGTGTTGCAGTTAGTTTGCCTGATAAAATAAAAGACTCTGACATAGAAATTAGCATGCAGGATGTTTATGGGGGGAAGATCTCCAGATTTACACCTCCCTGTGTAGGTAAAGAAAAAAGCAAAACTGGCCACGCAGAGAAGTTGAGTTATCATGTAGTCACAACACAGTCTTAAAGAATCTCAGGGGAAGCAGTAAAACTCAGTCTCTACATACACACACACACACACACACACACACACACACACACACGCAGTTTATTATTTATGTAAAATCTAACTTTACACATCAAGGAACTAGAAAAAGAAAAACAAACTAAGCCCAAAGTTTGCAGAAGGAAGAAAATAATAAAGATTAGAGCAGAAATAAGTGAAAGAGTGAGCAGGAAAATAAGAGAAAAGATTAAAAAAACTAATAGTTGTTTCTTTGAAAATATAAACAAAATTGACAAACCCAGTCAACAAAATTATAAGCGAAAGAGGATACCACAGAAATACCACAGAAATAAAAAAGAATCATGAGACTACTATGGATAATTACATGCCAAAAAACTGGACAATCTAGAAGAAATGGATAAATTCGTAGAAACATACAACCTATCAAGACTGAATCAGGAAGAAATAGAAAATCTAAACAGGTTAATTGCTAGTAAAGAAATTGACTTGGTAAGCAAAAACCCCCCAACAAAGAAAAGCCCAGGGCCATATGGATTTGCTGATGAATTTACCAAATACTTAAAGAAGAATTAATGCTAATCCTTCTTAAATTATGCAAAAACAAACAAACAAAACAGAAGACAACCTAAAGAGGAAGGAACACTCCCAAACTCATTTTACCAGGCCAGCATTACCCTGATCCCAAAGCCAGATGTGGACACTACAAGAAAAGAGAACTGCAGGTCAATATCCCTGATGGATACCATGCAAAAGTTTTCAATATAACACTAGCAAACCAAATTTAGCAACGCATTAAAAGTATCATACATGTGGTCAAGTGGGATTCATCCCGGTGACGCAAGCATGAGTCAACATACGCAAATGAATAAATGTGATACATCGACACCAATAGAATGAAAGATAAAAATAATATGATATTATTACAACAAATTAGGAGAGAAGAAACATACCTTAACATAATAAAGGTGATATATGACAAACCCATAGCTAACATTTTACTCAGTGGTGAAAGGTTGGCAGCTTTTCTTTCTTTTAAGATCAGAAAAAAGACAAGGGCGCCCACTCTCACGACTCCTATTCAAAGTAGTGTTGGAAGTCACCTGGAGCAATCAAGAGAGAAAAAAGAAAATAAAAGGTATCGGAATTGGAAAGGAAGATGTAGAATTGTCTCTATTTGGAGATGACATTATTGTATATATAGAAAATCCTAAAGACTCCACCAAAACACTGTTGGGTCTAATCACTGAATTCGGTAAAATTAAGGATATAAAATTAACATTAAAAAATCAGTAGCATTTTTGTGCACTAACAATGAACTATCTGAAAAAGAAATAAAGAAAACTATCCTATTTACAATAGCATCAAAAACAGTTCAAGACAAGACTTCGGAATAAATTTAACCTAATAATAATAAATAATAATAATAAATTTTCTCTATGCTGAAAACTACAAGACATTGATGAAAGAAATTGAGGAAGACACAAGTAAATGGAAAGGTATCCTGTGATCGTGTGTTAGAAGAATAAATATTGTTAAAATATCCATATTACCCAAAGCCATCTATAGATTCAATGGCATTTTTTATAGAAGTAGAAAACATTCTACAATTAGTATGGAATCACAGAAGACCATGAACAGCCAAAACAATCCTGAGAAAGAAGAATAAAGCATTTCCTGGTTTCAAACTGCTACTATATTATAAAGCTACAGGAACCAACCAGGTGGTGTTGGCATAAAAGAAGACACATAGACCAATGGAACAGAATAAAGAGGCTGTGGCCTGGGTGGCTCAGTTGGTTGAGCGACCGACTCTTGGTTTCAGCTCAGGTCATGATCTCAGGGTATCGAGCCTGTCAGGCTCTACACTCAGAGGGAATCTGTTTGAGATTCTTTCCCTCTGCCCTTCCCCCTGCTCTCTCTTTCAAATAAATAAATAAATCTTAAAAAAAAAAAAAAGAGTAAAGAGGCTAGCTATATACCCAAGCATATAGGGTCAATTAATATTTGACAAAGGGACAAGGACACTCAATGGAGAAAAGACAATCTCTTCAACAAATGGTGCTATTCACCAATAAAAAAATGAAACTTGACCACTGTCTTATGCCACTCACAAATATGAACTCAAAATGAATGAAAAACTTAAATATAAGACCTGAAACAATAAAACTCTTAGAAGAAATCAGGGAAACTTGACATGGGTCTTAACAATGATATTTGGACGTGATACGCACAGCAACAAAATAAAAAATAAACAAGTAGGACTACATCAAGCTACAAAGCTTCCGCACAGCAAAAGAAATGATCAACAAAATGAAACAGGAAAAATATTTACAAATAATATGTCTAATAAAAAGCTATTATCCAAAGTATACAAAGAACTCATAACACCGTTATAGCAAAAAAAAAAAAAAAAAAAAAAATCTCATTAAAAAAATGAGCAGAGAATTCGAGTAGATGTTTTTCCAAAAAACACATGCAGAAGAACAACAAGCACATAAAAAGATGTTCAACATCACTAACCATCAGGGAAATGCAAACCACTACCACAATCAAATACCACCTTATACATGTTAGAATGGCTATAATCAAAAAGACAAAAGAGTACAAATTCTGGTGAGGATTTGAAGAAAAGGCAACCCGTATGCACAGTTGGTGGGAATGTAAATTGCTAGAGCTACTATTTGAAACAAATAGAGGTTCCTCTAAAAATTTAAATAGAACTACCATATGATCCAGCAATTCTTCTGAATATATATCTGAAGGAAAAGAACATGCACCTCCATTTCATTGCAACATTATTTACAATAGCCAAGACATGGAAAAAACCTAAGCATCCATCTATAGCTGAATGGATTAAAAAATGTATGGTATATATATATATACACGTAGAATACTATTCAGTCATAAAAAGAAGGAAATCGTGTCATTTGTGACAACATGGATGGGCCTTGAGTGCATTATGCTAAGTGTCATTAAGTCTGACAAAGAAAGACAAATACTGTCATATCTCACTTATATATAGAATCTAAAAAAACAGACAAAACAAATTCATAGAGAAAGAAATCAGAGTTGTAGTTACCAGAGGCTGGGAAGGGGTTGGGAGATTGGAGGAAGGTGGTCAAAAGATACAGACTTCGAGTACTGGGGATGCCATCCACAACTGAGGACGATAGTTAGCACTGCTGTTGGTATATTTGAAAGTTGCTGGGGAAGTGGGTTCTAAAAGTTCTCATCACAAGGAAAAAGATTTTAACCAGATGTGAAGATGAACGTTAACTGCACTTATTGTGGTGACATTCTATAAAGTATGTATGTCAAGTCATTGTGTGGTACATCTTAAACTGGTATAGAGTTGTGTGTCCATTTGGGCCTTAATAAAACCAGGGGAAAAATCTATATATATGATCTGGCATTTACAGTTACCACATCTACCAGTTCTTGAATAGAGAGTTTATGGACATGAATAAGGGCAATTTTTAGAGAAAACAGATAGTAGAGCTGTCTGTGGTCAGGACTTCCAGCTGCTGGGGGGGAGTAAGTCTTTCAATGCAGAAAGGGACCTACGTAATACATCACAGCGTGCATGGATGCAATCAATCATCCCTGAGTTAGCCAGATAAATTTCAGATCTAAATACCTGGTCATAGCAGGCAAGATTTCTTGACCAATGAGTGCATTACTATTATCGTTGCCAGGAGATCCCCTACCCGGATTGGGTGGTTGCATAGTTTTGATAGAATATGTATCTTTGCTATTAAATAATTAAAAGCTGCAACATTTTTTTTTTCCTCTGTGCCAGGCTATTACTTAATTCATCTCATGGTTCAGAAAATTCATTCACATGAAGGATAATTCTGGAAAATGACCACAAGATGGCAACATGTACATATGATAGTTAAACTTCTTTAGGAAACCAAAGAAAATTAAACTCAGACTGATAGCCTAAAATTATTCTAAAGAGTAGCTGAATGATTTCATAAAAACTTAAAATAAAAAAACAAACAAAAAAACTTCCAACACTTTATTGGCAGTCTGTTGCAGTCCTTCAAGAGGACTTACATAATGAAGGGATGGGAGTGTGAGGGAGATTATTTGCCCCACACCCTCTGATAGAGAGGTGGTTTACCCTCATCTTACCTGTAGAATCACTACTGCTGACCTCCACCTGATAACAGATCTGTGCCTTGGTTTCCTCATTTGCAATTAGGGATAATAATACTAGTGCCTCCTTGTAGAGAAGCTTGTGAGGATAAAGGGAAAATATATACTGAATCCATAACAGATCCTGCTATGTGGTGTTAGCTATTAATTTTTATTATTCATAATTTGTAATCGAGATTCCTGACACCATATTTGCTTCTAATCTAAGTTGTCATTTACTAATTGTGCATGTGGTAAAAGATTCAACATATCACATTTGTATTGCATGGCGTATTAAATCTTTGGAACAAACTTTGGATGTGAATAATGGGACATATCTATAGATGCAGAAACTGGATACAAAGAGATGAATTAAATGTGTCTGAGGTAGGGGCGCCTGGGTGGTTCTGTTGTTAAGCATCTGCCTTTGGCTCAGGTCATGATCCCAGGGTCCTCGGATCGAACCCCTCATCGGGCTCCCTTGCTCAGTGGAAAGCCTGCTTCTCCCTCTCCCACTCCCCCTGCTTGTGTTCCCTCTCTCGCTATGTCTCTCTCCATCAGATAAATAAATAAAGTCTTTAAGAAATAAATAAATAAATAAATAAATAAATAAATAAATAAATGTGTCCAAGCTAAAACTGCTAATAAATGCCTGGGCTGGGTTTCTAACTCTGCTCTGATTGACTGAAATCGTTTCTGTCAACTCTGTGCTATATCTGAACATTATCACCAAATTTCAATTTTGTGAATTCAATGGATGATACATTAAATTGAAATATTTTTCCTCCTCTTCCAACCAAAATATTTAAGAATAATCTCATTATTTAAAATTTTGGGGCGCCTGGGTGGCTCAGTCAGTTAAGCATCTGCCTTTGGCTCGGGTCATGATCCCGGGGTCCTGGGATCGAGCCCCACATCAGGCTCTCTGCTCATCAGGAAGCCTGCTTCTCCCTCTCCCTCTGCCTTCCGCTCCCCCTGCTTGTGTTCTCTTTCTCTATCAAATAAATAAATAAAAATTTTAAAATAAATTAATAAATAAATAAATAATAAAATTTTGGTTTACACAACCCTAAGAATGGGTCATGTGGAGCAGAAACAATTTAAAATGTAACACCTGGATATGTAGATGCAGTCAGTTTAGTGCATGTGAAATAAAATTTATGAAAACAACATTCCTACATAAAAAATTGTGGAAATTATGTAAGTTAAAAGTAAACGATAAAAGAGACAAATTAAAACACCTTAGAGAGCAAAGAAAAAAAATTGTTACTTATAAAGAAAAAAAAAACTCATTTGACATTAGATTTTTCCAGAATACTACATAGCAGAAGATATTGAATGAATGATGGATAACTGACTTAAAAAAAAAAAAAATGATGTCTGTGTGTGACTGTCCACGGGAAAGAGCCAGGATAGGAAAACACTGCAATGTTAAAGACACACCCGCAGTATATTATTAGTGCCAGACAAGCATCAGTTCTTTTGAGAGTCAGGAAGTCACAGGTTAGAATGAGAAAGATTTTGTAAGTAAACAGAATTGCAAAGGGTGTGATTATTTGAGGACAATGGAACAGCAGAAGGTCGACCAACTTAAAATGCACGGAAGGCTGAGGGAATATTGAAGATACTGATGTGGGGATAGTGAACGCTAGAAATGTTTGCTCCAATTTTAAGATTTTGAGATGAATCATTAATCCAGTCCTACTTATTTTTATATTTCTTTACTCATTTCAATTCAATATTTGGATAAAAGGAGATTCTGTGGCATCACAAAAGTAAGAAACACTTCTCTCCCATTCTGTGTCATACAAGCAATACAGTCCATGGATAGACTATCCATTGGTTGTATTGGATCTATTGATTGTATTTGGTTTATCCTTTATTGGTCTATCCATTGATTGTATTGATATTTTGAATAATCATGAAGAGAGTCATCAGGCACATTAACATCAGAAGAACATTTATCTTCATCCCTAGGACACTATAAGTAGGATAGTACTTTACAACTGAAATATTTAATAATTGGAACTCATTACAAAAAACTTAACAAATTCGTAATAATTTGTTCTTAGAAATTAAATACATGTACGATAGGAAATCTTAACTCACTTCTGTATTATCAGGTGCTGTGATTGTTTTCAGCTAACAATGTTAACATTTGGTTATGGAAAGTTACAGCCCAGTTTCATACTGTATAAAAATTGCAGGTGTTGTAAGAGAAAACTCTCACAGTATGTGATCTTTGCAAATCAAGCTCTTCTCTCCTTTCCAACTGCTTCAGAAATACTGAAGTCGCATATCAACTTTAATGATGGTACCAGTGGTATGAATATAGACATAGTATATTGAAAAAGATAATCTCAAAAGTGGTACGATGCCACACACACACACACACACACACACACACACACAAATGTCTTCCTTATAATCAAAACCAAGGCAATATTTTTAGCAAACAATATCTAATTATATCTTTTATATGCAGATATTGATATGACCACATGTGAATCATCTTGAATTTTTTTAAAAGATTTTATTTATTTGAGAGATAGCAAGAGAGATAGTGAGAGAGAGCACCAAAGGAAGAGAGGAGCAGAGGGAGAGGGAGAAGCAGAGCAGGGAGGCCAATGCAGGGCTTGGACCCAGGACCCTGAGAACATGACCTGAGCCGAAGACAGCTGCTTAACCAACTGAGCCACCCAGGTGCCTCATATTTTGTATGTTTTCCAAGTGAATTTTATATTTAAATTTATTGGATAGTTCATCAAGGAAACCATATGAAAAGTCAGACAATCAAAAAAGATGGTTTTTCCTATGGCCTAATGTTGGTTTCCCAAAAAATTCATATGTTGAAATCTTAATGACCAATGCGATGGTGTTAGGAGATTGGATTTGAGGAGATGATTATGTCATGAGGGCAGAATGTTCAAGAAATGGAATTAATGCCCTAATAGAAACTTACCTTGCAAATTCCATCATGTGAAAACATAGCAAGAAGTCAGCAGTCTGTGAACCAGATGTCCTTCACCAGGACCCAATAAAGCACACTGTGATCTTGGACTTCCAGACTCAAGAACTGTGAGAAATAGTTTTCTGTTATTTATAAGCCATCAGTCTGTGGTATTTTATTATAGCAATCCAAACCGACCAGGGCAGTATTCCAATAAATAGGCAAAAGCTACAAGGAAATATTTTTAAAATTTAGTTATATACCATTTACTGCATAAAAATTCTAAAAATTGTGATTGTTACTTAGATAGACAATGGTCTTTCTAAGATTTGTGTCCTTCTTCCTTCATATTGTTCATTGATTTGTTCTAAAGGTATAATTTTTTCCTGGTGAAAGAATCTACCCAGAGTTTGTTTTGTTTTGTGTTGTTTTGTTTGTTTGTTTTTTAAAACAGTTTCAACAGAAATATTTTAACTTTTTCATTACTTAAAGCATCTTTATTTTATTCTCTAATTTAAATTGCAAATAAAAGACATAAAGTTTTTGTTTAAAGTGTTCTTTTCCAAGGGGTGCCTGAGTGGTTCAGTCAGTTAAGTGTCTGACTCTTGATTTCAGTTCAGGTCATGATCCCAGGGTTGTGAGATCGAGCCCTATGTTGGACTCTGCCCTTAGCGCGGAGTCTGCTTGAGATTCTCTGTTTCCCTCTCCCTCTGCCCCTCCTCCCCCCACCCCTGCTTGCTCTCTAAATAAATAAATAAATAAATAAAATCTTTTAAAAATTAAAAATAAATAAAATGTACTTTTCCTTAAGTACCCTAAAGATATTTCCCCATTTCTCTCGCGGCGCCTGGGTGGCTCAGATGGTTAAGCGTCTGCCTTCGGCTCAGGTCATGATCCCAGGGTTCTGGGATTGAGCTCCGCATCTGGCTCCCTGCTTGGCAGGGAGCCTGCTTCTCCCTCTCCCTCTACTGTTCCCCCTGCTTGTGCTCTCTCGCTCTCTCTCTATATATATCAAATAAATAAATAAAATCTTTAAAAAAAAGATATTTCCCCATTTCCTTATTTTTATTTTGAAAAGTTAGTTATCGATTTCAATCTATCCTATCATGTGATTTGCTTTTCCATTACGGAAATTTTAAACATTTTCTTCCTGCATTTGATTTTGTTTAAATTCACTATACTGTTTCTAAGTATGTGTTTATTTTAATTCATAGTTACTTTGCATGGTATATTATAAGCTCTTTTAATTTAAGAGCATATGTCACTCTTTTATTATATATTATTTTCTCCAATACTTTATCATATTTATTTATACCTTCTCTATTTCTATGACCTTCTACAATGGATATTGACACTCCCTTTAGTTTCATATCTTAACTTTGTTCTCATCTCTCTAACACTTGGTCCCTTTCTAATTCATTCTGAGTTTCTCCACCAATATATCTACTCACTAATTCATTCCTGACTGATTTTTATATCTCATTTACTATGTAACCCCCTTCTTTTAAGTTTCTCATTTCAACAGTTTTTTTTTTTATTCCCAGTATCTCCAACTAGTTATGTTTTATAATCACTTGATTGGCATTTAGATTTTCATTATACTTATTTCCCTTAAAGGTATGTGTTGAGTTCATTTTAAACTTGTATTGACTTTTTAATACTTCAGCTTCTTTTAGTGTATTTTGTCACTTTATTGTCTTTCTCTCATAATACAGGGGATACTCAGATATATTGAATTTTCCCTAGGAATATACTTCTTAATTTAGTTACTTATATCTCCAGGGATCAGAAGACTTTATCCTGACTTTATTTTTTGTAGTGTGATTGGTGGAGTTGGAAAAAGACCTTCATTCTGACAAGCTTTATGTTATAGTCGATGGTCATCTATTCCCTACCTTCTGTCCCCACAAATGGAAATTCCCTGTCCTCAAAATTACCTTTCTGCAGCTCTATCTCACAACTTCTCTTCCTGGCTGACTTCATCTCTTTTAATTGCCAAGGACTGGAGGCTGCCAGAACTAAGTATATTTGTTTTTCTGAGTTCTTGGCTCTCCACTCTACCTGCCTCCAGCATTGTCTCAGCATTATCCATAACTAGCAAAGGAAGACCAGCACATATTTAGAATCTATCTCTAGGACACTCTTCTTAGGATTAGGGTACATGTTTCTTCTTTCTGCTTTAAGTTTTTGCAGTTTCTTTTCATTTGATGCCTTATTTTGATGACTGCTCTGACCTAAATTCTAAACCTAATCAGCATGAATTTCATCAAACTTCACACCTCTTCCAGCTGTTACCCCAGTTAAGCCCATCCTTTCTCAGTCACTGGCTTGACCTCCACAGGATGTGAGGGGGAGAGAAACAATGTAACAATAATCCTATACAGCAGCCCATTTCCTCTCCTTGGAGTTTCAACATCTCCTGCTCAGGCCATGTTTTTGTGCCCCGCCCCCAAAAGGGATCCAACCATCTTAGGATCCATTTACATTACACCTGTTTTACTGCAAAACACTGCCAAAAAAACGGCTCTCTTAAAATTCCTGTCTCATTTCTGTCATCTCCAGAGCTAGATGAAGAACAGAGAACAAGCATCTATTGCTTGTTTCTCCATCTTATAAGGAATTTGGTGTGTCTGACCATGTTTTGGAGTGTATATCGTTTTAAGGGATATTCCTGTTCAGGTTATCAGAATTAATTATCCTTGTCTCCTTCATGGTCTAGCTAGTAACTCTCCTCAGTTCCTCTACTTAATGCTACAGACACAAAGACAAACATTCTCATTCTTTGTCTTTCGATTAGCTAGATGTTATGTTTTGCAGACCTCTAGAGGATATAACATAATTGTGTTGAAAGATGAAAAGATTTGTTTTGTGAGAAGTCAGTGACTAATTGCCCTAGGCACAGTCTTCTATTTCCTATCGGAAGTTGTAAACTCTGCAGTAATAAAATTCAAGTAAGAAAATGAGATTCCTGAGTGTGTATATTAGAAGACAATTATGCAGGCTTTTTTTTTTTTTAAAGATTTTACTTATTTATTTGATGGGGGGCGGGCACAAACAGGGGGAGCGGCAGGCAGAGGGAGAGGGAGAAGCACGTTCCCCACTGAGCAGAGAGCCCGATGCAGGGCTCGATCCCAGGACCCTGGGATCATGACCTGACCTAAAGGCAGACGCTTAACAGACTGAGCCACCCAGGTGCCCCTATGCAGTCATTTAGAAGGTGTTTTCAAGTTTTGATAACTAATATATTACTTTACTTCATGACAAAAACAATCTTAAAGCTAAATTTAAAAAATCTTACTAATTGAAGTATCATTAGAAAAATAACTGTTAGTATGAATTTGAACTCTTTAGATCCTTACTTTTTTAAAGATTTAATTGAAGGGATCACTTTGAAACACAAATCAAAAAGTTTAGATCACAATTTTCTTTATTCTGGGGATGAATCTACATGTCGGACTCTTAAGTGAATATGAAACACAATCTAATCTCAGCAACACAGTGATTCTTCCTTAGGATTATTTGAGCTGGAGATGTTTTGTCTTATTTATTTTTAAATGATTCTTGTTTACATCAATCTTGTTTACATCTTGTTTACTAAAATTAAAATCCCCATCTTAGTCTTCATATTATGGGTTTGTCCCATTCCATGCTTACCTGAGTTAGTAACTAATAAGAGAGTTCAGTAAGAATTTAGTGTGCAAAGATCCTATAGAAAATATGTATTTGTGATCTGGGTGATTTAGTCATTTAGTTTTGTCCCTGTAGTTATCTGAGGCCCTTTGCACTCATTAAGAAAACAAAAACAGCTCAGGCACCAAATTTCAAACCTGAAAATAATAGAAATCATCAGTGCAATGTCGTAAATTATGTTGGACCTTTCCCTGGTTTCCTCTTTGCTTTTGGGAGGTCATGATTAACTGATCTGTACTGACAGTGGGGAAATGTGTCCTTGTGGTTTGATGTCTAACAGGTGAGTGCCTCACAGTCCTCAGTTCAAATTCCAACTCTGCCACTTCTGGAATGTACCCTTGGGAAATTGCTTATCCTCCGTAAATCTCATCTCTCTCAGCTGTAGGAAGGGACAGTGGACAGATTGCAGCAGTTTCAGTGTGAGGATTAGATGAGAGCTCACATGTTAAACTGCTCTTATGGTGCCTAGAACATCAAAGTTGCTCAATAAATGATAGTTGTTGGTATAAACATTTTTTTTAAAGAAAATAGTCTATATTTGGCAAAAATTAAACAATACTAAATTGCCTTAAAATTAATTTGTCCTAATATTTATGCAATAGAAGTATGTTAGTGAAAAGCATAAATAGATAAATCAAAAAATATTTGGAAGATAAAACTGGTACTTTAAAATGTTTGCATTGTTCATCTATCCACAGTGTTACTGTATGATTCTTCCAGCTTGTTAAAATTAGTTCTGCTTGAATAATCAAGAAAGAAGTTTGCATCACCAAGTTTTTACCTTTAATAACAATAATAAAAGCTCATGGAAAATTTTTATAATGCAAGATTAGTAGCTCATGGGTAGTTTCCTAATAGAGATTATTGCTTCATAAAAAGGAAATGTTAATATTTAATAAGCAATTGATTCATTTTGTTCATAAAGCAAATGATTAAATTTGCTTATAGGCATATAGATTATTGGTCATTTCCACACCCAGGCCCTGTACATAGCATAATGGAATGCACATTCCATAAAAATTTTCAACAGAAATGTGAATTGAAGCTAACCTGCACTAAATTTTCAACCACTTACTAATTGGACAGATAATAGATTATTTCCATTTCTTATGTCCTATTTCAAAGTTGATTTTTATGCTATTTTTTAAAATTAACCCTCTCTGGTACAAATACTATTTTTCAGTACACACAGATATTTATTAAGATAGAATATATCCTGGTCCTTCTAAGACATCTCAGTGTTTCAAAACTAATTCACAGCACACAAAGTATACTGATCTCTGACGGTGGAAATAGATTATAAATCAATTACAGAAATATATCTGGAACATTTTCAATTTTTTTTGAAACTAAATAACTCACAACTAAATAACTCATGAAACCTGAGACGACAATGGAAAATTAAGAAACTACTTGCACTAAATGAAAATAAAAACAAATATTCAATAATTTTGGATAAAATTAAAGCAGTGCTTACTTGGAAATTTATGTTACTAAATGCCTATGTTAGAAAAGAAGGAAGTTCTTATTTTGTAATTCTAGGTAATCAAGACAATATGGTATTTTCATCAAGATAAACAGAGTCCATGGGACGCCTAGGTGGCTCAGTCATTAAGCGTCTGCTTTCGGCTCAGGTCATGATCCCAGGGTCCTGGGATCGATCCCCACATCGGGCTCCCTGTTCCGCGGGAAGCTTGCTTCTCCCTCTTGCTCTTCCCCCTTCTCGTGTTCCCTCTCTCGCTGTTCTCTCTCTGTCAAATAAATAAATAAAATCTTAAAAAAAAAAAAAAGATAAACAGAGTCCAGAAGAGACAGACATAGACATAAGTGATCAATTTATTTTCAACAAAGTTGCAGAACATTCCACTGAAAAAAGAAAGCCCTTCAACAAATAATGTTGTGACAGTTTGGTATCCACGTGCATAAAAACTGAATTTTGATCCATACATTGAAACTTATACAAAAGTTAACTCAAAATGGATCTTTGACATAAATGTAACATCTAAAATATCTGGAAGAGACAAGCAAAAATATTTGTGACAGTTGGTAGGCAAAATTCTCTTAGAGTCAATGAAAAATAAAGTTCATAAGTGAAAAAGATTGATAATTTGGCCTTTTGTCAAAATTAGGAATATGTATTTGATATCGAAAAGATACTGTTAAGCAACAAAAACACAATTCCAAAACTTGTAGAAATTACTTCAAAATTGCATATGTGATACTGGAATTGTATCCAGATTTACATAAAAATTCTGACAACAATAAAAAGACCAAAAAAATATATATAATTTGCAAAGTTTTGAACAAATGCTTCACCACAGAAGACACAGACAGGAAATAAACACATAAAAAGATGTTCAGCATCATTTATTATTAGAGAATTCCAAATTAAATGATGAGATACAACTATAACCCATTCGAACAAAAATTAAGAAGACTAAGTGTCTGCAAGAAAGAATAGCAATTGGAACTCGAATGCGCTGCTGGTGAAAATGTTAAATGGTGCACCATAATTGAAAACAGTTGGTAAGTCTTAGAAGTAAAAAAATTAACCACCAACAGACTTGTCCATTCCACTCCTAATAATTTAACCAAGAAAAATGAAATCATACATCCATACAAAGATTTGCACGTGAACGTTCATGACAACTTTTTAAAAAGCCAGAAACTACTCTAAATACATCAACAGGTGAATAAGAGCCATCTGATTTTCTAAGTAATATAAATAATTAGAAGTAAGTTTCCCCTCTGTTCAGTTGAACAAGAATTTGAAAAATTACTAGATACACATAGCTGTGATTGGGAAGCATGGGTAAGAATACATCAGCCGGTCAAAAATAGCTATAGAGCCCCTGTTTGTGATTACAGTTGGAGATGCAATAGAAGTGTTGCCACAGCCAGGAAATCTTTGAGTGTCTCCTAGATTAGGGTGTAGAAAGTGAGTAACAGAAAAGTAAGCATGACAGTCTATATTCGGAACAATGATTAGAATAAAAATCAACCTATTATCACTGCAAAGTTGTGACACACCCCACCAAAACAGAATGACTTAAATAAATTGTTGTTAGAACATTAGCAGAAGCTGGAGTTGAACTTGCATAAACAATATGTAGTAATGTTATCTAATTCCCTATGCATGCTCTTATCCTAAAATAATAGTTTTTCAAACAATTGTAAAACATAATTATATGTGTATGTAAAACTTGCAGATACCTAGATTCTTCCCAATAATACAGAAAGTACTATATGTTGTCAAAGAAATTCCTTTTGAAATAATTAGAGCTCATTTATAAGATATATTTTAAATTACCTGTGGATTCTTAAATTCATTAAGCAGAATAAACTTTCTAAAAAATAATGCCAATAGATAACTCTCTTTAGAGAGTTAGTGGTTTTTCCTAATCCTTGGACACTGAATCCATCTATATTCCATAAAATTCCATATTAACTTATCTGCAGATTTCTAATTTGGGAATGTATTTCCAGATTGATATCCTATACAAGAATTTGAGAGGAGACAAAAGAAATTTTACTATTATCTCTATAAAATAATTTTTCCTTTCCCTACATACTCAAATAAATTCAATTTGAGAATAATTTCTGTTTAAAGCAACATTGTTTTCCTTTTGACCTACTCCTTGAAGTTTTAGCTCTAGCAAAATCTTTATTTGTAATTGATGAGTATCAATATTAAAAAATAGCAAAATTAAAAGGTGTCAGGAAATGTAATTGTGGATATTCTCATACATTTCATAGTCACAAAGAGAACTGACAGAACTCTGTCAATTTATTTATTGTAAAATCTCTACAAATCTATGAAAATTAGTCCTGCATGAATTAATGGAATGTGTTTTCCTTCTTTATCAAGTCTCTTTGTACTCATTTATTGCTTGACTTCTGTGCTCTGTCTTCTCTTCTCTTTAGGGACAGAATGTGCTCCCCTCATGCTTTTTAATTATTCAAATTCATGATGTGAGGCAGAAATCCAGGTGGCCTCGATTACTAAAGATTTGTATTGCCTGCCCTAGAGAAGCAGCTCAATACCTGAGCTGTCCAATGCTGATGTTTAATGTGGCAAGGACCAGAGATGAATGCACTTTCCTGGGTTTTCCCAAACTGCTTTAATCTCCTTGGTGTGGAAAGTTCGGATAAGGGTTGAGGCGTTTTTGAGAGGAGAAACACAAAATACAATGCAGAGGAAGGCAGGCACGACCATCAGTAAGACCCCCTTTGATTTCCACATATTTTGGGTCCCTCTGAACTAGAATTCATGGCCACTCTACTGTAAGGAACTGAGATCCAGGAGGGGGCTGGGTTTGGAGTGGATGTGTGAGTAAGGGGTACGCAAGTATAGATGTGGGGGAAAATGTGGAGGCTCAGAGCAGTGAATTAGCAATGTGACCTTCTTTGTCCCAGGGCAAGGCAGATCACTCCTGAATACCATGCTTGATCAAGAGCCCACACCATGAATGAATGGCTAAATGAACAAATGTTTATCTCAAGGTCCTTGCATGATGAACACCTCTGTGTGGTTGCTTTAAGGCACCAACCCTGTTACAACCCATAGGCTTCTCTGATTTGCTTTCACCCTTCTCCATCAGCCTATTTTAACACTAGAATTGTATCTTTTCTTTTGATAACTGACTTCATTTAACCCATCTCATATATTCAATTCAGATTTAATTAACTCAGGCAAATCAGATTTAGTTAGCTGCTGTTAATAAAATTAAAGTTTATCTCTTTAAGAAGATGTGTCTTTTCTTAGTGACCTTGGCTCTTTAAAGACAATGTTGTATAACCATGCTAATTTCCTTCAGTAAGCTCCTGCTCTCATGGTAATGAAGTCATCAGCTATCATGAAAAAATACAAGGTCTTGAATGCAGTCACATGATGGTTGAACAATTCTGCAAATTTACTTGTTATTTTACTGAGATAAAATAGCTTATTGATCATGTACTGTGTTCTGAAGATGGAGAGATGCTTATTGGATCATATCTTTTACCTTATTTTGCTTCAATAGCACATACTGAAGTTTATTGGTTTTAATGGTAGCGGAAATCCTAATTTATAGCAATCAATAGGGCCTCAGTTTACTAACATCAATATCACCTATTCCGGTCTCAATACAGCCTGAACTAACATTGTTGTAACCTTTATCAATGCTAGAGCTAAGGATGGAGTTCAACATAGCCTCATATTTCAATCATGTGATTTATAGCTGTTAAGGTTGACATAATTCAATTGATGGCATAACTGAATCCTTGCACTAAAACTTGTCCTAAAGTAGAGTCTTACTGTGTTTAACTCCCTCTCAAGCTTTCTCATTGTCCCACCATCCCCCAGCCCTGATGTCTGTCTTCCCTACATAGCTAACATTTACTAAGCCTCACTTTTTCATTTACTTCTATTTTAAATCAGTCATTAAAGCAACCTATAAAACACAGTCCAGTCTCATTACTTGCAAGATAAATATTAATAAATTGGAAATGGTTTAAACATATCATATATTGATTGTAACTTCTATAAACATATGAGAACAGGAATAAAAAAACATCATATATACCTAATTTAAAAATATTTATTCAGCAGTGACTACCAACAAAATGTGATGCATATATATGGGAGGTAGTCCCCTTCACTTCAAAAGAATTACAAAACATACACGAACAATATGACATAATATTAAAAATAAGTAAGTTCCAAAAGGTATACAGGTAATATAGGATAAGTGCCAGAGCAGCATAAAATTGCTCCTGTTTAGACACTTGGTGAAAGTAGCCTGCAGAATGTAAAGGATGTGACTGGTTCAGGGTGTGAGGGTAATTCACAATCATTTGGTTAAAAAAAAAAAATCTATATTTCTATAGAATTCTATATTTCTATCAAATCTGTGTTCATTTTATAGAAATGTGAATGGCATGGTAAATAAAATTCTTTTCACCGTCATCTAAAAATTAAAATTGACATTTGTTTATTTCCTCAAAAATATTTGTGTTGTGAATGCAATTGAGATCACATAAAAATAGGATGCTTGCTTGCACACAAGGAATTGCCTAAGAAAGGAATTCAAATAAGGAAATAATGAAAAAATCAAGAAATCTAAAATTGCCAATCAGAGCTTCTAATTAGCATGATAGGACCAGGTTAACAACCTTGAATTCATAGAATGTGAATAAAAACAACTTCTAAAATGTCTGTTTAACCTATACATTCTGACTGAGGGGATTCATTGGCCTCAGGCTGTGTACCCCCCTCCACATACACACAAACAAAAAAAGGAGTAGTAAGTATTAGGTATAAAAGATAAATAATATGTGGTCTCAGGATATTCAGAGGGGAGCAATGTTTTATGCTCATGAGGGGAAAGAGACAAATACAAATCACTAACACCAGCCCCCCACCGCCCCACCTCCCCCACTCCCCCACCCTACACCCAGGGAGAACCAATCAAGGTTGGTAGAAAGACAGGAAGTCCTGTGTCCTGGGAGCGCAGCGGAGAGAGTGTTAGGAGGCTTAAGGGACCAGACACCTCCAGGTCAGACAGAACTGTAAATGGATGTCAATGCGTGTGGGGAGGGGCCTTCAAGGCTGAAGAAAACAAGAGTCAGGACACAGGACACAGGACACAAGACACAGTCACAGAGGTAGTGCCAGCTCAGAAGACAGTGGAGTGTCTGTTTTGAATAAAGGGATGTAATCTAAACCAAGACTGTAAACAAGAAAGAAAAATCTCATCCAACGCGAGCCAGACACAATGCCGGTCTGTATTTCTCAACAGCAGTTCAACAGAGAATCTCATTGGACTGCATAACAAATAAGAGGGTAAAACATCTTCACAAACACTGAGGCCCACTCCCTACCCTGAGACTCCAGTCCCTTGAATCAATATCATCCGTTAGCAAGCACTTGCCTTAATGGAAAATTCTGCCCCGGAAAAGGAAAACAAATTTGACACAACCGAATAAAACTCAAAACTGAAGGAGACAACCACAACAAGCTTGTATTTCCCCTAGCCTCAGTGGTCGTGCTGCTGAGAACAGGGTCTGTCCTGTTACTTGAACTGATCCTTCATTGCAGAACATAACGCAATACAGCATATCGCTGCTCCTACTACATCCTCTCCTCCAAAAAGTAAATAAACACCCCCAAAATATAAACCTACTCCAAATAAAAGTCAACATCAGTTTAAATATCCTACTGTAATATTACTGCTCTACCCTAGGATATTGTAATCCTCTTCTGGCCTATTTAACATCCTAATTCTGAGTGCTCTGGAAGTATTACAAACATTGTTACACTGGATTCTTCTTGTGGTAGTACAAAGTCTTGAAACTCCACACATTTACCCATTTTTCTACACTACCACTGATGGGCAACTGTCGTAAAAGGCCTACAACCAAAATCCTCATCCTTTGATTCTCAGATCAGATCATACAAAATTTTTTCCCTCAGAGCCATACAACTGAATCTGAAACTGGAAACACAAAAAGATTAAAAGTCATAAAAAAATAAAACAGGAAACACAAAAAGGAATCTGTAAATGGCGTCACACTAACAGTCTAAACTTTGCTAAAGACAAAAAAAATTTTACTTGATTTACCAAAGATACAAGAATTTTCTAAAGTACTCAAAAAATAATGTCTATAAAAATAGGGGGAATTTTTAGGTAGGAGCATCAGATGAAAATCATCTCCCTGTCTGGCAAGGAGTTCTTTAAAAATGTCACGTCTACGTGAACTGATGTTGTCAAAACTGTTTAGGCTGACTCACACATCAGATCGCTTTCAGGCCAGTTTTCATTCAGGTTTGTTTCATAGAGGAAGGGATATTAGTGAACACCTGGTCGAGGTAGACCAAGAGGCCCTGAAAGATTTCAGCTGGATGTCCTCCAGTACCTGCTGCAAATACTTCAGTTTTGTCCAGTGCCTCTGGACCACAGCACCTTTACATTGTAATTCACTCCTTAGTTCTGAGACATCCTGTTTGATAATTGGCTCTGGTTTCTGAACAGATGACCGCAATATTTTGCGTAGGAAAAAACATTGTGTCCATCTTGCAATATCCAGAAATTTCTGGATAGATTCATCAACACCAGTTGAAATTTCTTCCTAATCCATGCCATTGGTACAGTTCTGACTCAGCAGGGAAGCAAAGCAAGCCTCAAAAGATGACTCCACCTCTTCCATCAAGGTACTGTTAGAAGTTCTCGGAGCACCTGGCACAAACTGAAGCAGTGAAACCTGTCTGGGGAGCCCAGGTGGGGAGTCAAGGTGAGGGTCCAGGTGAGGGTCCAGGTGGAGAGTCCAGGTGGGGGTCCAGGTGGGGAATCCAGGTGGGGGTCCAGGTGGCTGCTTGGAGAACATACCACCCAGAGGAGCTGCCTTTTCTGGAATGATGGTACTTTCTATTTTAATTTCCATTCATGATGGCTATGTTTACTAAAGGAATTCTTTTTTTTTTTTAAAGATTTTATTTATTTATTTGAGAGAGAGAGAATGAGAGAGAGTGAGTACATGAGAGGGGGGAAGGTCAGAGGGAGAAGCAGACTCCCCGCTGAGCAAGGAGCCCTATGCAGGACTCGATCCAGGGACTCCAGGATCATGACCTGAGCCGAAGGCAACCAACTGAGCCACCCAGGCGCCCTACTAAAGGAATTCTAATTCCCTGTCTTACTATTGGTCTCCAGGGCTAGATGAGGAACAAAGAATTAGCACCTATTGCTTGTATCTCCAATATATAAGAAAATTAGTGATGTCTTGCACACTTTTTAGAACATATATACTCTTAAAGGATATTTCTATTAAGCCAGCTTATCGGAATCAAATAGCCTTGTCCTTTGCCATGAATCTGTGTAATAACTCTCCTCAATTCCTCTAGTTAATGCTGGAAGCACAAAGGCAGACCTTCTCATCATTCCTTTCCTTTCCCTCAAACTCTGTAGATTACAACTCTCTCCTCCTCTCCAACCCAAACCTCTTCTCTTTGTCAGCATTATCTTCAACATATATGAAACCACATGGAATATTACAGTGCAAAAAATTTTGAAGACATTGGAAATGCATTAATTAAATGTACTTATTTAATGATAAAACATTACAAAAATTATATGACATGGTTTTCATTATGGAGATTGCTACCAGATATAACACAACAGGGATTAAACATCAGCTTTAAAATGATGAAAAGATTCATTTTACAAAAACTGAGTGACTGGTTGCCCTCCTCACCTCTTTCTTTTTTTAATTTCCTGTTGAAAGTTGTGAGCTCTGTAAAATAAAAAGTCAAACATGAAAATGAGACTCTTACATACTGCAAGAACAATGATGCGGGTAGGTAGGAGTTATGCTCCTTTTGATCAACTGACTCTTACATACTGCAAGAACAATGATGCGGGTAGGTAGGAGTTATGCTCCTTTTGATCAACTGATTCATTACTTTATCTTGTAATATCCTCTTAAAGCAAAAATTTTTAAATCTTGCAATAGACATGAATTTGAGCCTTCTAGCTTCTAGGCAATCTTTGGTTAAAATTTTAATTGCAAGGGTCACTTTGAAACACCATTTTGAAGGAAATGTTTTTTAGAACACAATTTTCTTGTTATATTTGGTGACTATCTACAGTTTGGTGCCTTTGGGGAAAGTGCAACCCAACCTAACCTCAGCAAGATATCAGTCCTCTCCTAAGATTTGTTTGAGATGGAGATGTTTTATCTTATTTTATTATGATTCTTATCTACCTAATTTTAATAAAATTATAGTTCCCAATTCCTTACATCATATATATACACACACATTATATACATTATATAATACACACACACACACACACACACACACACATACACCCCTATAATGGAATATTACTCAACCATCAAAAAGGATGAGATCTTGCCATTTACAACAACATGGATGGACCTATAGGGTATTATGGTAAGTGAAATAAGATATAGAAAAACAATTATTATATGATTTCACTTATATGTGGAATCTAAAAACCAAGACAAATAAATGAATAACAAACACATGAAAAGCAGAAATAGACCCATAAATACAGAGAAAAATATGATGATTGCCAGAGGGGAGGGTTAGGGATGGGCAAAGTGGATGATGGGGCATGGGAGATACAGGTTTCCAGTTATGAAATGAATATTCATGGGAATGAAATGTTCAGCAACAAGAATATAGTCAATGGGATTGTAATTGTATGGAGACAGAGGGTACTACACTTCTGGTGAGCATAACATAATGTATACAGTTGTCAAATCACTATGTTGTATACCTGAAACTAATGTAATATTGTGCATCAACTATATTTCAATAAAAGAAACAAATTTAAAAAAATAAAATACAGACTGCTATAGAAGCTTCCTTGTCTAAAATCTAGTCTACAGCTTCCTTAAGATCACTGGTAAAGCACAAATACAAAACAAAATTTTTTCAATTAAGAAAAAATAAAACTGTGATCATCACTTATTTAGAAAATGAGTTTTACTAAAATTTTAAGCTGTACTTAGCTCCACAAATTCATTGCTTTGTTTTAGACTTGAATTTCTCCCTGGTAGAATAAACCTACCCAGAGTTGTTTTTCTTTTTTGAAAAAAGTCAGCCTCACTGATATTAACATTCTGATATTTTTTTAATGACTTAAAATAGCTTTAAGCCTTCTATTTACATTATATGTTAGCTAGATATAAAGGTTTCTGTAAAAAATGGTGAGTTTTTTGTTTATTTTGATAAGTGGGATCTTAATTTCTTTTGCATTTCATCATCTTTTTCCATTCTAGAAACTTAAAAAAATATATTTTCTTGGTGTGAATGTTGCTAAAATTCAGTATGTTATTTCTAGGATGTGTGTTTGTTTCAAATCTTGGCTATTCTGCATATCATGTTATAACTTCTTTAAACCCAAGATCTTATGTCTTTATTCTATCATAGGATATTCTTTTTTCAAATGTTTTATCACCTTCATACATTTTCTCTCCCTTTATGACTTCTCCGAGATGGATATTGTCACTATTGTTAGTTTCCACACCCCTTGGCTTTGTCCTCACTCTCTTCTTGGTCCTTTTCTAGTACACTGTGTCAACGTTCCTTCACAAATTATCTGATCACTAATTCATTCTTTAGTTACTTGTATGTCTATTTTATTATACAGCCTATCCCTTTGAGTTATGTGCTTCAATTTTTTTCCATATTTAATATATTCCAGTGGTTATGCTTCCTAACTGCTTCATCTTCCTTCATATTTCCATTATTTTAATTTCCCTCAGGTTATTTTCCCATTTATTTTAATCTTGTGTTGAATTAATTTGGCTCCTTAGATATATTGTGCTGTTTGTTACCTTTCTTTCATAAGGAGGGAAGCTCCTCAAATATACTGATTTTTCCCCCTTATAATTGTTTTTATTGCCTTGGTTGCTAATGTCTGTAAGGTGAGCCAAACCTCAGGCACTAACTTCACGTGTGTGTGTGTGTGCACGCATGCATGCATGCGCGCGCGTGTGTGTGTGCGTGTGTGTTACAAATGGACAAAAATATCAGTTAAGAGACCATGGATGTCATCTATCCTCTAGGAAATATTATAGCTCATCTACTTCAATAAATTCTCCTTTCCCAGATTATTTGTTGAAAGATCTCAGAGCCTGCCAGACTTAAACATAATTGTCCTTGGCTCCACACTTCAGCCTAGACCGGTGTTGGCTTTACATTACTCTACAATTGACACACTTAAAAAAAGAGAGAGAGAGAGATTTAGAACCAATCTTTAAGGCACTGTTTTCATGCTTTTTGTGCACATTTCTTTCTTTCTTTCTTTCTTGCCTTTTCTTTTTATTTTCCTGTTCCTTTTTTGCTTGACACTTTATTTTGCTTAGTTGTGAAACCAAAATTTCAGGACTATCCAGCGCTTATCTTATTAGATAAAGTTCACAAGATGTACCCCTCCCAACTGCTACTCCATCCTGATTGTACTCACTGGTTTGATCTCAACAAGACACAAGGGAAAGAGAAACAGTGCAACAAAAATCCTCTTCAGCAGCCCAGTCTCTCCCTGTGCACTATGGACTTCCACTGAAAGCCATTTCTTTCTGCACCACCCCTCCCCAAGAAATGCAAGAACTCAACAATCTTGAGCCCTCATAAGACTCCCCTGCACCTGGTGATTACTAGCCCCAACATCCCACTCCTCCCTTGTCTCATGACTGCTTCCCTGCGTGCCTAGGCATAGGGGAGAGTGCAGGCTGCTTTACCACTTCAAGATATTTGCCATCCCTTTGTACTCCTTTCCCACATTTTGAGGCATCTGTCCTTGCTTTTCTGATAGAAAAACAAAATAAAAGCTATGTGCAGAATTAGCTGTGGCTGCTCTCCCTTGCTGAGGCAGCCCTGCACGGCTGCTCAGATTGGTGTCTGAGAATTTTATTTCAGTGCACCACGATAGGGGATGTCAGTTTGCAAAAAATTTCCAGAAATATATCCTGCACCGGTGAAGTGGTTTTGTCAGAGGAAATCACGTTTCACTGTGGGGGGAAGTTTAGAAAATAAATTTGGGGCTGGGAGAAAAGAAGCTCTGTGTGAGATTGAAGGAGTGAAAATGCCGGGAGGCCTCCCCTGGGGTCTCTTCCACACACTGGCTAGACTTTTTCTTGTTTCTAAAAATACAGACTCCTTGCTATGTACTGTTAACGTCTTCCACAAATAAAACATGGAAAATTCAAATATTTCAGTGTGTAAGCTAATGAAGCCTGGTAACCTTGGAATGGTATCAACCATTCACTAAATTTCATCTAAGTTATACTACTTTTTGTCACTAAAAAGAAAAAAAAAACCAAAACAAAACTATAAAATACTATCAAAGCCAGAACCATACAGATTTAGAAGTTAAATGATGACAAAATTAAATATGTCCAAGTATTAAATACAATGAACTCTGCATGTTCTGATTCAACATTTCTATTTATTCATAGTAGCTATTTATCTTTAGCAAAGCATGACTTTCCTTAAAAGCGAATCAGCCTAAGAAAATGATGTTTCAGGCTTCACCGGGCACTGTTTCCTTCTTTCAGCCACTCCAGAAGTAGGACTCAAGCCTTCTGCTCCATACCTTTCCAGTGCAATTTTTCTTTTAGTTCCAGTTGAAAATGGATAAGGCCTTGGGGCACCTGGGTGGCTCAGTTGGTTAAGCGTCTGCCTTCGACTCAGGTCATGATGCCAGGGTCCTGGGATCGAGCCCCGCATGGGACTCCCTGCTCGGCGGGAAGCCTGCTTCTCCCTCTCCCACTCCCCCTGCTTGTGTTCCTTCTCTCACTGTGTCTCTCTCTGTCAAGTAAATAAATAAAAATCTTTAAAAAAATAAAAGTAAATAAAAAACTTGAAAAAAAGCAAAGAAAATGGATAAGGCCTTAGTAAACATATCAAATCCACTTCCAGCTTCTGAAACTTACATTTAAAGAGCACCAACTGTGTATCTTTCTCATGAAACTACAAACACAATATATTCAACTGTGCAAATCTTCCATGTTTGCCCCTGGGATTTAAGTGTAACTCTAGAAAATTACATAACTGCACACACAGTACTACCATAAATTATAAAACGTATTATAAGCAATCTTAATTTAATTTAAGAAAATTAAAAAAAAAAAACTTGTACTCTTTTTGTAGTCCTGTTCTTCACCATGTAATATAAATGTAAATATAAATATTTAATGACTTCAGGAGAAATTACTGATAAACAAAATAGACAACATTAAGAAGTTATTTTATTTTTTAATCATGTAATTTTTCAAATAAACAGTAAAATTGAAGAATTTCACAGAAAATGCCCATATACACAGCACCTAGATTTTATCATTAACATTTTTCTACATATGTTTTACCATGTATCCATCCACATAGCCGTCCTTCTATCCATGCATTACTCCAAGTTATACTTGATGCATTTCAAAGTATTTTGCAGGTTTTTGAGGATTTTTACAAATACATCTGTGTAACCCAAACTATTATTAACATATAGAAATATCATCCCAGAAATTTTCCCCATGTCCCTTCTATTTCCCCTACTTCTACTTCAGAGGAAACTACTCTTGTAATTTTTATTCACTATAGATTAACTTGTTTGTATATCTTCATATGGATGGAATCACACAATACACACTCATTTATGGAAGAATTCTTTTAACACCATGATGCTTTTTGAGTATTGTATGTAGCAGAGTTTGTAAATTTTATTTCTAAGTAGCATTCCAATTTATGACGATTCCTGGCATATTTCAAGTTTTTACATTCCTGTACAAGCCTTTTCATCATCATATATTTTCAGTTATCTTGGATAAATATATTAGATTAGAATTGATGGGTCACAGGGTAGATGTAGGTTTAGTTTCATAAGAAACTGCCAGATCTTTTTTTCAAAATGGTTGTAATCCACTAACACTGTGAGAATCAGTTTCTCCACAGTTTCGCTAATGTTTGATGTTAATGTAATAGTAATAGTTTCTCATTGTGGTTTTATTTTTCACTCTCTTGATGGTTACTGAAATTAAGCACTTTTTCATGTGCTGACCAAATATATATATTATACACACAAACACACACACACACACACACAAAACACACAATCTTATTTGGGAAATGTCTGTTCACATTTTTACCTCTTTTAAAGTTGGAATGTTGTCTTTTTTTTTTTAATTTTAAGTTCATTTTATGTATCTTGGATAATACTGTCATTAGATGCATGTTTTATGAATATGCTTCCCCCAATATATGCTTCCCTATTCATTCTCTTGATGATGAGTTTGATTTAAAATGTTTTTATTTTTTCCTATTTTTTAAAATTTTTATTATGTTATGTTAATCACCATACATTACATCATTAGTTTTTGATGTAGTGTCCCATGATTCATTGTTTGCATATAACACCCAGTGCTCCATTCAATATGTGACCTCTTTAATATTCATCACCAGGCTAACCCATTCCCCCACCCCCCTCCCCTCTAGAATCCTCAGTTTGTTTCTCAGAGTCCATAGTCTCTCATGCTTCATCTCCCCCTCCGATTTCCCCCCTTCATTTTTCCCTTCCTACTATCATCTTCTTTTTTTTTTTTTTAACTATAATGTATCATTTGTTTCAGAGCTACAGGTCTGTGATTGAACAGTCTTACACAATTCACAGCGCTCACCATAGCACATACCCTCCCCAATGTCTATCACCCAGCCACCCCATCCCTCCCATCCCCCACCACTCCAGCAACCCTCAGTTTGTTTCCTGGAAATAAGAATTCCTCATATCAGTGAGATCATATGATACATGTCTTTCTCTGATTGACTTATTTCGCTCAGCATAATACCCTCCAGTTCCATCCACGTCATTGCAAATGGAAAGATTTCATTCCTTTTGATGGCTGTATAATATTCCATTGTATGTATATACCACATCTTCTTTATCCATTCATCTGTCGATGGACATCTTGGCTCTGTCCGTAGTTTGGCTATTGCGGACATTGCTGCTATACACATGAGGATGCACGTACCCCTTCACATCACTACATTTGTATCTTTGGGAAATACCCAGTAGTGCAATTGCTGGGTTATAGGGTAGCTCTATTTTCAACTTTTTGAGGAACCTCCATACTGTTTTCCAGAGTGGCTGCACCAACTTGAATTCCCAACAACACTGTAGGAAGGTTCCCCTTTCCCCACATCTTTGCCAACATCTGTCATTTCCTGACTTGTTAATTTTAGCCATTCTGACTGGTGTGAGGGGATATCTCATTGAGGTTTTGATTTGGATTTCCCTGATGCCGAGAGATGTTGAGCACTTTTTCATGTGTCTGTTGGCCATTTGGATGTCTTCTTCGGAAAAATGGCTCTTCATGTCTTCTGCCCATTTCTTGATTGGATCATTTGTTCTTTGGGTGTTGAGCTTAAGAAGTTCTTTATAGATTTTGGATACTAGCCCTTTATCTGATGTGTCATTTGCAAATATCTTCTCCCATTCTGTCGGTTGTCTTTCGGTTTTGTGGACTGTTTCTTTTGCTGTGCAAAAGCTTTTTATCTTGATGAAGTCCCAATAGTTCATTTTTGCCCTTGCTTCCCTTGCCTTTGGCAATGTTTCTAGGAAGAAGTTGCTGTGGCTGAGGTCGAAGAGGTTGCTGCCTGTGTTCTCCTCTAGGATTTTGATGGACTCCTGTCTCACATTGAGGTCTTTCAACCATTTTGAGTCTATTTTTGTGTGTGGTGTAAGGAAATGGTCCAGTTTCATTCTTCTGCATGTGGCTGTCCAATTTTCCCAACAACATTTGTTGAAGAGACTTTTTTCCATTGGACATTCTTTCCTGCTTTGTCGTAGATTAGTTGACCATAGAGTTGCGGGTCCATTTCTGGGCTCTCTAGTCTGTTCCATTGATCTGTGCCTGTTTTTGTGCCAGTACCATACTGTCTTGGTGATGACAGCTTTGTCATAGAACTTGAAGTCCAGAACTGTGATGCCGCCAGCTTTGCTTTTCTTTTTCAACATTCCTTTGGCTATTCGGAGTCTTTTCTGATTCCATACAAATTTTAGGATTATTTGTTCCATTTCTTTGAAAAAAGTGGATGGTATTTTGATAGGGATTGCATTGAATGTGTAGATTGCTCTAGGTAACATTGACATCTTCACAATATTTGTTCTTCCAATCCATGAGTATGGAATGTTTTTACATTTTTCTGTCTCCCTCAATTTCTTTCATGAGTATTTTATAGTTTCCTGAGCCCAGATTCTTTGCCTCTTTGGTTAGATTTATTCCTAGGTATCTTATGGTTTTGGGTGCAATTGTCAATGGGATTGACTCCTTAATTTCTCTTTCTTCTGTCTTGCTGTTGGTGTATAGGAATGCCACTGATTTCTGTGCATTGATTTTATATCCTGCCACTTTACTGAATTCCTGTATGAGTTCTAGCAGTTTTGGGGTGGAGTCTTTTGGGTTTTCCACATTACGTATCATATCATCTGCAAACAGTGAGAGTTTGACTTCTTCTTTGCCGATTTGGATGCCTTTGATTTCTTTTTGTTGTCTGATTGCTGTGGCTAGGACTTCTAATACTATGTGAATAGCAGTGGTGATAGTGGACATCCCTACCGTGTTCCTGACCTTAGGGGGAAAGCTCTCCGTTTTTCCCCATTGAGAATGATATTCGCTGTGGGTTTTTCATAGATGGCTTTTATGATACTGAGGTATGTACCCTCTATCCCTATACTTGAAGAGTTAATCAAGAAAGGATGTTGTACTTTGTCAAATGCTTTTTCTGCATCTATTGAGAGGATCATATGGTTCTTGTTCTTTCTTTTATTAATGTATTGTATCACATAGATTGATTGAACCACCCTTGCAGCCGAGGAATAAATCCCACTTGGTCATGGTGAAAAATCATTTTAATGTACTGTTGGATCCTATTGGCTAGTATTTTGGTGAGAATTTTTACAACCATGTTCATCAAGGATATTGGTCTGTAATTCTCCTTTTTGATGGGGTCTTTGTCTGATTTTGGGATCAAGGTAATGCTGGCCTCATTAAATGAGTTTGGAAGTTTTCCTTCCACTTCTATTTTATGGAACAGTTTCAGAAGAATAGGTATTAATTCTTCTTTAGTTGTTTGGTAGAATTCCCCTGGGAAGCCATCTGGCCCTGGGCTTTTGTGTTTTGGGAGATTTTTGATGACTGCTTCTATTTCCTTAGTGGTTATAGGTCTGTTCAGGTTTTCTATTTCTTCCTGGTTCAGTTTTGGTAGTTGATACATCTCTAGGAAATCATCCATTACTTCCAGGTTATCTAATTTGTTGGCATAGAGTTGCTCATAATATGTTCTTATAATTGTTTGTATTTCCTTGGTGTTGGTTGTGATTTCTCCTCTTTCATTCATGATTTTGTTGATTTGGGTCATTTCTCTTTTCTTTTTGATAAGTCTGGCCAGGGGTTTATCAATCTTGTTAATTCTTTCAAAGAACCAGCTCCTAGTTTCGTTGATCTGTTCTACTGTTCTTTTGGTTTCTATTTCATTGATTTCTGCTCTGATCTTTATTATTTCTCTTCTCCTGCTGGGTTTAGGCTTTATTTGCTGTTCTTTCTCCAGCTCCTTTAGGTATAGGGTTACGTTGTGTATTTGAGACCTTTCTTGTTTCTTGAGAAAGACTTGTATTGCTATATACTTTCCTCTTAGGACTGCCTTTGTTGAATCCCAAAGATTTTGAACAGTTGTTTTCATTTTCATTTGTTTCCATGGACTTTTTTAAATTCTTCTTTAATTTACTGGTTGACCCATTCATTCTTTAGTGGGATGCTCTTTAGCCTCCACGTAGTTGAGTTCTTTCCGACCTTCCTCTTGTGAATGAGTTCTAGTTTCAAAGCATTGTGGTCCAAAAATACGCAGGGAATGGTCCCAATCTTTTGGTACCAGTTGAGACCTGATTTGTGACCTAGGATGTGATCTATTCTGGAGAATGTTCCATGCGCACTAGAGAAGAATGTGTATTCTGTTGCTTTGGGATGGAATGATCTGAATATATCTGTGAAGTCCATTTGGTCCAGTGTGTCATTTAAAGTCTTTATTTCCTTGTTGATCTTTTGCTTAGATAATCTGTCCATTTCAATGAGGGCGATGTTAAAGTCTCCTACTATTATTGTATTGTTTTTTATGTGTTTCTTTGATTTTGTTATTAATTGGCTTGTGTAATTGGCTACTCCCATGTTAGGGGCATAGATATTTACAATTGTTAGATCTTCTTGTTGGATAGACCCTTTAAGTAGGATATAGTGCCCTTCTTCATCTCTTATTCCTGTCTTTGGTTTAAAATCTAATTTGTCGGGCGCCTGGGTGGCTCAGTTGGTTAAGCGACTGCCTTCGGCTCAGGTCATGATCCTGGAGTCCTGGGATCAAGTCCCACATCGGGCTCCCTGCTCAGCAGGGGGTCTGCTTCTCCCTCTGCCCTCTTCCCTCTCGTGCTCTCTGTCTCTCATCCTCTCTCTCAAATAAATAAATAAAATCTTTAAAAAAATAAATAAATAAAAATAAAAAAATAAAATCTAATTTGTCTGATATAAGGATTGCCACCCCAGCTTTCTTTTGGTGTCCATTAGCATGCTAAGTGGTTTTCCACCCCCTCACTTTCAATCTGGAGGTGTCTTTGGGTCTAAAATGAGTCTCTTGCAGACAGCATATTGATGGGTCTTGTTTTTTTATCCAGTCTGGTAACCTGTGTCTTTTGATTGGGGCACTTAGCCCATTTACATTCAGGGTAACTATTGAAAGATATGAATTTAGTGCCATTGTATTGCCTGCAAGGTGACTGTTACTCTATATTGTCTGTGTTCCTTTCTGTCTATCTTACTTATAGGCTCTCTCTTTGCTTAGAGGAACTTTTCAATATTTCTTGTAGTAATGGTTTTGTGTTTGCAAATTCCTTTAGTTTTTGTTTGTCCTGGAAGCTTTTTATCTCTCCTTCTATTTTCAATGACAGCCTAGCTGGATATAGTATTCTTGGCTGCATATTTTTCTCATTTAGTGCTCTGAATAT